>NC_050581.1:147290697-147594159 GCF_011100635.1 Trichosurus vulpecula
CATAGTTGAGGCTCAAGCTGGGAGTGAGGCAGGTAGGAAAGCCACGTGGAATACTGTGGGGAAAGAACATGGTTTGTTCGTTGGTTCTGCCACTAATTCTGTGTGACCTAATTACCTCAATGGGCTTCATCTGCCTCTTCTGTAAAATATCAGGGGTTGGAGATGATTTCTTTCAGATGTTATGAGCCTAATAATGAATTAGAATTCCAAGCAGAATTTGATTTCAGGGAGGTCAAGCCCGGGCACCCATGCTGGCCTAGGCTATAAAGAACAGCTGGCTTGGTCGTGAGAATCTGCATGTGTCTGGTTACTCATACTCATGCCAGCAACCACTGAAGCATCCATTACAGATGGGTGAAGAAGGCCCTCTGCTTGGTGCCAGGGATACAGGGATGGAAAGCACAGGCCTACCCTCTGATCCTTTACAGTCTATCTACATTTACTTAGTGTCTACCACGTGGCAGCAAGCACTGTGTTAGGTGCTAGGGATACAGATTCATAGAATGAAACAAGAACCTTACATTCTGACAGAGGAGACAGCAGGGTGGTGCAGTGGGCTTGGAGCCTGGCAGGCCAGAGTTCAAATCCTAGCTCAGATACTAGCTGTGTGACAATGGGCAAATACCTTAATTTTTCTCAGCCTCAGTTCTTTCATCTGTAAAATTGGGATACTAATGGTACCACCTCACAGGGCTGTTGTGAGGCTCAAATGAGATAAGAGAGGTAAATAAGATAAGAGGTAAACCTTAGAGGGCCATGTAAATGCTGGCTATTATTGTGTCCAAATACAGACAGAAAAAATACAAAACAAACAGGTGATTACAGTCTAACCAATGTGGTGCCCAACAGTAAACAAATATTACACAAGGCAGAACGTGTAATACCAAAAGAAGAGGTCTAGTCAAAATGCTGTAAGAAACATGAGAAGGGAAAGATTGCTTTTTGGGAGGGAAAGGAGAGAAAGCAGGGAGGGTAGTGTATAGAAAAGAGATACAGACTTGGAGTCAGAAGCCTGACTCAAACCTTGATGCCAGTCTTGTTTCTATCTGTGTAACATCAGGCAAGTCTTACAATTTCTCTAGGCTTCTGTTTCCTCTTCTGTAACAATAAGGAAACCAGATTCAATAGATTTAATATCTTACAAACTGAAATGCTATCATCTCATTCCCAAGCTGGGCCTTGTAGAAAAAGGATTTCAACTAGCAGATCATGGGGGGAAGCCTTAATTTTAGGCAAAAGGGACCACAAAGAGGCAGACAAGAGGAGGCCAATGAGCAGCCCAAAGTCCAGTTTGTGCAGCAGAAGGGAAGGGGAAAACCAAGAAGTAAGTGTGTTGGAGCCAAGTTCTCCAGATGGCCTGATAACCAGGGTCCCTACTGAAGTGGCATCATTAGGAATTCACTGCTCTAGATCCAATGTCTTGCTTGGCCACTTTTGAGGCTCCCCTTTAAAATGCAAAGCCCCTCTGGAAAAGGATGATGCCAGCAGGCAACATTTTGATGATAAATACTACTGAAATAGTACTCTTGTACTAGAAACAGAACGTGGAACAGGAAGGGACTTCAGAAACCCTACATCTTACAGCTGATTAATGCCCCAAATGAGGCCTAGGAAGAAATGACTGGTCTAGGGTCACAAGGGTGGTGATTCTTAATTCAGTGCCTCCTTAATATCCCAACAGTACTTACTGAAGAGTTCACTGAGGTTCAGAGAAGCTAAGTGCCCACTCTGTGGCTAGCAGAGCCAAGACTCCAAACCCAGGCCTTCTGCTGACAAGTCCAGGACTCTGCCATGACACCATATTAACCTCTCCATATTAAGGCACCAACACCGAAGTCTGAAGCTTTTCATTGGATCCCTTTAGCCCTGCATTGGCTGGGGCAGATGGGCACCCCTGGGTGCCATGGTGAAAGGGGGAATGGCAGGAATCCCATCAAAGCCAGAGACAGTGGATAATAGATGTGTGACTAGAAGGAATCCTTGGGATAATTTTGTCCACCTGCCTCCCTCTACAGGGTGGGAAACCAAGGATCAGAGAGGGTAAGAGGATGGGCAGAGCCTCGTTCCATGGCCCCTAAGGAATCGTTTAGACCAAACTCTTCATTTGGCAGAGGAGAATACAGTCAAAGAAAAGAAGTGGCAGAGGGAGAATTTGAACTTGATTCCTCTGACTCCACGTGCAGCTCTCACCCTCCGTTCCTTCCACTCCTCCAGCGCCTCCATCTTCCCTGCTGGCCAGCTCTGCCCCCTCCCTCGTGTCGATGCCCTGCTGGGGCCCTCGAGCTCCGCTCATCAGAGCAGCCTCTAGTCCCGCCCGAGGGCACTCACCGAAACTTCCTCCCTCCACTCCGGTCCACTCGGGGAGGCCGCCAGGCACCTCCTGCCGCTCCTGCTCCAGCCTCCGGCAGGTACGCAGTCGTGGGTGGGTGGGTGGGTGGGTGCGGGGAGCCCTAGCGTCAGCATGCGGGGGCGGGGGGGTGGGGCTGGTTCCCTAAATTTACGCCCGCCCCCGTAGCGCGTGGGGCCACGGGAGCTTGCGCCCACATCGCAAGCTCAGACTTCCAAGCCGCAGGCTGGGCCTGGGGAGGCTGGAGGTGGGGAGGGCTGGATGCCCAGGGACGGACCGGGGCTGGGCGAGCCGAAGGGGAAACGCCGTCCAGGAAAGAAAGAGTTGCCCCCGCCTTGCCCCGTAGCCCGGGGTGGGGTGGGGTGCAAATAGAGCAACCCAAACACCGAAACCCAAACCCCGCCCCGAGCCTGGGGAGCCTCCGGGAGGTGGTGGGGAGTGGAGGGCAGAGGAGGGACCACGCCCGCCTCCCAGGCCACGCCCAGCAGCCGGCCCCCGCGGTTTGGTTTCTCCCTCCCACTGCTCCTGGCCTGGGGCTCGGCGGGCTTTTTCGTTCCGAGCTCTTTCCTTCCAAGAGACTGGCAGATCGCCCCGCCCCTTCTACCCCGGAGTAAGGAGAGCTTGAAGCTGGGCTGGCCTCTCCCAGCCGATAGCCTTAACCTTGACCGAGTTCCGCCCAAGCCACCTTCTTGGTGTCTCGCTGGTCCCTTGGGCAGTCTGCTGAAGCCCAGAGGCTCCTTCTCAAAGTCCTCGGATAAAATGCACAAAATCCTGTACAGAGGATTACAAAGGAAACCCCCTATATGAAAATACAATTATTCCTTTAAAATTTCACCTTCTCCAGCTCAAGAACCTCGGGGGGGGGGGGGGGGGAACTTCTGCCTTTCCTGTGCTAGCTTTCTGCCTGGGAACCACCGTCTCCGGAGTCACAGCCGCCTCTCCACCCCCTCCCCCCCACCCCCCAGCAGAAAGCCTCCACCAAAGCGTGTAGTCTTACACGCATGTACGCATTCATTCATTCAATAATAATTTAATAAGCATGCCTTATGTGCTGAGGAAGAGATTAACCAATAAACATTTACCAGATGTCTACTATGTGCCCAGGCATTGTGTTAAATGCCAGGAAAGGGAGGGAGAGAGAGAGGGAGGGAGAGAGGGAGGGAGGGAGGGAGGGAGAGAGAGAGAGAGAGAGAGAGAGAGAGAGAGAGACAGAGAGAGAGACAGAGAGAGAGAATGTCCCTGCCCTCCAAGAGTTTGCCATCTAAAGATTAAGCATAAATTGGATCGTGCCTCTGCCCTTGCAGAAATGAAAGCTAGCAGGGGCGATTTTTAACATGGCACATGGATTAGTGAAAAATATGAGAGGACCAAAATGACATCACTGTGTGGGTGTCAAGGTATATACAGTGTGTGTGTGTGTGTGTGTGGCTGTGGCTGATCAGACCAGTACGAGCTCTGAAGGCTTTATTACAGTCAGGCACAAATAGTCCATATGAACATTTGCAGTGGAGAGAGCTCACATTTCTTTTGAGCTGCTGCAATTCTACCTTGCCCCCAGAGCACAGTGCCTTCTCTGATTTGGGGACACCATGTTGGACAGTCCTGTGCCACTGTCTTCCATATCTCACAATAAATTCAAAGTTATTCAGAGAGATCCTGAAAGCGTTCTTGTATCACTTCTTCTGACCTCGGTGTCAGTGCTTGCCTTGCCAGTTCTCTGTAAAAGTCTTTTAGGCAAAAAAGTTTTGAGCTTCAAACAACATGGCCAGACCATGGGAGTTGCACTCTCTGCAGTAGAGTTTGAACGCCTGGTAGTCCACCTCAGTATCCTGCCAGGTGATTTCCAGGATCTTCCTAAGACAATTCAAATGGAAGTGAGTCCATTTCCTGGCATGTCACTGGTAGACTGTCCAGGTTTCACAGACATACAACAAAGAGGGAATGCTCAGATGAACCTCCCATCCCCTCAAGCTATCCTTCTATATCTCTCCTTCCTTTCTCAGCCAAACTCCTAGAAAAAGCTGGTCACATTTGCTTCCTCTGCTTCTCCACTAACTTCTCAATGCTAACTTCTCAAAACCTTGGTGGCCTCTCATTGCCTACAAATTAAAGTCCAATCTACATGGACATTCAAGACCTTCCATGGTCAACCGAACACTTCTTCAGACCTTCTTTCTATCTATCTCCTGAGCTCCAGACCTAAATCTCCAGCTGCCTACAGGATCTCTCTCTGCCAAGATGACTATATTTACCACCAAATCTGTGACTTTGTTGGGGGGCATCCCCATCTACTTGGTCACCCATGCCCCAAACCTCAACATGAGCTTTGGCTCTCCCCATCTCCTTCACCTCTGGAGACTAATTAGCTGCCAGGCCTTATTTATTCTATCTAGGTCACACCAGTCACTTCCTTTCTCTTTCTATCCTCATCGTCACCTATGCAGCTAGGTAGCATTTTAGGAATGTTTATTTCTTCTTCTTCTTCTTCTTCTTCTTCTTCTTCTTCTTCTTCTTCTTCTTCTTCTTCTTCTTCTTCTTCTTCTTCTTCTCCTTCTCCTTCTCCTTCTCCTCTCTTCCTCTTCCTCCTCCTTATACACAGAATTGAACTTTCAGAGCTTACTACATGGAAGTTGTTGTTTAGTTATGTCTGACTCTTTGTGACCCCATTTGGAGGTTTCTTGGCAATGATATTGGAGTGGTTTGCCATTTCCTTCTCCAGGTCATTTTACAGATGAGGAAACTGAGGCAAACAGAGTTAAGTGACTTGCCCAGGGTCACACAGCTAGTGTGTGAGCTAGTAAGTGCCTGAGGCCGGATGTGAGTTCACAGAGATGAGTTTTCTTGACTCCAGACCCAGCAGTCTGTCCACTGTGCCACCTAACTTCCTCATGGAAGAATTAAACATTAATTCCTACACTGACTTCAGCAAAATGTTTCAGGTCTTAATATAATAGTTAATGTCTTTCACCAGTGTGAGCATCTTGAGGACCTCACCTCACAATCCTTCTTTCATTTGGACTCTGTGCTGGACATTCCTTGTGATCCTTACTCAAGGGTTCAGTCTAACTATCCATTCCAGAAAAAACAAGTCATCTAGATTGTGATATGAACTTCTTTATATGTTCTCTCTCCACCTCCCCTCCCCCCTCCTCTCTGTCACTAGAATGTAAGCTTCTAGGGGGCAGGGACTGTTTTTGCCTTTCTTTGTATCCCTGGTACATAGCACAGTACCTAAAACATATACTAAGGGCTCAGCAAATCCTTTTTTTTTTCAACAAACTGACTCAAAGCATAATGGGGAAAACATGAGTGGTGGAAACAGACTAAATACATTTCAGACAAAGCGTTATGCAGGAGAAGTGCTATAAAGTATGTCAGCTGAGAAATAAGTGACTACAGAAAATACAAATTGGTCATCACACGATGGGAGTGAGGGCTAACCAACAGACAGCCAGTGTGCTCCCTTGGTATTGATCTACTCCAGGGGTGGGAGCCTCTGGCCTCAAGGCCACATGTGATCTTCTAGGTCCTTGGGTGCAGCCTTTTAAAGAACAAATCCTTTCGTTAAGGGGATTGATTAAGGGGATTCTATTCATTATCAAGAGAGCATAAGGAAATCTTCAGAATGATGATTGTGACCCCTGTGGCAAATTTCTGGGAGGATTTGGACAAGAGTGGTACACAACTGGCAGGCCAGGTTGACCACGATCTTCATCATTGGAAGGAATGCCCAGAGTGATGAGATCAGAGATCCCTTGCAGCACTGGAGTATTGAAGAATGCTAAAAATACCAGCAAGTATTTTTTAAGTACCTACTTTCTATGTGCTAGATGCTGTGCTAGGAATACAAAGACAAAAATGATACTGTCCTTGGCTCCAAAAGCTTACATTCTCCTCGGGGAAAACAATGTATATACACAGTTAGCCAGCTACAAAATATTTGCAAAGTAAATACAACATCATTGCGGGACAGAGGGCTGTCAACTGGGGAGATCGGTAAAGGTGACCGACAGGAAGTGGCATCTGAGCTATGCTTTGTAGAGGATGAGCAGGGATCGTATTTTAGGCATTGGGGATAGCCTGGATAGCCTCCCATAGAGAAGGGAGATGGGATGCTGTGTATGGGGGACAGAAAGTAGGCCAGTTTTCTGGGAATGTAAGGTGTGTGAAGGAGAGTTGGTATAGAAAGATGGTTTGGAACCAGATTGTAAAAGGGTCTAAATATACCAAACAGAGTAGTTTATACGGTGTGTCCCAAAAGTTTTAGTGCTGTTTTAAGCTATGAAACTTTAGAACAGCACTAACATTTTTGGGACACCCTGTCTTTTACCCTCAAGGCAAGAATCAGACCAACCCTTTGGGAATACCAGTAATAACTGTTTTCTCATTCTTTCCTCTTTCCCTTTTCTCCTTTTCTTTAGCCCTTCCCCTACCCCATCCCCCACACTCTCCGCCCCCCCCGGCCATTTCTCCCCCATACACCGGTGTGAAAGAAATACCAAGGACATATTAGGAAAAGAGTGACTTAAGAAGGCAGATATATCTTGAATTCCCCCCTTCCCGATACTCACACGACTTCAGTGATACCTTTGGTTGACTGTGAGAACAAAAACCATTTGTTAAGCGCAACAGATTATTCACCATTTCCTTAGATGTAAAATTAAAAAAAAAACTTTACATGTTATCATTCTGGTTATTTATAGTCTGGTGTCTATTTATTCCAGAAATTGTAAATGAAAAAAAAAATTAAGCAGGCCATACAAATCAGGGCCATGAAATGGTATGGAAAAACATACATTTACGCACATTTGGTGGAAAGATAATACTATGTTTAGAGTCAGAAGGCCTGGTTTTGAAATCTTGGCTCTGCTTCTGATTAGCTATGTAACTTTAGGCTACTCAGTTTCCTCCTTTGTGAAATAAAGTATTTGCAGGAGATAATCTCCAAGGTTCCTTCTAGCCTGAAATTCTATTGTCCTGTGGAGTACGTGATCTGGAATTATTCTCTGAACCCCGAGTTGTGCTGGCAGATGGGGTCCCCAGAGCTCAGCTACTGCTTATCCCTTCAGTCCAGGAGAAGCCCTGAGCGGTTGGTGGTTTCTTGTTCTCTAGTGCATAAGTACTCGCTGCTCTTCGATTATGAGTGATATCCACCAGCCTGATTTCAATCATTTTTAGAAATGGATATTTACTAAGGTACTATAGTTGGTTACCCCCCCACCCCCCCCATACAGAATCCAGGGGAAAGTGGCCCCAAGCTTAGAGCACAGAGGGCAAAAGTTTGACTCAAAGCTTCCTTGATGCTGGATGTCTTTTCTCTTCTTCCTGGGCATCCTCATGAAGCTCCCTTTACTTATGGTGTGACTTCTGTGGGACTTTTTGTAGAGTCTTGACACTGCCCTTCCTCAGTGCTCTTTTAAGCTATTAAACCTTAAAACAGCACTAACATTTTTGGGACACACTGTTTATTACCCTAGAGACCAACCCTTTAGGAACCTGGTTCCTTATTAATCCCTGCAAAACCCCTTCCTCTTCTGCAAAATGGAGTTAAGGCTTTTCCTGCCAGCCTCACCTAGCTGCTGTGAGGTAGAGAGGCCTCAGTGGCTCCCTCATGTCTATTGATTGAATTAATTATATAAATCTTCATCCCTTGCCTTTATTAAATCTTTTATCACCTACATCGTCATTATTATTTTTTAAAAAAATTATGGCCCTCCCTAAATTATTCAAAACCCAAACCCTTTTTCTTTTCACCAATTTACTGAACACTCACTGTATGCAAGGCACTGTGTTAAATTCTGAGAGAAGTACAATGTTTAGCTGCCACATTCAAGGCCCTCACAGAATTCATATTGTAGTAGGAGGAGATATCATATAGTAAATAATTATTAAAAATAGTACATGAATGACAGGCTAGTGAAGTGCTATTTTCCCAGGTTGGGGCAGGAGGTACTTAGATTAATGAGAGCCCATAGTTAGGTGACCTCAATGGAATTAATAATAGTTAGTATTTATATAGCATGTTGAGCCTTATAATACATTTCAGATACTATCTCAACAACACACAACAATCCTATGAAGTAGGTGCTATTATTATCCCATTTTACAAATGAGGAAACTGAGGCTGAGAGCAATTAGGTGACTTACCCAGGGTCACACAGCTCACAAATATCTGGGTCAGGATTTGAACTCATGTCTTCCTGACTCCAAGTTCAAGACTTTATCCACTGTATTACCTGGCCTCTCTGATTGGGGGTGGGGGGAGAGATGGATTTGAGAGAGATCCCCGTCTTAGAATTGAGAGAGCTTTTTCATTAATTGGATATGTTAGTGGGAAGGAATGGGAAGAGTCAAAGCTAGTATCGAAGTTTCGAACATTGGAAGCCAGGTCAATGGTGGTGCTGCTGATGAAAACACAGTTAGCTGTGGCAGACTTTTTGGGAAAATAGAATAAACTCTGGTTACCTCTCTGCCTTGGAGGGGCCCCCAGATCCCTACATTTCCCTGGTTGGTCCCTCAAACATAAGTTGTGGGATGAAGGGCAAACGTAGAGAGATTAGCTTTAGCAAGGAGTAGGGATAACTCTTCTCACACAGGAGAATTTACCAGAGAATTCGCATTTGATAACCACAAAATAGGACACTGTTGTTTGCTACCAGTTATTCACTTATCAAGGTTATTGATCTTCGATGGGATCATAGATTTAGAACTGGGGGGGGGGTCTTACAGATCACCTCATCCAACACTCTCATTTTAAAGATGAAGAAATGGAGGCCCAAGGTCACTCAAGTGGGAGGTAGCAGAGCTGAGATGCCATGGCAAGTCCTCTGATTCTTCCCACTGCTCCATCTAGGAACACCAGTTAAACTAATTTAGGAAAATATCATTACCTGTGTCCATTTTAACCAGTCTAGCAACAGTGCGTAGGTTTCTCTGACAGCCAAAAAGCCTTCCTTTTCCTTAGGGCAAGTTTCTTTATCATACTAGATAATTAAATGAATGAATAGGTCTTAATGCTCATTGGAATGCTTGATCTATAGCTGTCAAGAACCTCAGAAGCCATCCAATCCGTTCTCTTTCATATTACAAGATGGAGAAACTGAGCCCCAGAAAGATAAAGGGATTTGTCTAAAGTCAGGTAAGTGGCAAATGGCATCAACAGGATTGGAATTGGGGTGCTCAAATTGCAGAGTCAATGTCCTTTCTTCTATATCACTCTACCTTCTTCACCTTTGAGTAGTCTTCTTCAGGAAGAAGGCTTCTAATCTAGTTCCTCCTGGATTATTTCAGAGTCTTTGACACCACTCTTACAGACCAACTCTTCAAACTGAAGATGTCATTGTATGCCTTGAAATTTCTGGTAAGTGAAAATTTATGAACTATACGTAACTGGGGGGCCTCATTGGGCACTTGCAAAGCTTCAGCTGCCTATGCTATGATAGAAAGGGCCAAAAGGTCATTGTGGGAGTGGTTGGGATCAGCTTGGAGGGAAGTAATAGAGCAGGGGTGAGGAAACCACATGTGGCCTCTAGGTCCTCAAGTGCAGCCCTCTAAGTGGATTTAGTCAAAAGGTCACACCTGAGGACCTAGAGGGGGACCTGTGGCCTTGGGCCCCCACCCCTGTAATAGAGGAGCAGGCAAAGATAGACACAATGGCCATCAGCATAGGAGGCAGGTACTTTACTGTGAGAAGACTGAAACAATGAGAATGTATGTGGCAGCCAGAATCATTCACAGGCAACAAGCAGTTAAGTACCTACTGGATACCAGGTATATATTAGACTCTAAGGGTATAAAGGCAAAAGTGACATAGTCTCTGCCCTCGAGGAGCTTACATTCTTTTGGAAGTGGGAGGTAATCCAGGATCTGGACCAATCAACCAATCAACATTTATTAAGCACCTGCAATGTTCCAGTGGGCACTGGACCACCCATCCTAGCTGGGACCAGAGTTGAAGAGCAATGAGGAAAGCAAGCTGTTTTTTGTGCTAATGGCCATTTTTTCTTTTTTCTTTTTTTTGTCCTTTCCTGCACAAGCTCCAGTGGGGGTGGAGTTGGAATTCTCCCTCGCTCCTCAACTCTAGGGGTCATCTTTGGCCAGACTTCATGTCTCTGTAGGAGGGACTCATCAAGTGGGCCATTTGTAATCTCTCTGAAATTGAACCCTGACCCCCAGTGAGCATCACTTCTAAGCTGAAGGATTTGCCCAGTTTTCCTCATCCTATGTGGTGTCCCTGAGTTTCCATGGCAACAACAGGACCGATTTGCTGCTGTGCAGGTAGGCTGTAGCAAAGAGAATGAAGTGCAGGAGCTTTTGGATTGTGTGCAGAAATGGGGACAGGGTAGTGTTTGATAGGTTGTAAAGGCTATCTATGGTTAAGAGGGTGACTCGGGGAATCAGGAACAGATATCCCTCTTCTGCACCAGAGAAGTCCCATATCCTTCACCTCCTGGGGGTGGTTTGAGGGTGGGAGAAACCAAAGCAGAGGAATGTTGGATAATGATAAGGAGGGGAAAATAGCAGAACAATGGAATCCAAGGGGGTCTGCAAAGACTTTGAAAGTGATTGCACTGTCATCTCATTGTGTGGAGGCAGCATTTAGTTATGGTTTTTAAGAAGCAGGAAGAATAATTATTATTCCTGGTGAATAGAACGCTAACTATAAGCCTGTGACCTTTGGACAAAATTGATTTAGTAGAGGAGAAGGGACTAACCCAAGTAAGCCTTTGGCACATGGGAAAGGGTAGAGCTGCAGCTGTCTTAGAATAGAGCCTTGTAGCGCTTAGAGCCAAAAGAGCCTTCTTAACCTTGAGTCCAGGAATTTTTAAAAACATTTCAATATAATTATTTCTCGTGTAACTCTATGTATTTTATTTTATGCAATTAAAAGCATTATTCTGACAAGGGGTCCATAGGCTTTATTAGATTGCCAAAGGGGTCCAGGCCACACAAAAAGGTTAAGAGCCCCCAATTGGGTCCATTCTCCTCCTTTTATATGTGAAGACATGGAGGTATAGAATGGGGAAGAGATTTGCGTTAGGTCCCAGAGCTGGTGCCAGTGCCCTACAGGGAAGGCAGCCCCCAGGGCCTACTATTCCTTCCTCTTCCAGGTATCCTATGGACTGGAGCTGGGATTGGTGCCTGCTCTGAGACAGGGGGTCAGCTCACTGACAATACCTTTGTCCAGGTCTATCAAAAGAATTTTCTACTGGATACATATATTATATAAACATATGCATGTATATACGCACGTATACACACACATTTGTGTGGGCACATTGACCTTTGCTTCTGGTTTTTAACTTGTTTATTTTCAGGGACTGGAAATGACGCAATAATTTTCAAGGTTTCACTTACATCACTCTGTCTGTGGTGAACAAAATTGCTCAATATGTAAATAATGGAGAATTGGTCCACAGTTGATTCTGGTGTGTATTTACTGTCCCACTGTCCATATCAAGCATGGCGAGAGTCAGTGAGGATATTCTGACATATAAATGGATGAAGCAGGGCAGCTTTCCAGTTCCTTCAGAGGAATTCAATTCAATGAATGTCTTTCTTTCTGTCTATTTATTTATAACATTCATTTTTTTTATATCTTGAGTTCCAAATTCTCTCCCACTAGTCCCTTCCCCACCCACTGAGAAGGCAAACAATATGATATCAATTATACATGTAAAGTCATGCAAAACATATTTCCATATTATTCAACAAACATTTAAAAAAATCTCTTAAAAACACAGTGGTTGAACATGTATAACCCATATCAAATTATTTACCATCTAAGGGTAAGGGGAGGTCAGGGAGGGAAGGATAGAATTTGGAACTCAAAACATTTTAAAAAAATGTTAAAAAATTGTTTTAACATGTAGTTGGGGAAGAAATAAAAAGTTGTGCCTGACTCTTCATGACCCCATTGTGGGTTTTCTTGGCAAAAATTCTGGAGTGGCGTCCTATTTCCTTCTCCAGCTCATTTTACAGATGAAGAAAGTGAGGCAAACAGGGTTAAGTGACTTGCCCAGGGTCACCCAGCTAGTAAGTATTTGAGATCACATTTGAACTCAGGTCAAGCCCAGTTCACTATCCACTGCACCACCTACCTGCTTCGTTTTAAAGTTCCGGAAAACAAGGCCAATGAAGGTAAAGGAACTTTCCCACATTACACGGGTAGTATGTGTCAGAGGTAGGATTTGAATCCATGTCCTCTTGCCTGAAGAGCCAGGACTTTTTCCCACTCTGTCTTGATGCTTTTCCTAGTAGGAGTCATCCAATCTGGTCCTTGAAAAAAAAAAGAAGGATCTGAATAGGCAGAAACATCAGGGGAGACCATTCTAAGGATCTGGAACAGTGTGCCCAAAGGCACCAAGGTGGGAAGGGGCAGGCTGAGATCAGAGAAGAGTGAGTGGTCAGGCATGGCTGCAAAAAAGAATACACATGAAAGGCTAGAAAAATTGGAACTAGATCATAGAGGGCTTCGAATGCCAGGATAAGGAGCCAGACACTTAATTCTCCCAGTACCGACGACATGAAGAACAAATAGAATAAGAAAACAGTTCTAGTTGGTGTGTGATTGTTTTCATATCCATGTCACTTGGAGGCCAGTTGGCACTGGCCCTCACTAATCTGGATGAGTATTGTAGGAGTATTTGATAAAGGTACCTTATTTGGCTTATGCTACAGCAGAATTTGGCTTATTTTACTCTCTTCTAGGCATTTTTCAGTCTCCCTGGCAGCATTTAGGGCTCTCTGCCCCACCTCCGCCTCCCTCCCCTCTCTCTCTCTCTCTCTCTCTCTCTCTCTCTCTCTCTCTCTCTCTCTCCCCCTTCCCCCTCCCTTCTTCCCCCCTCTCTTTCCCTCTTCCCCCCTTCTAGCTCTCCCAGCCTGGGTATGTAGCACCCATTCACAAACCTGATCTCACTGCTAGTTAGCATAGAAACTTTGACCTTTTCCAATTTCCGACCTGGTCCAAGTTACCCTTCCTTAGGTAGCCTTGTGGCCCTCTGCTTAGCATATTTAGTTCTAGACTTAGTTGTTCAGTCATTAAGTCAGGTCTGATTCTTCATGACCCTCTGGACCATACTTAAATATTTGGGAGAATTCATCACTTTTCATGTACTAGGGCTTTGGGTCCTTCTGTGATGCTCTCTCTATGGTTCTGTTAAGCCTGGTTATTTCTCACCTTCTTCTAATGCTAAATTAAGTAATGGGGGGTGGGGCAGAGAGCAATTCTCTCTGATTTCTCCATTGGAGGGCATTTCCACGTTAAGTATCATGATGCAGTAGAATCAGTTCTGTATTTGAAGTCAAGAGGACCTGGGTTTGAATCCTGGTTGTTATTTCTTACTATCTGTTTGACCTTGGTCAAGCTATTCAACTGCTTTGTCTCTCAGTTTCTCACCTATGAAATAAGAGTATCATACCATATAACTTGTAAGGTCCCTTCCAGATCTACACTTATGATCCTAAGTTTCTAAAATCTGTAGCGAGAGCTCAGGATTGTCAACCACCTGTTTTTCTAAAAGTCCATATTGGAGTTTTCGTAATGTAAGGAGCTCTCAGTATGGACAGTCCCTCCACTAACTCAGATTCTGTAACTTGAAGTCGTAGAGAACCCTCCTTGGCACCAACAGGTTAAATAACTTGCCCATGGCCACACAGCCAGCATGTGTCAAATCCAGAATTTGAACCCTGTTCTTCCTCATTCCACGGCCAGCACTCTAGCCTCTCTTGGTAATATAAATTCTTATTTATCTTATATGTGAAACACTGGATTTGGAATGAGAGATCTGCCATTTACTAGGCACGTGACCTTAGGCAAACCACTTTTATTCTCTGGATGCCTGTTTTCTAATCTGTAAAATTGGAATCATAAATAATTGCATTATTCACCTCCAAAAGCTTTGGTGAGGAACTGTTAAGATAATGCACATGAAAATTTTTGTAGACTTCATTCTTCTTTCCTTTTTAAAATCACATTTACCAATGGTTTGTCTACTTTATTGTGTTTTTTTTCATAAAACCAGCTTCTAGTTTTATTTATTAATTAAATGATTTTTTTTACTTCCAATTTTATTAACCTCTCCTTTGATTTTCAGGATTTCCAATTTCATCTTTAATGGAAGATTTTTAATTTGTTCTTTTTCTAGTTTTTTGCTTAGTCGCTTGCCCAATTCATTGATCTGCTCTTTTTCTATTTTATTGATATAAACAATTAGAGATATACATTTTTCCCTAGGTACCTCTGGCTGTATCTCATAAATTTTGGTATGTTATCTCATTCAAAGAGTTATCTACATGTGAGTAATTATATTGACCCTCTTGTAAATATTGAATAATCTTTGCCCATGTGCAGCGTAGGTAGGCTTCTTCAGTTTGAATATATCTGTATGACATGAATATGATGTAGTAGATAGAGAGGTGGCCTCAAAACCAGAAAGACTTGGGTTCAAGCCCTACCTTCAAAACATACCAGCTGTGTGATCCTGGGTAAGGCACTTAACTGTCTAGGCCAGTGGTGTCCAACTCAAATGAAAACTATAGTGCACCTAAGGATCCCTGCCTGTCACATCCTGGATTAGAAAGGCACATACTAACATTATCTATGTTCTATTGTAATTTTAATTTATTTCATTAAATATTTCCCGATTACATTTTAATCTGATTCAGGCCTTACTTGGGAGCCTTACTTACTTCAGGCAGCTGTAGGCCGTGGCCTCTCCTCTAGGCAGAAGGGAAGGTGCTAACTTTCACTGACAGAGGGAATTTCCCTATCCAAGGAGTTCCCCCATATCAATGACATCATAGATCTAGCCCCTATAGTTGTAATTAATTGTAATAATTTCATTCAGTACTTTAGTGCCCATATTCCTTAAGGATGGTGAATCTAGTGAACCTTCATTTTCTTTTCGACTTATGATGTTACTTGATATCAAGAGCAGGGTTTTGTTTCATAAAGTGTATTAGGGAATGCTTCTCATCATAGGTGGGAACGCCTTGTGAAATATGGGCGGGATCAGGCCCTGTTGGGATTGATTGAATTTTCTCCTATGGTTCTCTGGTCCTGGGGCTTTGTTTGGGGGGTTATTTTAACTTCTTCATACCCTAGAGAGGCACTTAGCTATTTCATGGCTCACTGGTCAACTGTGGACCAGTTGCATGGATTCAGAAAAGTGTTTTAGCAGTGACTGGACTACTATCTGCCTATATAAGGCTAGACTTTTAATGGTCCTTTCAGCTCCGAGATTCTGGCATTCAAAATTTTTAAAATAAAAAAAATTGTCATTTCCCATTTCATTGAATATGTGTCTACACATGTCTACATATTACATACATATACACATATGCACATATCTATGTGATTTTGCAGATTGAAAATGTTTTCTTTTATTTATTGTTGTATTGCCTTTATTGATAATTTTTTAATATGTACATCTACATATATTTTTACATACGTGTATGAGAAACATCCTGATTTTGCCATTAATTCATTGTGTGACACTGGATATATTCCTTCTTTTCTTTTGACCTCAGTTTCCTGTTCTGTAGAACAAAGGTGTTGAAATAGTAGATTTGGAGTTAGAGAACTTGGGTTCAAAGCACGGTCATGCCCCCTACCATCTGTGTGACTTTGGGAAAGTGACTTAACCTCTCTGGGCCTTATTTTCCTGCATTGTAAAATGAGGTGACTGGACATGATGACTTCTAAGGCCTTTATCAGTTTTCAGTTCAGACCCTATGATCCTGAAAATAATGGTCCTTCTGTTCAGCTAGGTGAGGTGGTGCCATAATTCACAGAGCGTTGTGCTTGAAGTCAGAAAGACTCATCTTCCTGAGTTCAAATTTCGACTCAAACACCTACCAGCTGTTTGACCTTGGGCAAGTCACTTAGCCCTGTTTGCCTCACTTTCCTCATCTGTAATATGAGCTGGAGAAGGAAATGGCAAACCACTCCATTTATCTGCCAAGAAAACTCCAAATGGGGTCATAAAGAGTCAGACATGACTAGAAAACCACCAAAAACAACAACATGGGTTCTTCTAGCTTTACCATTTTCTGAGATTGTGTATTTGTCAAGGTTAATTTGGCTAAAGGATTGTTTTGTTCATTTTTCCCAAGACCTAGTTTTTGTTTTGATAATATTGACTAGCTAGTTTCTTTTGCCATTCTAGTTACATTATTTTCCTCCCCTGATTTTAGAACATTTGTTTTCATTTTTGACAAGGGTGGTTTATTTTTAACTCTACAAGTTGAGAGAAATGTTAAAATCTGTGATGAAGTCTGTATTTTTCACTGTGTTCCTACCTGTTAAGTGTGTATGCGCATACATGCACGCTAAAAGAATAATGTTTGAGAATATAAAGAAACATGGTTTAAATCCCTGCTTTGTCACTTATCAGCTGAGTTACCTTAGGCTTTAGCAACTAACTTCAATGCATCTTACTTTTCTTTCTGAAAAATGGGAAAGTTGGATTATAATCCATTAAAGTCTTTTTAATTTCTCCCATTCCTTGAGTCTCTTTGGGTCATAGGGTAATAGGTTTAAAGTTGGAAGTTAGAGGGCAGCTAATCCAACCCCATCATTTTAGAGATGATAAAATTGAGACCCATAGAATTTAAGTGACTTGCCCAAGCTAGCACGAGTGGTCATTGGAAGAACCAAGAACTAGGTCCTCTGATTCCCAATCCTTCCTCTTTCAACTCCACCCTCACTGCCCGGTTTCCCCTTCTGTAAAATGAAAGGGGTTGGATTAGATGATATCCAGCATCCCTTTCAACTCTAATCACCTCTTATCGGAAATATCAAGTAGGGTATTCCCAATCACACCTCTTTTTTTCTTCCTATGAGTTCATCTAGAATTATAGATCACTGATTGTTGGCTTAATTCTAGCCTGTCTTGATTTGTTTCATTCAATTATGCAAATGTCCGATGATACTGGAGGATTTAGAATCTATTACTGTTTTATCTATTTGACTGGATGTTTAGGATATAAATTTGCTCAAGAGTTTTTTGGGTTGAACTTTAGGATGGGAAAAAATGCTTCCTACTAACCTCCAAAGGCTTTGAGTTTGGACCCAGTGGTGAATTATGTACAGTCAGTATAGTTCAATTTGGAGACATTCATAAGGTTGGTTGCTGGGTGACAATTTTTTTTCAACTAAAGCAATTCACAAAGGCCACCTGGTAAGGCATAGAGAAGTTGTGAGTACCTGCATTAGTCAAAACATGGCTCCTTGACATATGGAAGTAATATATACATTGGCTGAAAGTAGAACATAAGCTCCTTGAGGATAGGGATTATTTTTTTTTGTCTTTGGGTCCAAAGCACATAAGAACTTTTAAATAAATGCTTGTTGAGTTGAATGTAAGTTAAATTAAATGGAAAAAGTAAGAGTGCCTTGGAGGAGTCAGGAAAGGCCTTCCAGAACCTCATCTTGGCCAGCCCAGGAACATAGCCCCCCATACAAGGAAGAGGATTGTTTTAGGATATGATGAGAGGGGCTGAGAGCAGTGGGCATGATTAGAGAAAATTTAAAAAATGCGCAAGAGCCATGAAGGTTTGTAACTAGAATCTGACACACTCAAAGAAGCAGATGAAAGGGACTAGAGAAGGAGATGTCTTGGACGTTCTATATATATGAGACCAATGTGCAAAATATGAACAGTCGAGAGGGAGGGAGGGAAGAAGAGAGGGAGGGGGGGAGGGAGGGAGGGAGAGAGAGAGAGAGAGAGAGAGAGAGAGAGAGAGAGAGAGAGAGAAATTCTCCAATCTGGAAAGATGGGGTCCCTAGCCTTCTGGACTTGGAAAGGTCACATAGATACGGTAATGACACCGAAGTACTGCATTTTCATTTCAGGTAGCCATTCTCCTGTGTTGAATGATGGAGGGTTTTTACAAGATCTGCCTTTCCACGAAGCCTTCACTGATTCCTTCAGTTTACCCTCCTCTTTTCTTCTCTTGGTTTTGAAGAACACTGAAGTTTTGACCCACATAACTTACTATTTGGTTATGTACTGTCTTATGCCCTCTAGTTGTTTCTCAAGTGTTAATAGTGTCTTTCCATCTTGATTATAAGCTCCCTAAGGGCAGAGGTCATGTCTTCCTCTCCTGTATTCCCTTCAGTGCTTCTAATGGTGGTTGGGTACATAGTAGATATCCAATAATGATTTCTTGGTTAGTTGATATTTGCAAGGATTTCTAGGGAGGCAGCATGACATGGTAGGAAAAGGTATTATGGGATCAGAAGATCTGGGTTCGAATTCCAATTGGAATACCTACCACTGTGTGACCGACCCTTCACTTTCTCGATCACCTCATCTACAGAAAGAGAAGGTTGGACTAGGTAATTTCTAAGGTCTCTAACACAGAGGTCATCTTGCATTCTGTGTTCTAAGGTCCTTTCCAGCTCTGACATTGTATGTGCTGAAAATAAACCACTGCTCATTATATGGTTGGAAAAAATACAGAAGAAGAGGAGGAGAAATGGGGTTGCTAAATATGGAAACTATATCATTTAGAAAGATAGTCCCTCTTCCAGTTCTGGCATTCTATATTCCAGAGTTTCTTCCAGCTCTCATTTTCTATGTTCTAAGGGCTCTTCTATCTCCCATATTCTATATTTAAAGGGCTCTTCCAGCTCTAACCCTTTCAATTTCAGCACAAAAATTTGATAATTGCTTTTGTGGCGCCATCGGTCTCCATATGTGTACCAATGCAAAGAACACATTCAATATGTGTTTGACCTTCCCATTCAAGTGGTCATTAGTGGTGGGTAGTGTTAGCTGGTTGATCTCTTTGAAGGCAGGATGCTGTTTTATCACGGGAGGCACCCAGAAGTGGTAGGAAGGGAGAGGCTAGTTTCTTTTTAACCCTCTATTCCCTGAATTTGGGCAGAATTCTGCATGAAAGGTGGGTTGTGTTTCTCCAGTGGAAAGGGAAGACCCAAGGTAGGGAGGACCCAAGGTAGGGAGCCCAAGGTAGGGCGGATGTCACATTGTGCAGGTGACTGAAAGCCCTTCTTTGTCTTCCCCTCCAGGGGACTCATATTAGGAAGGATGGGAGAGCAGGGGAAGGCAGCGGGTTCACTCAACGCTGGGGCTGGCTCTTTTTCCTCACTGAGAGCTTCTTTTTCAGTATTCAAAAGTGACTGTCTTGATCTTCAGGTATTCATTGAGGGCCGCCTCACCTGTGAGAAATCACATACAAATCAGACATACTTCATAAAGGACTTTACATCAGTCAGCCTGGGTCCATGGATGATAAATATAGAACTTGAAGGAATCTTAAAGGTCATCTAGTTTAACTCTCATTTTTAGGGGCAGGAAAATGAGGGTCTGAAAGATAACATCTTACCCAAGGTCCCATAGAGAGTAAAGGGGAAAGCCAGGATTTGAACCCATGTCTCTTTGAGTCCACATATAGAACTCTCCCTAATTTACCACAATGCTTCCTAAGTGGCAGGTTCTAATCTGCCACTAACTGACTGACTGTGTGACCTTGGTCCAATTCAGTTGGGCAAATGTTTAGGCACTTATTATTTAAAAGGCACCATGCTAGACTCAGGATATACAAAGGCAAAAAGGAGACACTCTATGGTTTCAAGGCACTTAGATATTACTCTGCCACTCAATCAGCTTGCATGGCTTCATATTGCCCCTTGGATATGATGTAAATGAACTCTGTCTCTCTCTCTCTTCCCTTCCTCCTCTCCCTCCCTCTCTCCCTCTCTCTCTCCTTTCCCCCTCTCTCCTCTATTTCTCCCTCCTTCTCCTCCCTTCCTTCCCCCATCTCTCTCTATCTCTTTCTCCACCTGTCTCTGTCTCTCCCCCTTTCTAGCTCTCTTGCTCTCACTCAGGGGATACCTGGAATCTGTTTAGCTTTTAAAGCCATACAAAGTTAGGCTCCAACATCTTTTTTCCAGCCTCACTGTTCTCCTGTCCTCTATGATCCAGTCAAACTAGTCTCACCATTCCTTACTCCTGAGATTCCATTTCTCATCTCCATGCATTTGTACTAGCCGCCCCTCATGTAAGGAGGAATGCATCCATCCTTCCTTACCTCCCCCTCACCTCCTCCTCCTCCTCCTCATCATCATCACTACCACAATAAAAATAGCATTAATAAAGTGTTTGAAGGTTTGAAAATTCACTTTACAAATATAATCTCATTTTATCTTCACAACAACCTCGGGAGGTAAGTGTTATTGTATCCCCATTTTACAGATGAGGAAACTGAGACAGTCAGATGTGAAATGACTTGGCTAGAGTCAAACAGATAGTAAATATCTGAGGTTGCAATTAAACTCAAGTCTTCCTGATTCCAGGTCAGGAAAAAGAGTACCTCTCTTCCTTTAATATCCAGTTCAGGCACTACCTTCTGCATGAAGCCTTTCCTGATTTCCTGCCCCCAACTACTTATGTTCCTCCCCAATACCTTGTATTTAATTAGATAAGATATATGTGCATTTATTAATTTTGTATTTATGCTGTATATATTTTGTTATGTCCTTGTCCTCTCCCCCATTAGAATGTCAGCTCTTTGGGAGAAAACACGGTTTCATGCTTTGTGCTTGTATACCCAGGGCCTAGGACAGTGTGGATGGTTAATAAATGCTCATGAGTTGATTACATTGTACTAGGGTAGAGTAACAATAGGTACATAACTAAGTAAATACAAGGGGTGCGTGTGCGTGTGTGTGTGGTGGGGAGAAGAGAGGAGAGAGAGAGAGAGAGAGAGAGAGAGAGAGAGAGAGAGAGAGAGAGAGAGAGAAAGAGAGAAAGAGGGAGAGGAGGGAAGGAGGGATAGAGGAGGAGAATAAGGGGGAAGGAGGAAGAGAGAGAGAGATGAGGGAAGGCTTCACTGAGGAGGCGGTGCCAGAATCAACCCTTCAAGGAAGGCAAAGCCAATCTTTTCCCTTCTTTGGGCCTTATCTTCCTGTAAAGACATTGGCCTAAAGGGCTTTCTGAGTCTTTCTAGTTCCCAAATTCTCTGCTGTTGTCTCATTACCTCTAAAAATCACCAGAAGTGGCAATTTTACTGGGAAACTTTCTCTGCTTCATTGAATAACCATTAGAGAACTCGGGTCTTTGGGCCTGGCTCTCAGAAAAATTATGAAAATGGACAGTTTGGGTTTTCTTCAAAGATAATTCATATTTCCAAATGGTTTACAGTTTAAAGAGCACTTGCCTAACAATAACCTTGGGACATATTAGTCCCATTTTATAGATGAGAAAAATGAGGCCCAAGTGAAATGAAACTTTCACTTGAGGTCACATAGGCAGTAAAGGTCTGAGCTGGGGTTCAGCCCTGGCCTCCCCAGCCAAGGCCAGCGCTCTCTCACTGTACATCACACCACCCTGTGACATCTTCCCACTGTCCTTCTGCCTCACTGCCTGTGTCTCCTCTTCTCTGAGGCAACATGAGAGTGGGAAGAATTCTAGACTTGGAATCAGAAGATCTGGGTTCAGATCCTGTGTCTAGCATTTACTGGCTTTGAGATCATGGACTGGTCATTAGACCTCTTAGAACCTCAGTTTATTAATTTACAAAATGGGCACCATAATACCACTTCATCTACCCCCATGAGGAATGGATTTAGAAAACCTAAAAGTGATCTATGGGAGCTATTATTATTATTGTAGGGCAGCTAGGTGGTGCAGTGGATAAAACTGGGCCTAAAATCAGGAAAGCTCATCTTCCTGGGTTCAAATCTGGCCTCAGACACTTACTAGCCATGTGGCCCTGGGCAAGTCAGTTAACCCTGCTTGCCTCAGTTTTCTCATCTGTAAAATGGGCTGGAAAAAGAAATGGAAAAAATATTCCAGTGGCTCTGCCAAGAAAACCCCAGATGGGTTCACAAAGAGTCAGACATGACTGAAATGACAGAACAATGACAGTTGTTATCATATAGATGATTCAAGCAAAACAGCAGAGGCCATCGAGGATAAAGGACATGATGACCTGAATTATCCAGCTAGAGTATCTACAGGAATATTCATTCAACAGGGAGTTAAGACTGGAGCACTGTTTCCTGGCTGGGGGGGGTGGTGATCTCTGAAAATATCTTAGCGGGATATGGAGCAGAGAAAGGAGGATGGCATGTGTGTGTGCTCACACTTGCATGTACATGTGAGTGTGTGTACACGTGTGTGCATGCATGTGCATGTGTGCTCAAACTTGTGTGTACATGTGCATGTGTGCATTCGTGTGTGCGTGTGTGCGTGCATGTGTGTGTGTGTGTGTGTGTAGGTAGGTAGGTTGTTCCAGCTCTCTGTGCTCTCAGTTTCTCTTTCTGTAAAATAGGTGTAATTACATGTGCTTTGCCTACCTGACCAAGCCGCTGTGTGGACATTGGAAGAAATAGAGGCTATACCTGGGATTTCATTAGTAGAGGTAACTAACTCCCACGTGAAGAAATTCCCTAAAAATGCAAGTTGGCACCTTCTCACTAGCACTTCTCACTAGCAATTTATAGTCTGAGAAAGTTGCCCAGAGCACTAAGAAGTTAAGTGACTTTCCCAGGGTCACAAAGCCAGTATAATTAATAATAATAATAATGATAATAACAAAGCCAGTATAAGAACAAATTTACATAGCAAAGCACCTTACAAATATTATCTCATCTTACCCTTATAACAGCCCTATGGCAGTACTATTACATGCATTTTACAGATGAGGAAACTGAGGCAAATAGAGATTTAAGTGATCTGCCCAGAGCCACAGAGCCGGTGAGTGTCCAGGGGCTCCAGATTCAGTGATGTTTCCCCTATAATAGAAATGCAGCATCTCATTATTACCTAAGTCCTTGCCAAATCCGGACTGCTTGAACCCTCCGAATGGGGCTGCCACATCTGTCTTGTTGTAGGTATTGATGAACACGGTGCCTGCCTGAAGCTTATCACTGACATACAAGGCTTTGTTAATATTCTGGGTGAAGACCCCCGAGGCCAGTCCAAATTCTGTGGCATTGGCTCGCTGTAGCACGCCATCAACATCCCTGGGAAGACATAAACAAAGAAAACCTTGTATTCTTATAGCACTTGATGGTTGCAGAGTACTTTCATACCCATTATCTCATCTGATCTTCTTAACAGTCCTCTTAATGTTATTGCCTCCAAATGAACCAAATTAATTAAGGAATGGAGGAAGGAAAGAAAGGAGGGAGGAAGGAAGGAAAGAAGGAGGGAAAGAAGGGAGGAAGGAAGGAAAGAAGGAGGGAGAGAAGAAGGAAGGAGGGGAGGAAGGAAGGAAGGAAAGAGGAGAATGGAGAGGGAGAAGAATATAGTGAGAACGATCTCTAAAGGGAAAGGAATATTGGGAAAGGATGGTATGGAGAATTTTCCTCCTACTCAAAAGAAAAGAGGGAGTATGGAAAGAAATTGGGACGTGGAGTAGGAAGACCTGGTTCCAATCCTGACTCTGTCTTTGTGGCCTTGAACAAGAACCTTCTACAGAGGATCCCTCCTCTGTAAAATGAAGGGGTTGGGCTAGTTCATTTCTAAGGCTCTTTTTAGCTGAAAACTGGAATCCTGCATGAAAATGATATCAAGGCCTCTATGAAAAAACTGTCAAAGTCTTCCCTGGCTACAATCCTATATTGGTCCTCCCTAGCCCTAAAGTTAGTTACATGAGACTGAAGATCGAGAATTGACAGTGAAGATTTGCCCAGGGGGTGACCTACTGTGGGTGGAGGAAGGATGCTCTGGGTGAGAGCTAGAGAAAGAAGCTTCTATCACCTACCCCATGGCAGGTGTCTCAAAGCTACACCATGTATTAGGAGAGGTCACTCCCCAGCTCCAAATAAAAATGGAAATGTGTCGGGAAACTCAAAGAAAACCCCACAATGATTCATACCCATCAGGGAACCTGGAGATGATCATGATGGGCCCAAAAGACTCTTCCTGGGCCACAAACATGTGATCTTCCACATTGGTAAATATGGTTGGTTCAAAGAAAAACCCTATAGAGAGAAAAGAAAAGTGGTGTAATCATTTATTCATTTAGAAAACATTTATTAAGCACCAACTGTGAGTAAGGTACTAAAAATAGGAGAGAATTGCTCTCATCACTCAGTACCATCTTGTAAAAAGGATCCAGAGGATTTCATGGCTGTATTTATACTAGGACTGTTATTGTGGGGAACGTGTATGTTGGATTCAACTAAACCTGGGTCTGCTATTCAGTAGCTGGTGTTCTTGGGAAAGTCATTTGCTCTCTTTCTATTTCAGTTCCTTCATCTATAAAGTGAAGGGGAAGGAGAAAAAAACATTTTAAAAGCACCTACTATGTGCCAGGCACTGTGCTAAGCACTTTACAAATATTATCTCGTTATGATACCATGAAAGCCCTGGGAGGTGGGTGCTATTATGATCCCCATGGTACAGTTGAGGCAAAGAGGTTAAGTGACTCTATCCAACATGCTACCGCACTATCATTAAAGTAGCAGGTAAGTAGCGTGATTGATAAAATGTTTGATCTGGAGTCAGGAAGCCAAGGTTCTAGCCCCAACCCTTCCAGCTGTGTGGCCCCTGGCAAGTTGCACCCCCCTCCCCGGGTATGGGTGGGAGCTGGACTTCTAAGTCTAACATTCTATGTTCTAAAGCTCCTTCAAGCTCCAACCTTCCTTCACTGAGAAATGTGCAGCTGTGCATGGAGCCAGGAGGCAGCTTCCTCACTGAACTCATTTCAGACAAACAGTACAACGTTGTCTTGCAATTACACTCACCTGGCCGGGGAACCTGTTTTCCTCCATAGACCAGGGTGGCTCCTTCTTTCACACCTTTCTCGCAGTATTCAATCAGCTTTTTCAAATGGGCCTGGTGATTCTGAGGTCCATGATTAGTGGCCCGGTCCAAGGGATCACCGATCTTCATCTTTTGGACTTCTCCTACCTGTTCAAGGTTGGAAACAACTCAGAACCAAGGTCACCATCTCCCTCCTGTGGACTTTCCTCTCTTCATCCAGAGCTCCCATAGTCCTCTCAGTCACACAGGTGTGGGTCATTTTTGGATACTTTTGTTTCTCTCTCCCTCCCTCCCTCCCTCCCTCTCTCTCTCTCTCTCTCTCTCTCTCTCTCTCTCTCTCTCTCTCTCTCTCCCCATCTCTCTATTCTCTGTTTCTCTCTCCTCTCTGTCTCTTTCTCTCTCTTTTCTCTCTTTCTTTGTCTCTCTCTGCCTTTTTCTCTCTGTCTCTCTGTGTTTCTGTCTCTCTCTCTTCTCTCTCTCTCTGCCTCTGTCTCTGTCTCTCTGTGTTTCTCTCTCTATATCTCTCCCTCTCTTCCTCTCTCTGTCTTTCCTCTGTCCCTGTCTTTCTGTTTGTCTCTCTGTCTCTCTGTCTCCTTTATCTCTGTCTCTCTCTGTCTGTCTCTCTTCTCTGTCTCTTCTTTCCCTCTCTCTCTGTCTCTGTCTCTCTCTCTCTTTGTCTTTCTCTCTGTCTCTGTCTCTGTCTCTCTCCCTCTCTCCCCCATAGTCAATCATTTGCCAGGTCAATGAGGCAGCCTATAGCATAATATAGATAGAACAGTGGAGCTGGAGTCAGGAAGACCTAAATTCAAATCCAATCCCAGACACTTATTAGTTGTGTGACTCTGGGCAAGTTACTTAACCTCTGCCTGCCTCAGTTTCTTTGACTGGAAAATGGGAATAAAAACAGTACCTACCTACCTCCCAGGGTTGTTATGAATATAAAATCAGATCTATAAAGCACTTTAAAATGCCATGTAAATGTGAACTATTATTATGGTTAAATCTTATTTTCTATGTCTGTAGGATCATATCCATCCCCCTTTCTCTATTTTCACTTCCACTAGCCCTAATGACTTTAAGTCTTCATTATTTCTTGCCTAGTCAATTAATATAGTATCAGAACTGGTCTCCCTGCCTCTAATCTCTCCCCTCTCCAACCTACTCCATATCCCAAGGACAGATTAATCTTCCTAAAACAACACTTTTGTCGCACTTTACTCCATTGCTCTAGAATATTCATTATTGCCTGAAGTATAAATTTCAAACTTCTTAGTCTCATATTCCAGGTCTGAACAATGTGACCCTTCCCTATCTTTCTACTTCCCTATATGTGTTCTCTCCTCCCGTTGGAATGTTAGCTTCTAGAGGGTAGGAACTGTCTGTTGAATTTTATTATGAGCACCTATCATAGTGTCTGGCACATAGTAGGCACTTAATAAACGCTTCATTCATTCATTCATTCATTCATTCTTCAGCCCTGGCCAGTTTAGACAACCCACCATCTCCACATATTACCATGAAACTTGGTTTTGAATTCTGTCTCAGATGCTTATGAGCTTTATAACCACAGGTAAGTCTTGCAATCATAATTTCTATTCTCAGTTTGCTTGTTTATAAAATGGGCCTACTAGTATTTGTACTGCTTATCTAATAGAGTTGTTGGGGGAAAGCACTTTGGTTAGATGTTTTAAAGGGCTTTTTCTTCCTCACCTGCTAGTCACTATAGGGAGATTGTGTGTGTGTGTCTGAAGATAGCAATCACAGGGGATAGTGAAGACAGTTAGAGTCCTCTTTTCTCTCCAGTCTTATCTTCCCTTTTACAGAGAATTAGGCTTCCTTCTTTCTTAGCTCCTCTTCCTTTGTTTGGCTGGCCCCTGCCCCTTTTAAAGTTTGTCCTCAGTCTGCCGCTCACTGCCAGGGCTAGATGGAATCTTGCCTCTCATTCTTGAGCCAATGGATTCCATTGAACAGAGCTGTGCGGGTCTTGACCTTTTAAGAACCCATCTTTAGCTCCTCTTGCACAGGAGCCCCTAGGTTCAATGGGCGCTTTGAGAGCACTTTGTTAACCATAAAGTGCTATATAAACGCGAGTTGTCTTCTGTAACCACAATCCTGAGCTTTGCTGGTGCTGTTCTCCTCACCTTGGCATTTCCTTATCTCTTTACCTAATTCTAATCCTTTCTTAAAGATGGGATAAATTAGCTGCAATCCAATTAATCAAATATTGAGTATCTACTATGTGCCATCCACTGCTACAGGTTCTGGGGATAAAAGCCAAAAACTAATCAGTTCCTGTCCTCAAGGAGTTTTCTGGGTCAGGGATGGGAATTGAGAAGAGAGAATATAACATGTGCAGTACAAAATATATACAAGGTGATTTTGTAGGGTGAGAGCACTCCAGCAATTGGAGTGGGGTGGTAGGGAAGGCTTCTTGTAGGAGGTGTCACCCTGAAGGAAGTTTGGGGATTTGAAGAGGTGGAGGAGGTAAGGAGGGAGTGCATTCCAGGCATGGGACAACAAATAAATTAGTAGCAGAGCCAGGGTCCAGCACAGGTCAGCAGCAAGTAAGGAAGAACAGAGAAATCAAATAGGGGAAGTAACGAAGACTGGGGTTTGCCCAGACATGAGCGGGGTTAGGCCAAGGAGGCAGGAGATTTAAGAATAAGGGATGGTGTAAGGAGCTGAACTGGTTAGCCATACTGTAGAATGGAGGAAGGGAGGGAAGTAAAACCAAAGCAGGGATGATGGCTTAGGAGAACAGGAAGGGATGGAGAGATTGGAGAACATGGTGAAGCAAGGAATAGGGAGAGACAGACAGAGGGGAGGTTGTGTGTGCTCCAAGAGAAGAATCACTGGGTGTTTGATAATGGAAGTGGAACCTTTATGAGTAATGGTGAGATCAGGGGTGTGTCTATGTCTCTGTGTGTGTACATGTGTGTACATGCAAGCGCATGCGTCTTGTGTGTGTGTGTGTGAGAGAGAGAGAGAGAGAGAGAAAGAGAGAGAGAGAGAGGGAGAGAGAGAAAAAGAAGGTACAAATACTCTCTAGGTGATCTCTCCATCCTCTGAGCTCCTCTAGCACTCTCATTTGGGACCTGGCTATACCTTCTGGTATGGTAGTTATCCACAACACACACACACACACACATACACATGTATATAAACACACACATGTGTATATAAATTATATACAAATATGTACATATATACATACATGTACACATACATATGTGTATATGTGTGTGAGTGTATGTGTATAAAATTTCTTCCACCAGACTATAACAGCTTCAAGAGCAGGGTCAATGCCTAGCCTAGCACCTTGTACATAAGAGATACTCAAAATTATTGAACAACTGATTAATTGATTAATAGTAATAATATTTATTAAGCACCTACTGTGTGCAGATCACTCTTCTAGGTGTTGGGGGAGATACTTAATTTAGATATGACACCATCTTTGCCCTCAAGAGGCTTATTATCTAGTAGGTGGGCAATAAGATAACAAAAGCAAGTGACCATAATAGACAACATTAAGTGTGCTGGAGAAGTACCTAAGTGTTATGCGAAATTTGAAAAGGCAAGACTGTTACCAACTCGTGGAGTTGGTGGGGACAGGGCTGGGAATCAGGGTGGGCTTCTTGGAGGAGGTTGCCAGGACACAGACAGTCACAAACCAGATGTATCTCCTTCAAAGGTGGAGTCAGAACTCACCACTTTCTGTACGAACTGGTCATGAATCGAGTCCTCCAGGAAGAGACGGCCTGCCGCGATGCAGTTTTCCCCTTTATTGAAGAAAACGGAGCTCATCCCCTTTAGACAGAGGAGCAGGTATTAGGTCACTGTGTAGATGGGAAGGCATTCTCCCTAGATCTCTATCTGCCTTCCTCCCTCTGCCAAAGCAATGCATCCATTTTCAGGGCCAACAGACCACTTCATCATTGGGAAGGATGTATAATTGCTATTCTTTTAAAAAATTTGATTGATGTCTTTTGTTTTTAGATCCCCTTAAGCAGCTAGATGGCCCAGTGGATAGAGAGCCAGGACTGGAGTCAGGAAGACTCATCTTCATGAGTTCAAATCTGGCCTCAGACATTTACTAGCTGGGTGACCCTGGGTAAGCCACTTAACCCTGTTTGCCTCAGTGTCCTCATCTGTAAAATGAACCGGAGAAAGAAATGGCAAACCACTCCAGTATCTCTTCCAAATGGGGTCACAAAGAGTCAGGCAAGACTGAAAATGACTCAGCAACAATACCTCGGCCCTGCCACTTTCTTAAGACCTCCATTCACCATGCTCACACTCTGTTTCAGCCAAGTCTCTCTCAATTAGCCAGTATCTAGTGGCACTCCTGTCTATACCATAAGAGACAAGAAACCAACCATAAGTGTCTGACCAAGAGCCTATGCCAACTGCTGTATAATCTACAACCTTGAACTATCTTAGTGAGACATCATGGTATGAAGGCAGCTGCAACCCCGGCATCCTGCAGGGATGAGGAGTGATGGAGAGCTTCGCAGAGCTCAATGAGCCAAGTCTGAGGGAAGCCTTTCTGAGGGTTTTATCCTTGACCGATCCTTTCCTTCTGTGGTTATAAGATTCTAGACTTAAAGTCAGAATGGTCTGACCTCCTCATTTTACTGATGAAAGAAATAGAACCATCAAGCCACCTACCCAAAGGTGGTAAGTGACAGAGGGATGATTTGAACTCAGATCTGCTGACCACAAAGCCAGTGCTCTTTCATTCTGACAACTTCAAGAACCAATCAATTTTCTGTTTTAAAAATATGCTAAAAATGACCACAAGCTGGCTAGTCTGCAATCTGGATAAAATCAAGGTTGGCCAATGCCAAGCCTCCCATTAGGTATAGAGTAGAATGAGAGGGAGCAGGCTGAGGAAAACCAGGGAAACATAGTAGAGTATATTGGGAAGAACTGGGCTCGAGGTCACAAGATTTGAACTCAAGTCCTTAAGGCAGTGTCATACAGTAGAAAAAATAATAGAGTCAGAGGATGTGGGTTCAAACCCCCAGCTCTGCCACATCCTACCTATGTGACCTTGGTCAAGTCCCTGGGCTACAGTTCTTCATCAGCAAAATGAAGGGGTTCATCCAGATGGCTTCTGAGGCCCCTTTCAGCTCTAAATATATGCTCCTAGGGGCAGCTAGGTGGCAAGCACTGCCCCTGGAGTCAAGAGGATCAGGGTTCAAATTTGGCTTCAGATACTTACTAGCTGTGTGACCCTGGGCAAGTCACTTCACCCCGATTAACACACACACACTCTATGCGATTACATACATACATACATATGTTTGTATAGGCATGTGTACATGTATGTATGTACGTATGTATTCCTAGTTCTGCTGCTTAGTAGCTGTTTGGCCATAGACAAGTAATTTAATTTCTGTGAGCTTCAGTATCCTCATTTGCAGGATGAGAATAATAACCCTTATACTACCTACTCCCACAGGGTTGTTAGAGAAAAGTGTGCAAAGTATTATAGTTACAGAAATTATTAGAGAGAATGTCCCAAATGTCTTAATGCAGTTTTAAGCTTTAATATTTAAAAGCCCCGCACTGAGACTTTTGGGACACCTGGTATTAATGCCCATCATTCTTATTGTTCTTGGCTTGGTCTCAGTGTCTCCTTTGATACTGCTATGTCTCACATATTTGCTGCGTGGGAAAATTACTTCATATTTCTCAGTGCCCTAAGCAACGGCATAAGACTAAGGCCCAGAGAAAGTGCCAGCCTGCATTGGTTGGAGGAACCTTCTCATACCACTGAAATCGCAGATCCAATCTCTAGCCTTATCTCTATCCCAATGATTACTGTGGAAAGAACCAATCCCCTCATCTGGAAAATGGGGACCAACGTTTGCATGTCCCCTCTCAGAGGGCTGTGGTGCGCATCACTTTAGAAAGTGGATATTTAAGTACTTTGTAACTGGAGAGTTACACAGCTAATTTGCAGTGCTAGGGAAACGTAGCCTGTTATTGTTAATATACCCAGACTAAGGCTTACCCAGCTTCCTCCTCCTCTTCCCTCAAGCACTCTGTGAACAGGCGCTGCCCCTCCCTTGTCCCTCTCCTTTAACGGCTGAGGTAGAGAAAAGAGGGCTGGGAAATTTCCCACGGTGGAAAATGGAACATAGAAAGTAACTGTGTCCAAATGGAAGGAAGCTATGACCCTCTCTTCACTGTTGAGCTTCAGCTTCAGACCTCTGGGGGCTCTTCCAACCCTGAGACTCTAGGATTCCATTACTTTCATTTTCCCAGCAAGACTCAGGACTGGAGACCTCATTTCCTTTTTGCATTTCGGGAAGGAAGCATTTCCCCACGAAGGAATTTCTAGGCAGGCTGATTAACAGTATTGGAGACAGATGTTGGACAGAGCTTGGCCCATAATGAGAGCAGACCAGAACAGAATGGCCTCTGTGAGGGAGGTGCTAACCGCATTTCCTCCCACCCGTTTAAATTACCCTCCCATTCTACTTTTATGCAATCAACATGGTAACCTCTCTGGGCCTCAGTTTTCACATCTCTAAAAAAAGGAGTTGGGCTAGATAAGTCCCTTCTGACATCCCTTCCACCTATAGATCTAGGACAGGGGTGGGGAACCTGGAGCCTTAATGCCATATGTGGCTGCATGTTCCCCACCCCTGATCTAGGTCCTCATGATTTGGATTTAAGATTCTTTGACTCAAAATCCAGCGTTCTAGATACTATGCCATACTGACCTCTGACCCTGAGATTCTATGATTCTGTGACCTGGACTATAATCCTGGTTCCGCCACTACATGGCTGAATGACTTTCCCTCTATGGGCTTGTTTCTCCATACGTAAAATGAAGGTGTTAAACTGGATAATTTATCTTCTAGTTTCCTCATCTTAAAAGGAACACAATAGTAGCACCCACCTCCCAGGGTTGTCGTGAGGACAGAGTGAGATAATATTTGTAAACCCTAAAGGGCTACAGAAGTACTACTATTATCCTTTATTGTTATTTATATTCTTCTTCTAGCTTGGCATTCTGTAAACTTATCACCACCTCTGTAAGATTTGTTGCTTTTTAATCATTTTTCAGTTGTGTCTGACTCTTCATGACCATTTGGTGTTTTCTTGACAAAGATAATGGAGTGGTTTGCCATTTCCTTCTGTAGCTCATTTTACAGATGAGGAAACAGGCAAACAGGGTTAAGTGACTTGCCCAGGGTCACTTAGCTAATAAGAGTCTGAGGCCAGATTTGAATTCGGGGAGATGAGTGTTCCTGACTCCAGGACCTGCACTCTATCCACTATGCCACCTAGCTGCCCATTTGGTATTCACACATATCCAGAAGTTGGTTTCAGTTTGTCTGTTTTCAACCCAGCCCCACAGAAACTCCGTGTTTTCCAACCCCACCCTGGACTCTGTCTAGAACACCCACACCCACCCATGTTAGTCCCAGAACACAGAAGGATTACCATTTGGACAGCCTTGCTCAGATCACAGTCTGCAAAGATGATGAGGGGAGATTTTCCTCCCAGCTCCAGAGAAACCTTTTTTACATTACTTACAGCACAGCTAAAAGAACAAATAAATAAGAGTTAGCAGGGCTGGGCTGGATTCAAGTAGACCGAGAAATTTGGAAATCCCACAAATCCAACTGGGCTGAAGTGAAGAATGCTGAGTCGGGGTCACCTTAGAAGGTGGATCCCAGCCCATGTGGATACAGGACCCTTACACACAGCTGTCTGTGTCGGATCAAAGTGTTGTTGCTTTTGACCAAGGCTTATAAAGCAAGGAATGGATAAGAAATTCCAACCACTATAAACACTGATGGACCACAAAATTAGACTGTTGGAACATACAGAGACCCCTGGACTGAACTACTTTGTATCTGTGTTTATTCACTTTATGTTTGTGCTGTGTGTATTTTTATATGCAGTGATTGTCTCCTTGTCATACGCTTCTTGAGAGTAGGGATGGTTCCATTTTGTGTTTTGGTCCCTAGTGCCTAGCACAGTGCTTCATAAATACTGGTTGCTTAATTGACACAGAGGTAGTGCTTTAGAGCAGTCATAAAATGAATCAGGAGATGGATACACCATCAGAACTGAGGTGTCTAAAAAGTAGCTTGAGCTCTGGTTTTGGAACTAACCAGTGAATCTAGGGAAGTCTCTTGTAGAGTAACCTGGGATTCTATTTGCCACCCTGTGGTATTTAGTATTTTTAACAGTGACTTGGATGCCCATCAAGCTTGCAGATGACAAGAAGCTTGGTGGAATGGCTAATATATTGAGGGACAGAGTCAGGATCCAAAAAGATCTCAACCTTATTGGGGAGCTGGGGGGGTGGGGGAGAGAGAAGGGATCATCAAAGCAAACAAAACATCTGGTGGCACAGTAGATAGAATGCTGGGAGTCAGGAAGACCTAAGTTCAAATCTAGCCTTGGATACTTAATAGCTATGTGATTCTGGGCAAATCACTTAACTTTTATTTGCCTCAATTTCCTCAACTGTAAAATGGGGAGTATAACACTTAGCTCATATGGTTGTTCAAGGATCAAATGAGATATTTGTTAAAAAAAATGCTTAGTGTAGTACCTGGCACACAGAAGATGCTACATGAATTCCTATTCCTCCCCCCCCAGCTGATTAGAAGAACAATGGGACCAATTTCCTAAGACAAAATTTAATGGACATAAAGGGAAACCTTACGTTTGGGTTCATAAAATCAAACATATGAGTGTAAGATGAGGGAGAATCGACAAGGTTCAAAAAAGGATCTGGGGGGTTTTAGTGGATAGAGTGGACAGTCTTGGAGTGGGGAAGACCAGAGTTGATGTGATGATGGGAAACTCTCTGCTATTCTTTCTATAATTCAGTTGCTGATCTGTGTTGGTGGAGGGAATTTACATCCTCCAAACCCAATGGAATCACAATTCTGAAGGAAAAAGAAAGCAACCACGGCCAGACTATCTAAATGTGAGCTGTTGTCATGATCATTACTAATACCATGCTAGGCTCTCACCTTCAGTCCAGCCCCTTGACTCTGACCACTGGCATTTTTGCTGTCTCAGTCTGTGATTTCCAGGAAAGGATTTCAGTAAAAATAGATGCAGGTGTTAAATGCCCGACTGACTATTTATAGCCTGTGACAAGTCGCTGGCACTTCACATATGTGTTTATCTTCTTCCTAAAACCATCACTTTGGCTTTAAACTAATGAACACGGAGATTTCTCTTTATGGAGGCAGGGCTTTGGGGTAGATAGAACCCCGCCCTTGAATCAGGAAGACCTGGCTTTGAATCCTGCCTGGACATTTAACAGCTGTGGGACTGGGCAAATTCCTCAACCTCTCTGGGCATTGGTTACCTCACCTGTAAAATGGGCCTGATTACAGCACCTTTACTTGGATAAAATGAAATCATGTTTGCAGTGCTTTGTAAACTTTAAAGTGCTCTTCATAAGTGTAAGCCATTATTATTGTAATAGACGATGACCACCATGTTTGGGGAGTTTCCATGAGTAAAAGATGGTGGAATTTGAGATACTTCGAAGATGATTAATGCTCTGGCTTAGGGAGGGTCTTATATGTTGGTTAAATAGTTGACTGCCCAAATAGATTTCAGGAACCAAGAAAGGGAAACCTTTCCCCCAAATGCCTCCATATCTAACATATCCCTGCCCTGCTCCCACAACTTGCTTACCTCTTCATGATGTGTTTTCCAATCTCCGTGGAGCCTGTGAATCCAATTTTCCTCACATCTGGATGATCTGATAACCTCTGCCCAACCAAGGAACCTGTCCAAAGGAGGGGCAATGGAATGTGAAAACAGGGCTTCCGGAGGTCCCTGAGACCCCTAAATGACACAACCCATGGATTGATGACAATGGGCTTACTTTGCTGGCAGGTAAAACAACTGAGAAGCTGCCAACATTTGCTTCCTTTTCAACCCCTGCCTGACCTCTCTCTTAGACCAGCTGGGATGCCAATGGAATTTTGGTGCACAAGGCAGGCCTACTTAGCCTACAGTACAAAGGAAGGCCATCATCTCCCCACCCCAACCCTTTAGGGGAGCTTTCAACAAGAGAAATGGAAATTCCAGGCCAAGTCCTCTCAGCAAGCCAAACTATTGTTCCTGATGCTCTCTGAGTCTGTAAAGAATTCTCTGCAGACAGAGGAGAATTGCTCTCATAAGGAAAAGCCAGCTTAATATAGCATTTAGAGCTAGAAGGGGCAACAGAAGTCATTTCCTCATTCTAGAGAGGAGGAAACCAAAGCTCCAAAATATTAAATAATTTCCTTAATGTTGCACATGTAGCAAGTAGATGAGCTCACTGCTCTCTAATCCCAAATCCAGAGCCCCTCCCACTGCATTACCCTACACATTAACTGCTCCCTCCCCATCATTAGTTGTGGGTGCTGAGGGAGTTTGTGCACTCCTCCACTCCATAACCCCCATAAATTGGAATATTCCTTCCTGAATCTTAACTCTAAAAGGGTTTGGAACAGAAGTGTCATGCACATGGGACCCACAACACTCTGGAGTACAGCCTGAACCAGATTAAAATGTAATTGGGAAATATTTAACAGAATAAATAAAAATAAAATAAATTATAAGTAATATTACATTTTAATGGACCATCAGGGATCCTTAAGAACCAATTAGTGGCCTCCTTTTCTCTTTGACACAACTGGTCTGGAGGACAATGAATTTTTCCCAAGTTTCATTCCCCCAAAGCCCTGGCATCTGGGAGGATGAAATCTTGGATAGATTTGCCTCAAAGTAGAATGGGAAGACTTGGGAGCCTAGGCTGAGCCATGGACAGCCATAACAAGGAGAGTTAGCAGGCTACCTAAAAGCTTAGGATGGATTCCTAACACATTGTTGAAAATTCCAATGGTGGTGGCTTAGGATTTGTTCCAATATGATAATGAAGCATAGATTCTCAGATTTAGAGGATGTTAGAGAGGCCTGAGCAAGAGTCTCCCTCCCCCAACAATGCATACAAATGGTATCCAGGATCAGCCACAGCAGAAGACCTTAAGAGAGAGGTAAGCCACTGCCCTCTGAGTCAGCCCATTGTCAATCAGACAGTTCAGATAATTTGGCTCAGAGGTCGTAGATTTAGAATTGGAAGGGAGAGTAGAGGTCATCTCTTCCAGTCTAGAAGATTGAACTTGGAAGTTTTAATTTGCAGTGGCTGGGAAACAGGTCACTGAATCAAGCACTGGGTTTTGAGCCAGGAAGATCTGGGTTCCATTTGAACCTCTGACACTAGGAAGTGTGACTATGGGCAAGTAATCTGGCCTCTGTTTCCTCATCTGAAAAATGGAGTGGTAAGAACTATGTTAGAGGGTTATTGTTAAGATCAAAGGAGATAGTGTCAGGAAAACAATCCTTAAAAAGTCTATGCCAGTATCGGCTTAAAAATAAGTTGCTCCTCTTGCCCAGCCTAGCTTTGCCTCTTTGTGCCTTCTGTACCTAGCTACCAGCTCTGTCTGCCCTTTGGGGGCCGAACAGAACAGTCTACTGCCTCCTCCCACAGCAGCACTTTGAACGCTTGAGGGCGGCTCCCCTGTCCCTCCTAAGCCTTCTCTTCTTCAGGCTCAACGTTCCCAGGTCCTTCTACTGCTCCCCACATGGCATCCCCATACTGGTCACACTCCCCTGCTTATCAATGCCTTTCCTAAAATGTAGTACTTAAAAGGAAAGAGGGGAAACATGACATGTCTATTACAGGCTAAGCATTTAACCAGCATCTCATGTGATCCTCACAACAACCCTGGGAGGTAGGTGCTGTTATTATTCCCCTTTACAGTTAAGGAAACTGAGGCAGACAGAGGTTAATTGACTTGCCCCGGGTCACACAGCCAGTAAGTGTCTGAAGTTGGGTTATGAATTCAGGTCTTCCTGAATCCAGGACCAGTGCTCTCTATCTATACCATTCAGCTGCCTCATGAAAAGAGTTCAAATTCTGGCTCTGCCCTAACCTTCGGCAAGTCACTGAATCTCTTTGGGTCTGTTTCCCCTTCTGTAAAATGAGGTGGTTAAGCTAGATGAGCTCTGAGGTCCCCCAGCTCTAACATGATCCACACATATATACCAAGAGAATAACAATTCTGATGTTCTGTATTCTCAAAGGGACAACTGTAACTCCAACACAGTGGAATGGGATGCCTCGTGAGATAGGGAGTTTCTCATCACAGAAACAATCCAAACAAAGGCAGACAGATCTGGATATCATAGAAGGAAGGTTAGAATAGAGACCCTCTGAGGCCCTTTCCAACACTGACATTCTAGAATTTTTGACAGTGTCAAGAACAGTATAGGAATATGGAAATGTTTCCTCTCTGCATTGAGGAGGCCATGTGACTTCTATCTTTCAAGGAATGGGGTGAATATAGCCTTCGAATTAACTCCTATTCCAAGGGACTGGATTTTCCGAATGAGGTCAAAGGCAGGCAGCACGCTGGATTTGGAAACAGGGAGCCTGGATTCAAATCCTGATTCCTCAACTTAACACCTATATGGTCTTAGGCTAGCTCCCACATCTCTAGGCCCCAGCTTTCTCCTCTCTAAAATGAAGGGTTGGGCTAGGTGCCCCTTCCACCTCTAAATCTATGCTCTTAGGAATTGTTATGAGAGGTAGTGAGGTGCGTTAAATAGAGGGCTGGCCTTGGAGTCTGGAAGACCTGGCTTCAAATCCTACTTTTGATCTATATCACCTGGGGCTATGGACATATGACCTAATGTCTCAATACACTGGGCATCTTTCTAAGTCTATCTACACCATTGGAGGGGTTTTTCCCTATTGGGAGTTTCCAAATGAATGAAATCCCAAGTCTAGACCAAAACCACAAAACAAAACCCAATCCCACTTAGGGCACATGAAACTGCTCTAAGTAAACTCTATGTTTCAGCACATCGTATGCATGGACATATTATAAGATTTCCACTAACATCTCCTCTGATGGCTCCTTGTGCTGTGGAGATGACTCTGTGTTCTTGAACTTGGCTTCTTGTAGATTGATGGCAGGTTATACCAGCAGGCCACAGTTCTTTGGCAGGCCTTTCCAATCTGAAAAGACTCTGAGTATGGGCCCAGCAATGGCCTATGGTCTAATATCTTAGATAACCTTGGAGAAGCTTATATCCAGAGGACTAAGTCCCATGGGGGACTGGTATGGTTGTAAGGAGTGTTATCATGGAAGAGAGCTAATATCTGTTTGCAAGATTTCTGGTTTGTATCGCTGTAACGGATTAATTCACAGACTTTGAATTGGAGGGGCCCTCACAGACCATCTGGTCCAACCCAGATCTGAACAAGATTACTCCCAGACAAGAGAGTGAGGAGGAAAACCCTTCACCTCCCGGAGCAGAGTATGCCAACTTCAAGAGAGTGTCAGTTGTTAGCAAACTTTTCATATGTTGAGTCTCAAATCCCTTTCTCCCCAAAACTTCCCCCTATCACACCAAGTATTGCCCTTTGAGGTCGAGCAGGGACAGAGCCTGGACCTATGATTTCGATAGCATAGGGAACTCTCAGATGAGGAAATCTCTCTACCAATTGCAGGTTGCCACCTTCTTGTTTAGAGAGTTGCCTAGAGTATTGGGACTTCAAGTGCCTCGTCCAGGGTTATATAACCAGTATGTGTCAGACGCAAGGCCAGGCCTCTGTCGACTTCCTACACTATGGCTCCCTTTCCATCTTCTATGTGCTATGTTCAGTCGTTTCAATTGTGTCCAACTCTTTGTGACCCCATTTGGGGTTTTCTTGGCAAAGACACTAGAGTGGTTTGCCATTTCTTTCTCTAGCTCATTTTACAGATCAGGAAACTGAGGCAAAAAGGGTTAACTGGCTTTCCCCAGGTCACACAGCTAGTAAGTGTCTAGGCTCAGATTTGAACTCAGGAAGAGGAATCTTCCGAGGCCCAGTACTCTCTGTCCTATGGCGCCACCTAGTGGCCCATCTTATATATGACAATCTCCCCGGATTCACATTCCCAGGTCTTGTAACTGATTCTCTTATGGTTGCCCTCCTTGGGTTTTAATCCCTCCCAGCTTGTCAATGTCCTTCCCAGAAGGTGGCACCTGGACCCGAACACAGCAGCCCAAACATGGTCTATTCAAGTCAGATTATAGCAGGACTGTACACCTCTCATTCTGGACGTTCTGTATCTCTTAATGAAGACTGCCCTAAATGCCTTCCGCCATGGCCCAGATAACAGTCTGATTCACAGAGCAAACAGAACGGTTCTCCTTTATTTGGAGCTTACTCTGAGAAGTAAACCGGCCATGACAGGCCTGGTTTCCCACCTCGGCGACTGGCAGATCAGCCACCATCTCTGCAGAATGAGCAGCCACAGAGGGCAGGCACAATTCCTCAGTGACCAAAAGGGCCAGCGTTAGTCAATACAATTTTCTCCTTCTGCTCAGAGGGGAGCGAGCAGACGCCAACTCATGGGGACTCTGACAGTGCACACTTAGACTAGTGGGGGAGAGGTCTTTGTGGAGGTAGATATGAAGACATGGGCTAGGAGACAAGAGATCTGGGGTCAAATCTTGGATCTGCAACGAACTGTTCATGAGACCCTGGGCAAGTTTATATGTGTGTGTGTATACGTGTGTGTATCTATATTCAGATCTATATATGTCAGTCACACATCCTACCCTTGGAGCTTCCTTCTCTGTGAAATGAGGAACTGAATTAATTGATCTCACCAGTACCTTCCAGCTCTAATAGTCTCTGATGTTATAGAGTCTTCCTGTTTGGCCCCTGCCCTCCCTCCAGGCAGCATAAGCAGAAGAAGGCGAAAACAGGTTACATGTGAGGGCTGGCCTTATATGTAGGAATACATGGTTTTATTTGTGTGATGTCATAGAAATACCTGTCTCACTTTCTGAAAGTCTCCCAGTAGAGCTATTTCCTTTGAGTGTCAAAGGCTTTTAAGTCCTTTAAAGCCTGATGTGGTAGAAAGAGGACTAGACTGGGCTGTCCATAGTCAGGGTTCCAGTCCCCATTGTATCATGTAGAAGCTGTATGATGTGGGATAATTCAGTCTCTGAGCTTCAGCTTCCTTTTACGGAAAATAAGGGGACCAGTGCAGACAAGCCTTAAGGGTCCTCCTTTCAGACCTAACAAGCTATGAGACAGAATGGCTTTTATGGAGTGTACTGTAGGCAGAGTACTCCTTGAGGAATGGGCCTCTCTCTCTCTTCTCCCTCCTATATATTTGTATTTGTATCCTCAGTGCCTAATACAGGGGCTGGTATACAGTAGGCACCCAATAGATGCCTATTAATTATTTATTTCATTGGGTCTTTGGGGTTGAATGTTTCCAAGGGCAGCAAAATCAGGGATAAGGGGCAAGAGAGGTGAAATTCTTTCCTACTATGTTCCTTGAGAGATGAATTCTACATTGACTTTGGAGTCAAAGATCCTGGCTTCAAATCCTTCCTCTGATACCCATGTGACCTTGGGCAAGTCACTTAAACATCTTGGCAGCTTCTTCATCTGTAAAATGAGGGGGCTGGAATAAATGGCCTCCAACATCCCTGCTGGCTCTAAATCTGTGATTCCCCATTACTGTTATTTGTCATTAGGGCATGCTGCCTCCTTAGCCATGTGATTTTAAGCAAGTCAACTTCTCTGAAATTCCCTTTCCCCATCTGTAAAATGGGATAATACTTGTTCTGTCTCACAGGGTTGTCTCATCAAAACAAATGAGGTAATGGGTGTGAATGTGTTTTGAGAGCAGTACAAATAAGGTAGAGGTATCATCACCATCACTTGTATTGTTATTAGCATTATTAGGTAAGCCTATGGCAAAACCGGGCAGTGATCCCAGCACTCTTGGATCCCTTTCCCTGAGCAGATGACATTTACCTCCTCGCCCTGGATCCAGCAAATTCCCAGCCAGTGACAGAGTCAGGGGAGGCTGAAATGAAATGTGGGCCAATTCTGCCGCCCCAACCCATCTCCTTTCAGCAGAAGTCAGGAGGTAGAGAGGGGTGCTTTTGTGGTGTCCTAGTTAGAGTTTCAATTAGCCCTTTGCTGACAGATGTGTCGGCACTGTACCAGGTAGGTAGGAAAGAGTCATTGGAGAAACCACCAGGCCAGATCATCAGGGATGTCCCACCCGCCCCCATCCTCTTACTGGCTCCTGGAGAGCTGCTGAGTTAATTAAGGAAGAAAGCAAGCAGCTAGACCACGGCTGTGTGTAACTCAGCGTCTGTATGTGGAGGGAGAGCTATCACTGGTCCAAGAAACTTCCAGGGGAGAATGGGATAAATGTAGGGCTAGATTCTAGAAAATCAGGGCTGGGTAGAACCCCGGGGATCATTGACTCCAGATTTACCAAGGAGTAAACTGAGGCTCAGAGAAGGGAACTCACTTGACCATGGCTACTGTAAGTTAGTGGCAAAGTCAGGACCAGGACCCAGGCACTGTTTCCTATTTCAGTTATCTCTCCCCTACACTTCGCTGCCTGTCTTGAACTTAGAATTGTGGTGTATGATTGCTAGAAGGGACCTTAGGGATCCAGCCCAATGTCCTCTTTTTATAACAAATGGGTAAACTGAGGCCCAGAGAGGATAAGTGTTTTGTTCATGATCACATGGATAATACATGTCAGAATGTGGACTCAAATCCAGGTCTTCTGACTACAAGTTCAGTATTCTTTCCATTACATCCACCTTTGTAAGCACATAGTAGGTGCTTCATAAATGATCAAAGAATCATAGATTTTGAGTCAGAAGGGAACTCGGAAGTCACTGAGTCAATCCCCTCATTGTACAGGTGAAAGCCAAAGGGGTTAAAGTGACTTGTCCACCATCACACAGCTATCAGGTTGAACCCAGTTCGTTCTGACTCCAAGGTCAGTACTCTATCCATTATGCCATACTGCCCTTCAGTATAGATGGGATGGCTATATACAAGATGGCAGGTGAGAGTAGATGCAGGTAAACTCACCTTGAGCTCCCAAATGGTTGGCATGACTTTGGGTTCCCAGCTGTCTCTTCTTTGTCCCTCACTTGCTCACTGTTTATTATTATTATTATTTATTATTATTATTAGTAGTAATAGTAGAAGGAAGAGGAGGTAGTGGTGGTAGTAGGAGTAGTAAAATGAGGAGGAAGAGGTAATAGTGGTGGTGGTACTACTAGTAATAGCAGGAGGAGGATGAAGAGGAAGTAGTAGGGGTGGTGATGGTGGTGGTGGTGGTAGTAGAGTAGTAATGTCATCATCGTCATCATCATCACTACCACCACCATCACCACCATCTCATTTTCCTAGACAGCCTTTCCCAGGGTCAGGTTCTTGGTCTTTGGAGATGCTCAAGCTCCCTATAAGACTTTCAAATGGAGAAGTTGGCCAGCTGAGATGCCCTGCCTTTTCTTGCTGAGAAGGTAGACAGGGAAATGCTGCCCTCTCCTGCTGCCCCCTTACCTGATCCTGGTAGCACGTTCACCACACCTTTGGGAATGCCGGCTTTCACCGTCAGCTCTGCAAATTTCAAGGCAGTCAGTGGTGTCACCTGGTGATACAGCAAGAGAATTGCAGTCTCAGAGCCACTGGCCCCCCCACATCCTTTTCTGTTTTATTCACTGGGTGACTTTCAGATGTCACACATAGAAAAATGGAGCTATCATTTTTGATATGATTAAAAGGTTCCAGCTGAGCAACCAAGCTCAGCCCTTTCTCCTTACTAGGATGCCCTCCTCCAGTGTCTCCATCTCTCCGGAACGATAGGAAGAAGGGATTGGGCCAGATAACTACTAAGGTCCTCTTTAGCTCTAAATGACTTTAAAAACCAACTAATCCTTCTTTTTGATGGGAGGAAATAGAGTGACTTGCCTAAGGTCACAAGGTAAGTGGCATAGCCAGAATTCTACCCTAGACCTTTTGATTCCAAGCCCAGTGTTCTTTTCACGACTTCATTTTCTTCTCTCTTCTTGGAAGACTTGGCAACACCTAGTATGATGCCCTGGACAGAGTAAACGCCTAATGCATACCTGCTGTTTTCAACCACTCAATTAACAATCACTTATTATGCACCTACTATGTGCCAGGCACTATGCTAGATGCTGAGGATACAGAGGCAAAAATGAAACAGTTTTTGCCCTCATGGCCCTCATATTCTATCAGGAAAGACAAAACATAAATGTGTAAATTTGCACAAAATATATTAAGGTACACAGAAAGTAATTTTTTACTGGGGGAGGCCACAACAGGTAGGGAGTGGAATCAGGACTGGACATAGGAAATGCGGCTTGTGCGGAAGGAGCATTGTAGAAAACCATGGATTCTAAGAGGCAGGGGTGAGGAGCGAATTGATTCCAGGCATGGGGTACATGGTTGTTGTTTGTCCTTTGTTCTCAAAGAGGACCATGACATCAGGGAGGTGATGCCATGGCTTGCAAGTGAATTGGATTTAAGTGAGAGAGGGCTGTGCAAAGTCATCAGCCTCACTTTCTCCTCCGGAGCCATCTGGGTCCAGTGGCCAGATACAGATCAGGATGACTGGAGATGGCATCCCCCCCATGGGGTACATACAGACTGTGTAAAGATAGAGGATGACTATTGTGTGTGAGGAACTACAAGACAGCTAGTTTTGTGGGAGCACATGAAGGACAGTAATGTGTGGTAAGGCTGGAAAGATAGGTTGGAACCAAATTGTAAATGGCCTTATATTTATATTAATGGCATTTTGATTTGATTCTAAGAGTTACCATTGAACCCAAGTCTTGACTCCCAATCCAGTGCCTTCTCATGACACTCTCCCATTTCTATAAATAATAAAGCTATAACATTACCTAAGTACTAGACCCTCTCCCTTGAGGTAGGCTGCAAAGTTTGGTACAGGTGGAGATGGCTGGGTAGCTGCCCAGAAAAGAAAGAGGACCCCTGGAGTTAGCCTGACGGGAGAGAAGGCTGGAGTGTTCCTCTTCCACCCAATTAGACAACCCTGGGCTTGAAAGTGGAGGTTCAAGGATAGTATCATTGTCCTAATGTGGCAAATGCATGGCTGGCTCTACAGAATTCCGTGGTAGAGGGATTTTCCATGTGAGATACACACATTGTTATTATTATGCCCACCCTCTCCCCTCCTTTCTAGCCTATCAGCCTTAACAATCCTTGGACCTTGAGGTGACTCACCTGGGCTGGCTTGATGACCACTGTGTTCCCAGCAGCCAGGCAGGCAGCGGTCTTCCAGGAGAGCATCATTAGGGGATAATTCCAGGGAATGACGATGCCACAGACCCTAAACACCAAGGCAGCCAGGTGTGAGTCCTGCCCAAGCTATCCCATCCCATACTGCCTCCTTCCATCTTCCTTCTCTGTGATCCTAATATTCTATCGCAAGAAGCCTGGACTCAGATTCAGGAGCCCTGAGTTCTAGACCTGGCTCTGCTACTAAATCATCATGACTTTTCCGGGCTTCATTTTCCTCATCTATAAAATGGAGAGGTTTAACTGGTTGATATGCAAGGTTCCTTTTATCTCTGCCAAGTCACCCTGCCTCTTGCAGACTCAGCTTTCTCATCTGTCAAATAGGCTGGTTGGATGAATGTGATCCCTTTCCCATCTGACATACTATGATTCTGTTCTATGGGATGACCTTACAAATATTTGAAACCATATATCATGCCCACATCAGCCTCGAGGCAACTCTTCTGAAATATTTGCATTGTGAGGTTTCTGCCACATAGTAGACACTGAACTTGTTCATTTATTTATACAATGCTTCTTAATTCATTTAAGTAAGGCTTCAATTCCTTAACCCAAAGGAATGTGTCTAGGGATGGATGTGGTAGGAGATAGGAAGTCCCCAAAGACACAGCTATTGTGCCCGAATTGACCAGGCAGCTATGTCCAGGGTTGCTTGGTGCCAGTGGGGACTTTTTCTTGGGAGACTGTTTTTCAGAAGTATGAAAGGAATGGGGTGGGGGTAGGGATCAGCCTTTCCAAGTGAGTGCTCTAGTCAGATGGACCCCAGAGGAAGCCACTAGTATCCCTCCTGGGGTGGTCTTAACTTGATTATTCTGATTAGCTCTATCTTTGGAGAGCTTGAGAGGCTCACAGATAAAGAACTGAAAGGGACAACCCTTCATTTAACAGGTGAGGAAACTGAGGACCAGAATGGTTACGTGAATTGCTTAAGCTCATATACTAGTAAGTAGCAGAGTCAGTATTTAAAACCAGGTCCTATGACCCCAAATTCAGTACTCTATCCACAGCAATGACATGGAGACTTTTCTGGTTATTACTCTCCCTCCACACCTTCCCAAGCTGTTAGTACCTCCTCCCACTGAAATTATCTTTTTTTCTCTTGCATAGATTTTGCATATCCTTGTGTGTACGTGTTATGTGTACGTGTTATTTCCCCAATAGGATACAAGCTTCTTGAAGGCAAGAACTGTCTCACTTTTGTCTTTTTTATCCCTAGTATCTAGCACAGGGCCTGGCACATAGGAGGCGTGTAATAAATGCTTGTTGATTCATTAATTGTGCCACATTGACTCTCACAAAAGTAGGGTCACAGTTAGTCTTGAAGGAGGCTTCCCATTTGACCAGGTCCAATTTTCTGACAATTGTGCTGCCAAACCCTCCTATGAAAGCATCCCAAAGTGATGGGACTCACCCAACTGGCTCTTTCTTGGTGAAGGTCAGGTTGCGGTTAGGCCTTGCTTGGTTAATAGGAATGGTGGTACCCTGGAAATCAAACACAAAGATGGATCAAGGTCTTCAGTCCTCCTCTCCCTCCCACATGGCCCAGCCAGGTGTATACTGCTTATTGGATAACTTGGCAATTTGTCCTTGGCTTGGGAATAGGAAGTCAGGCATCCCTTAAACTGGAACAGAAAGTGTAAGGTAACACAGAGAGTGGTAGAACTATATAGCCTTCAACTCCAAATCCAGGCTTCTTTCCACTGTATAAATCACACAGCTTGCCATGACCTCTTCTTTATGATTATCTTACTTTTTTTATATTACAGCTATTTATGTAAGTATCCTTCCCTTCATTAGACAACAAGATCCCTCAGGGCAGGCCCTGTGTCATAGTCATCTTTCTATCCCTACTACTAAGCTTTGTACTTAAGAATGGAGAAATTTAAGACAGGTTAAATTCCATGAGAACTTCTTTCTATCCTAGGTATCTTGGGGTTCTCCATCCTGAAGGACACAGGCCACTAAACTTCCAGAACAGGCAGAGGGAAACTTATGAGTCACCTGTGCCTTCTAAGGAGGCTGATGCCCATTCCTCTTTCCCCATATCCTCAGAGAATCCTTTTTTGGGGGGACCTTGACCTGATCCCTGGGGACTCAGACTTTAAGAGAGGAGGTCAGGCTGATGATACACAGGCCTGATGGATCCCACCTGAATTTTGTCACACCAGCCTGCAAAATAGCGGAAGGTTTGGATGGACATGCCCACATGTGTCTTCAAGGCCAGTGTGTATACTGCGCCTGAGTCAACAGATTCAATGGTAGCCAGCTCTTCCTGATGTTCCTCCATGAGATCAGCTAACCTGGACAGACCGGAGGAAAAGAAAAGGAATGGATATTTTCATCTTGCTTTCTACTCTCCCACCACCATCTTGTTTTCTCCATCTTCTCCATCTCCCACCTCCTCCTAGAAGCCTCCCCTAACTATTCAGACCCACACTGATCTCTCCTTCCTCTGAAGCCCTACCACACATAGAATCTATACCCCACATTTAAAGTCTTAGAATTAAGGGTAGAAGAGCATAAAATTTGGGAAGAACTTAGCAAGAACCCAGCTCAACTTCCTCATTTTTACAGAGCAGAAAGTTAAATGCCTTGCCCAGGGTCACACAGCTGGCTAGTGACAGAAATGTTACACTAGAAGCCAGATCTAACAGTTTGGTGTTCTTTCCACTCCATTTTATGCTGTCTTGCAATGCTTATTAATTCTTATGTGTGTGAAGATTCCTTTTATAGTGATCAGAATACTAGTCTAGTAGTTCGAAGATCTGGATTCAAGTCCTGACTTCCCTCATTAGCTAGATAACTTTGGGCAATCACTCCTCCTCTTCTCTGTCTCCCGTTCTGTAAATGAGGAGGAATGATCTCTGATGTGCTATAAATCTTCTCACTTTGATCGTTAGCACTTTGAGGGCTTGTTGTTGTGTTTGTCCATGACATCAAGGAAATGACATGACTTGCAGCTGACTTTAATTTGAGTGAAGGAAGGCTGTGCACAGTCACCAGCTTCACTTTCTGCTCCAGAGTCATCTAGGTCCAGTGGCCTGATATTCACTAGGATGTCTGGAGATGACCCAGGATGCAGTGGGAGACCCTGGCCCTTTCAGGCTAAGGTCTTTTCAGGTTCTCACTTTGAGTGAGGTAATGCTCATTCACTGAATAGATCTCTTTAAGAAGTGTCAAGGGATGGCCCCTTTAATCCAAAAAATAATCAGGGCAGAGATTGGGTCTCGTATACTTTCCTATGCACATTCCTGTCTTTCTGCAGAAGAGCAGATATATGAGGTTTGGAGGAGGCTGAGTGTGAGAGTAGTCCCTGAAGGGTCCCTGACACCTTGTGGTACAGAGTACTGGATTTGGAGTCTGAAGACTCGGAAGGTTACTCCTTCTCTCCAGGCCTCGGTGTTCTCATCTGTAAAATGAGGGAGTTAGGCTTCGGTGATATCTAAGCTCCTTCCCAGCTGTGAAGCTGTGTTGGCAACCAAAAATGGGCTCCTTAGCACTTAGTCAACAAGTGCCCTTGACTAGTTTGGCTTTTCCCCCTGAACTGAATGCTGTTTGTATGTTGGACTGGAGTAAGCTTGTCGGCCCCTTCACCTTGCTTCCCTTGCTTAAGCTGATGGAAAGAACCTGTGCTTTCCCGGTCAACCCCTTCACCTTGCTTAAGCTGATGGAAAGAACCTGTGCTTTCCCGGTCAACCCCTTCACCTTGCTTAAGCAGATTGAAAGAACCTGTGCTTTCCCCAGCGTACCTTACACCCCCGCAGAAGCCGGATGATTAAAAGCAGCTCCCGTTGGAGCCAGAGGCTGCTATAGCCGCAGCTGCAGCCGGAGCTGCCAGTGGCAGAGCTGACCTACGGGAGGAAGCTGAACAAGGACTTCAGGCCAGTGGGTAATCTTTTTACCATAGAGGGGGAAGCATGATTTTGCTTTATGCAATCATGCTTCTCTGTAGCCTCCTGGTTACTCTTTCAAGGCGTACTTATTGGGCCTGGAAGCTTTTGATCAATATATCAAAATGGGGTTGCTGGTTCATGGGTTGGTTACTGTGGAGCCTAAATATATGTTTTGATTCTTCTGCCTTCTACTTTGAGAGTTTCTTATATCCGGCGGTTCCGAACCTTTCAGACATGTATATGATCCTCTTTGAGATTATAAACTCTGCCCTCCTAATGCATAAGCCCAAGAGTCAATGGTTTTCCCATTTCAGAATCAACCTGCTGGTTGTTGAAGCCTTGGCAAATAGGTCAAGCTGGAGGCCACTGAGAACTGGAGCAAGACTGAGAAACTTTTTTTAAAAAATCATTTTGTTAAGTGCCTTAAAAATACACTTCATTCAGTAGCTCTCACAATATTATCTATTTCTGTTGATGGATATATAAACATATATATACTTCATATATACATATAGACTATAAGTTGAGATTTTAGAGTGAATCTAGCTCTGTCTCCTCAATTTTACAGTTGGAGAAAGCAGAGAAGGGAAATGACTTGGCCAAGATCTCAGCACTAGTTAACAGCAGAACCTCCCTTGCTTCTTTGCAAAGGTGGAGGACTATGGGTGTGGAACATTACATACCATAGATCATTAGATGTGGTTAATTTGGGGGAGTTGATTTTACTGAACTGTCTCTTCTGTTTTTTTATTTTCTGTGACAAGGGGAAAATGACCCCAGGAATAAGGTAGAATGTTAGGGGTACAGGGCAGGGTGGAGAAGATGGGAAGCAGGATGATACATCTAGAAAGGGTGGTGACGTAAAACCAAGAGACATTGATCCAAATTAAAACAATGACAAGAAGCAGCAGCAAGTTAATGGAGTAGCTAGGTCCTGAAGCCAGCTCTTGCAGCTCCTCGTTCAGTCTTCCCACATTGTGTATTGTTTAAAATTACAGTTAGAGTTTTCTATGAAAAACAAAAGAACTATTTTCCCTTCCTCCCCTCCCTCCCCACTGGGGAAAAAATAAATCCTTGTTACAAACATGCACAGTCAAACAAAACAAACCATCATGTTGGCCATCTCTCTCATATACAAAATATATGTATATGTATACGTGTATATATACACATACATACAGGTGTACGCATATACATGTGTCCAGTGTGAGCATCTGTTTTGTGTGTATACATATATGTATGTGTGTGAACATGTCTTTGTGCACATATGTGTATACACACAGGTATGCACACATACACAAATTCTGTATCTTGGGTCCATCGCTTCTTTAATAGGAAGTGGGTAGAATTAATTATCATTGGTCCTTTGGAGGCTGCCTTCAGAAATTACTGGGAGAGCACTGCCCCCTGCTGGACCCATTACCCAGCCTTCTGATGACACCTTTTGCAACTGCAAGAAATGAATTCTATTTCAAAACCTTCTAGAAATTTATTTGGACAAATTAAAAAGCAGGATACAAGCGTGTTGGCAAAATTCCTTGTACACCGCTCGACAACAGGACTCATGCTATACACCTACCTGCTTGTTTGTCCCCCAGACCATACCAGGGTCTCTTTCTCCTGGCACGAGTTTAATAAAAACTGGCTGATTTCATTGATTGATTTATGACACAGGTGGCATACCAGGAGGGACAGTGCCTAAGCCACACCAAAAGGAAGCCTACCTTCTCCTCCAAACTTTCCAGAAAGATGGCATCTTCCCTTAGTAATGTATTTCTTCCTGCCATTTCCCCTTGTGGTTTTTTTTTAAACCTTTCATGTCATTAGTCCCATCCATACTTCCCCCCATCTTATTCACCGAAGAGCACAAAGGAGTAAGTCCTTCTTTCATTAATGGCATGGCTTCAGGTGTTGCTTCACCTCACCCACACCTGGCCTCTCTCAGAGCTCCATCACCTTCTGCTCTTCCACCTCATCTGTCCATTGCCACCTCAGAAACCTCCACCTTGGGACCTTCCTCTCCTCACTGGTGCCCCCCTTCAAGTTCCCCTATGTAGGCGGTCTTCCCTCTTTAGAACGTTAGCTCCTTGAGGGTAGTTGTATTCCCCATGCCTATTAGCACAGTACCTGGCATGTGATGGGTTAGGGGTTGTTTGGCTTCTGTTCTCGAAGGGGATCAAAATGACATCACTATGTCAGGATATAGTGTGTCTGACAGTGGCTGATCAGACCAATACAAGCTTGGAAGACTGTACCACAGGTCAGGCACAAATTGTCCATATGAATGTTTGTGACGGAGATGTCTTTAATTAGCCAGTAAAAGGCATCGGGGTGAGCCTACTGAGAGAGAACACGTCTCTGGAATGCTTTGGAGTCTCTGAAAGTTCCCTCCCCTAATCCCCACCTTGAAGAGGCAGTCCCTTTGGGGAAAATGAGGGGAGGGCCACTTGAAACCCTTATCAGCTACCACCTTTGGAGATTAATTGACAGCAAGACCCTCAAGGGAATGGTGCACAGGAGGAGAGGAGAGGAAGAGGGGGAGGAATAGAAGAAGACAGAAAAGGAAAGATGGGAAGAGTGCCAAAGTCTAAGAGTGTGTCACTTCACAGGTCTGGCCTTGCTTCTAAATGTATGCCAGCCTTTCATTAGACACTAACATAAGCCTCAGAGATCATCTTACTCGGGTCGGAGAAAGTACGGGAATGGAAGGCCCCTTGCATTCTGGCAGAGATGAGAGCTGGAAGGTATCCCAGAGCTCATAGAGATTAGAGCATTTAGAGCTGGAGGGAACTCTAGAGAACATCTAAACCAAAACTTGCTTTTTACAGCCTAGGGAATCAAGAGAGGGCAACTGATTGGCTCAAAGACACACAGTAAATTGGTGGCGGTACCAGGACTACAATCCAGGTTGCTTGACTCCCAGTCTGGTACTCTTTTTAATACAATCCACTTTTCAGGGGCACTAATAAGGTCTTCTGGCTCTGCACCCTTCCCCCAATCCCTCCGTCATTCATTGGCTGGTGTCTGAAATTCTATTCTTGGAGTTCCATCCCATTAGCTCGATCCACGTTAAAATGCCAATCCCCATCGGAAAAGTCATATTCTGAGCAGCTCTGTACATTTCAGTGTGAATTAGGACCTGAGGGAAGATTTGCCTGTGGGTCTGGAAGAGAGAGAGTGTGGGGACATTAAGCACCCAGAGGAGAAGGAGTGACATCAGGAAGGAACTCAAAACCAGCCTCATCTTTCCCCCCAAATCTGCTCCTTCTGACTTAACCAGGTTTGTCTCTCGTTCTGTCATTCACCCAGTCTCCTGTGTCTGAAACCCTAGGGTTATCTTTGAATATGAGAAGAGATGGAGAGAGCACCAGATCCTGTGGACTGCTGTTTTCAAAACATCTTTCATGCCTCTCTCCTCTCTATTCCCACTGCCACCAGCTCAGTACCAGCCCTCATCAGCATCTGCCTGGATCATTGTCATAGTTGCCTGACAGATTTTTCCACATTTATTTTTTCTCTTCTCCAATATATCTTTTATAAGGCTCCCCAACTTTATATGTGTCCAGACATGGTATTCTCCTACTCCCAAATCTTCAATGGCTCCCTATGCCTACCCAGTAAAGTTTAGCCCGTTTTGCTGGGCATTCAAGGCCTCCCATGATAGCGTCACCCTATTCTTCAAACCTTTATCTCATTTTCCTGTCCTTCACATATTCTAAACTCCAGAAAACTCAGACCACTCTTGTCAAATGCTCACAGCACCCTCCAGTCTTCATGCCTTTGCTCAAGCTGTTTGCCACAAGGAGACTTTTACTTGTGCTTTTGTATTCCCAGTGTCTGGCACGTGGCACCTAGTCAGCACCTAATAAATGTTATTGAGCTGAATTGAGTTATCTAAATCGAATAGCTCTCACGGTGCCTCGCACAACGCTTTAGCAACAGGAACTTCCATGGGTTTGTTGAGTGATCGTGGGAAACTGGGGACATGGAAGTTAAACCTGTCCATTTCATAGTCACAGGCAGTTGGCGACCTTATTTCCTACTAAGCCTAATTTTCTGTTGGTCACAGAAGGTCCCACTTAAATGCAGTGTTCTATCTACTATGTTCTGAAATTCTTTTTAGGGTTAACATTCCACGTTCTGCGTTTTAAAGGCCCTTTCAGCCCTAAATATTCTACGGTCCATTCCAGATCTAACAGTCTATATTCTAAGAGCCCTTCCAACTCTGACAGTCCATATTCCAAGCTGTTCCAGCTCTGACAGCCGTTGTTCTAAGAGCTCTTCCATCACTGACAGTCTATGACCTAAAGGCCCACCCAGTTCTGACATTCTTCGCTCCAAGGTTCCTCCCAGCTCTGACAGGACATTCTACGTTCTAAGGACCCTTCCAGCTCTGACATTCTATGTTCTAAGAGACGTTCCGGGCTCTGATAGTTCTAAGGGCCCTTCTAGCTTTGATATGCAGTGATTCTGAGATTCTGGGATTAGTTGATGGAAGTCAGTTGTCATTTATCTTATTTTCTCTTATTTGTTATTTTTCTTTGTGTCTGGCCACACTGCCACATTGCCTGGTTTTCTAGGAATTGTGGCTTCCTTCTTGTTGAAGGTAGGCAGGCCCGGGAAGGAAAGCTCTGGGCCCCCATCTCCAATGCTTGCGTCTGAAGGCCCCCACTCCAAAGATGTGGAAAGCTGCCCTGCTTACTTGTAGAGAAGTTGGCCCCTGTCTCTGGCATTTATCTTCCCCCACAGTCCATTCTCAAAGGCATCTTTTGCTGCAGCCACGGCCTGGTCAACATCGGAGAGCTGTGCGAGTGACACTTTGCAGATGGCCTGTGAGAAGCAAAGCCAGGTACAAGTTTCCTGAGAGGTCCGAGGCTCAGGACCTCTGTCCCTAGGGCCTTTGGGGGGCTTTTGGACCAGAAGTGGTCTGACTGGCTGGCCTTCCAGTTGAGGTAAAGCAACCAGGAAGAACTGGGAAGACTTGGGCTTGGTTCAGTGTCCTATTGGTTCTGTGACCTTGGGCAAGTCTCTCAGGACCTTGGGGACATTTCTCTAATGCTTTTATTGATGTTTTAAACTCTGTTTCCTCACTTCTGAGAAGGTGCCAGCCACTTTGGGGGCATTCTTATCTTTTACCAGCTTGGTGGCACAGTAAATAGAGCATGGGGCCTGAAATCAGGAAGACCAGAATTAAAATTCAGCCTCAGACAATTAATAGTTGTGTGACCCTGAATAAGTCACTTATGCTCTATTTGTCTCAGTTTTCTCCACTGTAAAATGTAGATAACAGCACCTACCTCACAGGGTTGTTGTGATATTTGTAAAATGCTTAGTGTCTGGTATATAGTAGGCCCTTAGTAAATGTTCCCTGCCCCCCCACCCATGTGACCTTAGACAAATTATATAATCTCTCTGGGGCTCGGTTTCCTCATTTGTATAATGAAAGGGCTAGACTAGATGGCCTCTAGGGTCCCTTCCATCTCTAAATCTACGATTCTGTAGTCCTTTATTCCAGAGTAACAGATGGCAGATGAAGTATACTTATGAGAGTTGGGGTGGGTGCTGGAGGTGCTTCCTCTTAATCTTTAGGGCATCCCTCACACTGTGGCAGAACTTTACTGCTTCCAAAGAAGCTTTTCATTTTTTTTTATCTCATTTAAATTCCTCAGTCATTACCCTATAATCTGGGCAAAACAGAGGTTATAATCTACATTTTACAAATGGGGAAACTGAGAGAGACTAAGTAAGTTACTCAAAGTTTCAGAGCAAATAAGGGGTGAGATGCAGATCAGGGCTGAATGGGAGGAGGAGAGGAAAGGGTTTGGCAGGCCTGCCAGGACTCACAGTCCCATCTGTTGGGTTGATGGTTTCGTAGGTCTTAGCTCCTTCAGCATCCACAAACTTCCCGTTGATGAAGAGCTGGTGAGGCATTCGAATAGTCAGGTTGTTGATGGACTTCTCCACCTGAGAAAGAAAGCAACTAATTGACCCTTGTTCCTCTAAAACCCAACATGAGAGTTGGGCATCAAGTCTCTTGTTTCCCCTTTTGGACAAAGGGGATTGTTGTAGTAGCAGCTGAAGAGTGGGGAGAATTGTTCAAAGTTGGTCTGTGATTTCCAGTTTCCTCTGCTAACTATGCTGTGGGACCAGGGTTTCAGTTGGGGGCTGTGGTAACCGCTATCTGCAAAAATCCCTAGAATCCATTATAAACTCCACATAGGGTCCCAACTCCATAACTTTGTGCCAGCCTGAAGATTCATTGTACCATACAGAGCATCATCAAGCACTTTGGTGTTGTATAGCAAAGACTTCCTTACAATGTGGAAAATGGAAATTAGGAGGAAGAAGCTTTATGGAAGAAAAAGAGAGTGTCACCCACTCTTAGCTTTCTTGTCTCCCTGTTCAAGGACAGAAACAGAAAAGAATTAGTCACATGGCTGATAGAGCTCTATGTACGCAGCATGAACTCCCATGACTCCAAATTTTCACATGGCATAAAGCTGGGAGGGAAAGCCAACATATTACATGACAGAGTCAGGATCTAAAAGGCTCTTGACAGAAAGGGACACTGGACTGAATCTAACACAAAAGAATAGGGATAAATGTAAAGTCATACACTTGGGTTCCAAAAATTGACTTCCTAAGTACAAGATGGAGGAAGAATGGTTAGCAGTTCATTTGGAAAAGATCTGGAGATCTTAGTGGACTATGAACTCAACCTAAGTCAACAATATGATATAGAAACAAAAAAAATTAGACTTCAGGTAAGGAAAAAAAGTTGTTAATGATTTGAAATTTTCAAAAGTGGAATGGACTGCCTTGGAAAGTAGTGGATTTCCCCTTGATGGAAGACTTTGAGCAAACACTGGATAGCTACCTACCAGACATGCTATAGAAAGGCTTCTTATTCACATGTGGGTTGGACTAGATGGTAGCTGAGATACCTGCCACCTCTGAGATTCTAGGATTTTCTGAGGCAATTTTCTATTCTTTAAGGAAGGAGGAAAATTTCCCCACAATGTAGTACTATATGGGATGGGGGTGGAGGAGAAGTGGCTGAATTTGGATTTAGATGAGCTGTGTTTGAATTCCACTTTGCCATTCACTGCCTGTGTGACCTTATTCAAGTCATTGGACACCAGTTCCCTTGTTCGTAAAATAAGGGGGTTGTATTAGATGACCTCTAAGATCCTTTTAAGCTCAGAAATATACAATCCTAGGCGTAGAACGTAGCCTCTAGATGTGCTGTTGGTTGGTCGTTGGATGTCAGAGCTTCAAGGGCTCTTAGCAACCTACACATTTACTGCCTGCCTAGAATACAAACTTTTGGACAGAGTAGCTTGGAACTAATTTTTAAATGAATTTGTTTCAGAGACAAAATAACAAATTTTAAAACAACATACAAATGGATAAAACAGTTTTCAAATAAAGGTTTCAAGTTGCTCAGCAGAAAAAAATATGAATAAAATAGAGCAACCTATTTTTCTACTGTCTATAGTAAACTTTTTTTGCATAGTACCCTGGTTCAAAATTTCTTCCACTTCTCTTGGACCATTAGAGTAACACAGTGTCAGGATTTTTCTTCCTGTATCATTCGATTAAGTACAGGTAGGACATATAAGGTGCAGCTAGGTGGTGCAGTGGATAGAGCATCAGTCCTGGAATAAAGAAAACCTGAATTTAAATCTGGCCTCAGACAGTGACTAGTTGTGGTACCCTGGGCAAGTCACTTAATCTTGTTTGCCTCAATTTCCTCATCTGTGAAATGAGCTGGAGAAGGAAATAGCAAACCACTCCAGTATCTTTGCCAAGAAAACCCCAAAAGGGGTCATGAAGAGTCAGACGTGACTGAGATGACTGAACAGGATATGTAAGGTTCCCCTGAGCATAGTTCTACTTTGATGTTTCCATGGTAACCCTAGTGAATACAGAGAATAAGGCCACGGAAGAAAGGAATCTCAATTGCAGTTTTTAGAATCGTCCAGGAATGTTGATCCCAGCCGCCATTTTGGATTCCAAAGAAAGTGAGTGTCACCATGCAGAGTTTGTTTAGAAGGTACCCGATACTTTTTGGAGGGGATGTGATTCACCACCTACATAGTCTATGACTTGTTCTTCCTCTCCATCTTCCCCTCTCAGTTTCCTAATCAGCATCTGGATGAAGTCCCCAAAGGTAGTTGCCATGTACACATCTTCATTTTCTAATTCCAGGCCATTGCACTGCAATTTCACTTCTTCTACAAGCCTAGAAAAAAGAAGTTTAAGAACACATGACACCTGTTCTGCATAGCTCTGCATCTGCAGAAACCGAGGCTAAATGCTGAAGACCAGCAAGATGGCAATGACCACCAGTCCCCATCATCGTCCTTACTGTTATTACCAGCCCCAACATTGATACCATCCTTTTTCAGCATGTTGGACTGGGGTCCCACAGCGGGTATGGGGCTATACTATGCTCGAATAATAATTACTAAGATAATAACAGATAATAATAGCTTGCCTAAAAATTTGTAGAGCACTTTAAAACATCTCATTTCTTATCTGTCTCTTCTGTCTTTAACGACTCTATGGTCATTTAATGCTCTAGGAGGAAGAAGACACAGGCAAATACAACCATCGATCACCATGCAGACAATGAACAGACGATGCATAAACAGCAAATGCAAGTTAACAACAAAACAAGTGTCACTTGCTACAATGAGTTTTTGGGCAAAAGGAGATCTGGGTTAATCAAGAAGTGCTTTCTGAAGGAGGATTTGGACTAGAATTTTAAAGGACCTGGGGGCCATAGTTTAAGAGGGATCCTGATAAACTTAAGCATGTCCCACAAGTAGGTGGTCAAGATGGTGCCAGGAGGCTGTGTCATGTGACATGTGTCATGAAGACTGCTTAGCCTGGAGAAAAGAAGACATGACTTTGGTCTTTGAGTGTCTGAAGGAGTGTTGCAGAGAGGAGACATTTTGTATAACTCCAATGTCCCTTTAAGCTGAAAAAATGTATGATGCTAGGTGCAGGATGTAGCATCTGGCTGTGCAGTTGATCGACACTTGGACGTCAGAGCTTAGAACAGAATTAGGACCACTTTGGGGAGGGAGGGAGTTATCACAGGAGGCAGAGCTCAGTTCAAAAGAAGCAGAACTCTTTTTAAAGATGAGCACTGTCTCACAATAGAATGGGCTACCTAAGAGGGTAGCCAGGTGGTACAGTGTTTAGAGTATGGGACCTGGAGTTAGGAAGACTTGAGTTTGAATGCGGCTTCAGATACAGTAGCTGTGTGAGTCTGGGCAACTCATTTAACCTCTGCCTCAGTTTCCTCATCTGTAAAATGAGGCTGAGAATAGCATCCACCTCACAAGGTTGTTGTGAAGAACAAATGAAACAATATTTGTTAAGGGCTTTGCAAACCTGAAGGTGTTGTGCAAACACTGGCTCTTATTATTGCTTAGTATCATTGTCATTACTATTAGGGTATTGTAATGATTATCTCTCCATCACTGGAAGTGTTCGGGAAGAAGCTAGATGAGCCCCTGTCAGGGAAGACATAAAGCAGAGCTTCTTAATATTTCTATGTCATGCCCATTCCTTTGACTGTCTGACAAAGATTATCTCGTTTGTTCCTCATGGCAACCTGTGAAGTAGACACTATGATTATCCTCATTTTACAGATGAGGAAACTGAGTCAGACAGAGGTTAAATGACTTGTCCAGGGTAACACAGCTAGTATGTATCTGAAGCTATATTCAAACTCAGATCTTCATGACTCCGAGTCTCATATTCTAAACACTGTACCACCAACTTACCGCCCCCCCCCACAATAATGTTTTTAGATGCATAAAATCATAGGATCACAAAGGGAGCCAATTATATTGAAATAGTTTTCAAAATATAGGTATATAGAGTCCAGGTAAGAACATCTATTAACCCAGGCTCAAAGTTAGTTTAAAATACTAGTTACTAAATCTATTTTTCTGGGTTGTTTTTTTTTTTTTTTTTTGCACAGAAACTGGTAATCTAGGCCCTATGTGTGAACAACTTTGTGTAAATATTTTTTGTACTCAGTTTACTTGGGTTGGATTGAAACCTTGTATTTAAGTTCCTCTAACGCTGTGGATTCCCTGATGTGTATGAATGGCAGACACTTTGTAAATTAAGAGACATTTGTGTGAATAAAGCTATTCGATGAGGTTGAAAAAAGGAACAGCCGCTATAGAGATGATTCTTGAATGGGGTGGGAGGGAACTCATTCTCTAAAATCCCTTCAAACTCTGAGATTCTCCGTACTGTTGGTTCTACAGATGGAGGCAGAAAGCAGCAACTCCAGCCCCCTCATTTTACTGACTCCAGATCCTATGCTCTATCTTCTAAACCTTCCTGCCTCTTAAGGGGAATGGTTTGCTGGGCTAGATCCAAGTAAACCAGAGCCAGGGAATCATGTTGGCCAGTGAGATTGAGACAAGGCTGTCAAGCTGAGATAGTCACTCTACAATAATTTGTCTTGGAGTTCCAAGGGAGACCACCAGGAGGCAGTCTCAACAGTTAAGTTTATTGGATTAGGAATTCAAGATGGCTTGGGGCTGGAGAAGGGATGGGAAATGAGGCTCCCCATGGGAAAGACATCATCATGGTCCTGGCGTGAGTTCACGGTAGCCTGGGGAAGGATTTATGACTAGAGGGGGAGGCAGCTGAGAGAGGTTATGCTTGGTAAGTTTATGGGTATTTTTACAACCCATAGAATAACACCATAAACTGTTGTCAGAGGGAGAAGGAAGAGAAGAAATTGCTTTTAATCTCCATTTTAATTTGTTTTGGTCTGGACCTGTGATTTCATCAATATAGAAAACTCCCTGCAAAGAAGCTCCCTCCAGTGAGGCGGTCTTGTAATTTATGGCATTGGAGAGTTGCCTGGGACCCCGAGAAGTCAAGACACTTGCCCATACTAACCACACAGCGATGCTGGTGGAGGTCAGAAAATCCACGAGTAATAATTTGTCCCTGAGAACTCAGGGAGCTGTCAGGAGCCATCTCAAGGCTGAGCTGGGTGGCCCTAACCACTTCACCATCCTGCCTTTCATCCACTTCAGATTTTTAAAAATCTGTCTTCACAGAATGGAAAAATACCACAGTCGGAAGAAGCCATAGAGATGAGTTGGCAGCACTCCCTCAATTGTTTTCATAACTGACATTTACATAGTGTTTAAGGTGTTTTTTTAAAAGCACTTTGCATACATTATCTAATTTGAGCCTTATAAAAAACCTAAGGAGGTGAGTACTGCAGCTGTTATTATATCTCTTTAATGGACGAAGAAACTGAGGCTTAAGTGACTTGCCCATGGTCACTGACATGGCATTCGAACCTACATCTTTTTAACTCCAAGTGTACTACTTTCTGTTTGCAGATCAGGAAACAAGAGACTTGGACAGCAAAGATGAATTACTCAGTGTCACACAGGCAGGTGGTGGAAAGGTAAAGATGAGGACTTGGCTCTCAGTGTCCTCTACAAAATATGTGACCTCTAAGGTCCCTTCCAGCTCTCCTAGCTTCTAAGTGATTTAATATCTACTTTTTAAATGTTACTCTTCTTGGTAAAGACTTTTTTCTAATGACTTGATTGTAACATGTATCAGAGAGGCATGATTTGTTACTAAATAGTGATTATAGCCACAGTATCATTGAGTTAATAGTTTCTTCGCTGCACATATTTACTTTCTATTAAAAAAAATCAGCCCTGAGGAAGGAGTGAGACAGTGGAAAAATACTAGGTTTGGAGTCAGAGGCCCTGGGTTCAAATTCCAATTCTGTCATTTCCTTATCTCTATGACCTTGGGCAAGTTACTGATTCTTTCTGGGCCTCATTTCCCTCATCTGTGAAATGAGGGAGCTAGGGAACTTCCAAGGTTGCTTTCCGTTCCAAGTCTATGATCCTATAAATGTTGGGCATGTTTACTTAACAATAAACCAAGCCAGACTTCTTAAGACATGAAGTCTTTGGTGGAACATATTCTTCAAAAAACCTATTAGGACACGCAGCATGAGAACATGTCACGGAGAACAGGTCAGAGGGTTATCTCCTTTTAGATACCCTGATAAAAACATTCGTGACCACAAGCATTTTTCCCATGGAAAAATGTGATTATGTTGGGTGAGAGAATGGATTATTATTAAGAGAAATGAGCCCTTGATCCTAGGAACTATTAGAAGGAACAAAGAGCAATAGTGTAATGTAATGGTCTGTAATCTTTGTTCTGGCAGTCAGGGATCACTCTGCTGCAAACTTGCTATGTGACCTTGGGCCAGTCCCATCCTTTCTCTTGGGATTCATTTGTAAAAATGAAAGAGTTAGATTCCATGATCACTATGGCTCCTTCCTGCTCAAAATCAGAAATTCTGTGTTCTCAGATGCTGTTTTGGTCTAACTTTCTATGGTTCTATAAAATGGTGGGATTTGGCAAGGTTTTGGAGATCCACAAAGAATTGATCTATTGAGATGCAATAGAAAAAGTACTGGATATGGAATCAGGGGTCTTGAGTTTAAATCCCGGTTCCGTGTGTGATACCAGTGAGGCTTTGGGTAAGTTGCTTTTCTCTTTTGGCCTCAGTTTTTCCCTCTGAACTAGATGTCCTCCAAAGTCATGTCTAGTGCTACATCTATGCTGCTATGATCTCAGCACCCTCTCGCTCCAATTTACATGGGGATTTCCTCTAACTGCACTCTAACCGGACTCCCTGTTTTGAACAGATGGAGGACTGAGGAGTCTCTGGATCCCATTATGGAAGAAGGACTGGTTAAGAAGTGAGACATTATTTTATCCCCTCATCCCAAAGGGCCCCAAAGCAGACTTCCCAAAGCCTTGGCCCATATTCTCACCTCACAACATCCACAGATGCTGCTCCTGATTTGAAGAAATCAGTGGAGCTTTCAACCTCGGGAACATTGGGCAAAATCCTCTGCCAAGCATCCTAAAAGGTAAGGTCAGACAAGAATATGTCTAACTCTACAGGTGAAGGGAAGCCTGGGTGTCCAGCTGCTCATGCATCAGTACATATGTGGGCCTTGGTACTCAGGGAGAAGCAAAGAGATTGGTTGAACTGGGACTGAGAGATGGAGTTTGGAAATGGGAAGAAATGAAGACAAGCCAGCTCACATGACTGCCTCCCCTTCAATCAATCTTTGGCACAAAGACCTGCCTTGAGGGTTATTAGTCTTAGTCCACTGTCTTTGGGCTCCTGGGTCTCCAATCTTATTCCCCTTTCTGCCCCAACTGCTTCCTTTGCTACAGTTGGGTCAGGCTCTTCACTGTCTTTACCCACCCTGAGGACATGAAAGCGAGATTCCTACTTCTATACCTTTATCAGCTCCCTGGGCTCTCAGTCCATGCTCTTATCACTGTGCCATGTGCTCTTGCTATCTAAGCTGCAGTTCCCCTGCAGGGTTTGGAATTAGGGCTATGACAATAAGAGGCCATAACAACAAACCCTAGAATGAGCATGGGTGCCCATCCCAAGGGACAATAATAGAAAAAAGGGGTGGGGTTGAAGAGAGTAATTAAAAGCATTTCTTTTCTTCTTGTTGAGTCATTTTAGTCACATCTGACTCTTCGTGACTCCATTTGGGGTTTTCTTGGCAGAGAATGGAGGGGTTTGCCATTTCCTTCTCCAACTCATTTTACAGATGAGGAAACTGTGGCAAACAGGATTAAGTGACTTGCCCAGGGTCACATAGCTAAGAAGTGTCCGAGGCCAGATTTGAACTCAGGAAGATGAGTCCTCCTGATTTCAGGTCTGGCACTCTGTTCATTGTGCCACCTTTGTTTTTTACTCCCACTATAATCACCCTTACTCAGGACCTCTTCTCCTCTCTTCTGGACTATTACAATGGTTTAACTGATATTCCTACCTCCAATCTGGACCTACAATTCCATGTCCCTCACCCCCACATAATCTCCCAAGTGTATCACTGTATCATATCATTCTTCTACTCAAAATGTTTAGTCATTTCTCATTGTTCACTTAGTACAGACTGGACTCCTCCTCCTAGCATTCAAGGACCTCAACAGTCTGGTTCCAATGCACTTGCTCAGCTTTATCTTTCAATATTTCCCTATCTTCTTTTTTTCCATTCAAATGAAACTTCTTTGTTTCCCATTCTCATCTTGCCCTCTTGCTCTATGCCTTTTCTTATGCTGTCTCCCATGTTTGGAGCAGCTTGCTCTCTTATTTCCCACCCCACTGCATCTGCTGGAGTCCCTTCCTTTCTTCAAGGCCCAACTCAGACACTCCCTCCTTTATGGAACTTTCCTTGACCACCCCCATTACTACCCTTAGCTGGAAGTGACTTTATATTTCCCAGACATTTTACTTGGACCTTTGAACTATCTCATCCTCCTTTCTGTGACAGTTTTAACTTATTTGTTATCCACCACAATGCCAACTTTTCCATGGTTTCTCATTTTCTGCTCCTAATTTATTAGGTGCCGACATTGTGCTATTTTTCACCATGGCATTCCCAGCACCTAACACAGTGATTTGCACATAGTAGGTTCTTCATAACCATTCATTGAATTTTATTGATATAGGGCCCTCTTGTCTGAGAGTAAGAAGGCAGAGAGAAACATTGAAATAGACACAAATTCCCTTCTCACCCGAATGGCCTCTGCAGTGAGCAGCTCCTCTTCAGTCAGCTCCAGGGTGGTACTATCTGCTGATCTGAAGAAGTGAGATGCTGGGATCATTTTGCCATCTTCTAGCTGGATGTTTTTCACCACCAGCTGTAAAGGGAACAATTCTGGCATTTACTCCTCTTCTATTTTAATTTGAATCACCTGGTCCTTAATTACCATTTCTCATCTGATGTAAATATTTCCTGGTACATACACCAAGAACTCCCTCCTCTCCTCTCTTCCTCATCTCCCATCTCTTAGTCATCTTCTCCCACTATCTCCTATGTTGCTCTAGTTAATCAGCCAACCAATCAATACACATTTGTTAAGCATCTACCTCTGTGCCAGGGACTGATGGAGAGGTCGTCCTCCTTATCCATACCAACCCCTCTATGTGCACCTTGATCCCCTTCCCTCCCATCTTCTCCAACAAGTTGCCCCCATAATCATCTCCACCATCTTTCTTTGCTTCAATATCTCTATTTACTGACTCCTTTCCTCCTCTTTTCTTATCTATAAACATGCCCATATCTCTCTCCCAAGCTTAAAACATCTTCACTTGATTATACCATCCCTGCCAGCTAGCATTCTCTCTCCCTCCTCTTTATAGATAAACTCCTGGAGAGTGCTATCTACCCTAAGTGACTCTACTTCTCCTCTAACTTTGACATAAGCCCTCTGTAATCTGGTTTTGACCTCATCATTTAACTGAAAGCCCCCAAACTCTCTCCAAAGTTATCCGTGAAGCTCTTAGTGTCCAAATCTAATGGATTCTTCTAAAGCCTCATCCTTCTTGACTTCTATACAGCATTTGACACTGTGGATGACCTTCTCTTCCTAGACACTCTCTCCTTGCTAGGCTTTCATGACATAGCTCTCCCCTGGTTCTCATCCTATCTGTCTAAGGGATCTTTCTCAGTCTCCTTTACTGATTCTTCTCTCCATGGCAGGCCCACTAACTGCAGATGTCCCCTCAAGCCTCTGGGGAGCCTTGTCCTGGGACCTCTTGTCTTTTTGATCTATATTATCTCTTCAGCTCCAATTAGTTTGTAACACCATCTTGGGCAGTGCCCTGAAAAATAGCCCTGTGCTGCATGCTACATAAATGGAGGGATTTCTGATTTCTGATTAGCTAAGAATGCTCAGTAACTGAGCAACTTCAGTAACTGAGTAACTTCTCCAAGGGACTTAACCTTGGTTGCTTGCAGAACTTTGAGAGAAAGCTGAGGTGTCAATGATATACAGGAGACTTCAGAGCCATGGACATGTTTGAGAAGCTAGCCTCATCATATCTCTATCTCTACCTCTATCTCTGTCTCTGTCTCTATCTCTGTCTCTGTTTCTCTATCTCTGTCTTTGTTTCTATCTCTATCTAAATCTATCTTATGAGCTCAGTGATCATCTCTATGTGTATGATTTCCAGGTCTATATGATACAACACTAGTCCCTCTTCTAAGCTACTACAGCTGCCTTTTAGACATTTCAAACTCAAAGCAGCCCAAAGAGAACTCCTAACCTATCCTCTCCCATCCCAAACCTTCCCTTCTTCTCAAATCCCCTATTACCATCAAGGGCATTACCATCATCTGAGCTGCCCATGCCTGCGATCTTGGGGTCATCCTCTCCTCTTCATTCTCCTTAACCCCACATATCCAGTCAGTTCCCAATCTTGTCATTTTTCCCTTCTTCATCTCTGATTTATGTCATCTTCTTCTCACTCATGCCTCTATCACCATAGTTCAAGTCTTCATCACTCTTGCTTAGGCCGTTGCAAAAGCCTTCTAATTGGTGTCCTTTATTTAGCAGGTATTGGGTGTGGGATTTAAACATAGGCCTTCCGTCTCTAGGATCTCTTTCCACTACCCTGATTTTTCTCTCCTTCACCTTGACTCCCACTCTATGTAGTAAGAGAGTGGACACATTACTAGTGCCCAGTAGAGAACTGAGGGAGCTCTTAAGCAAATTCTTTGGCATATATGTATAGAAAGCAAATCCTGGACCAAAGGAAGAAAACCATTGAGTAATGCTACCCACCATTTTGCCATCATTTCCAAAGAGGACAAGTCCCATTTTGGCAACGATGCCTGGCCGACTCGCTCCTGGGATGTCCAGTGTGTCGCCCTCTGGCACAAGACCATTGTCATTAAGGGTTGATCCAAAAAACGTCAGCATCTAGGGGAGAGAATGGAATCAAGGCATGATGAGTGAGATCTGTCGTTTGAAGTTCTGAAACAGATTCAGAAACAGCTGCCAAAGGGCTCATGCAAAATGTGGCCCTGTGAGGTGGGAAGAGTCCTGGCCTGGATATTTAAATCCCAGCTCTGCCATTGACTCACTGTGCAACTTTGGCTATAGTGGTTACTTAACCCATGGGACTCAGTTTCTTCATAGTTAAAAAAGAGATGATTAAAAATAATAAAAACTCTTATGTGTGTAGTGTTTTACAGCTTACAAAGTACTTTGCTCATGATAACCTATGAAGCAGGAAATGTAATTATTATTATGTAAGTAGAATATAAATCCCTTGAAGCCAGGGACTGTGTCACTTATATTCAAACCCCCAAGGAAAGTAGGTACTTAATAGATACTTATTGATAATTATCTCCATTTTACAGATGACGAGAGTGAAGCTCAGGGAGTTAAAGTGAGCTGATGAGGGGCACAAAGTGGTCCAATATTGGAGCTGAGATTTGGACCCAGGTGACCTGGATCTCTCTCCTGTGCACCATGAACCCTAGCTTCTGAGAGTTTAATGAGACCGAATTCCTGTTGCACCCCACTTGGTTAGACTGGAACCTGGTGCTACACTAGGCCTACTTTGTGGTGAAGGGACTATGACAATCATCACTGGCTGGTTTCCAAACTAGGCTTGATTTGGACTGGCCATTCCAAACAGATTACTTCCACATCAGGATCTGTCCTGTGCTGTTGGAGTCCTAGGCCTGTTTCTCCTGGTTATCTTGCCCTGCCTCCCTTAATGCCTCCTTCTTGCTTTAAAAAAAAATTATCTGAACTGCACAACTTCTATCAGATTTACTCTTATCTAGCTGACTCCTGAGTCTCTATTCCTGTGCAGGGGAGGGGAGGGGGGGGAGGCTATCTCTTTTTTCAACTTGTTGCTATCCATGCCCTATTGTGACACCTAGATAACAAGGGGATGATAGAACAGGGTCAGTACAAAGGACAGGTGCTCCACCCCCTAACACACCTACCTGCCCATTAGCCTCTGTCCAGGCTCCAGGAACCTTATCATTTCCTCGAATCCAGTTGTGGATGGCTTCTGCTGGCTGGTCCCAGTTGATCTGTAAAGACCATGGTAGTGACAATTCACATGTGGATGAATTTGAAGGATTGCAAAACACCTTCCTCCAAACACTGCTTTGTGACAGGTAGTATAAATAAGAGTTAGAATCTCCATTTTTGACAATGAGAAAACAGAGTAAAACTGCTTGTCCACAGTCACACAACTAATTAAGTATCAGAGTCGGGTGTGAAGTCAGGTCTTCTGACTCCTTAATCTAGTGTTTTCCTCTCTTTTTGACACTATCTGGGTACTTGGCTAATCTTTAACCACTCCTGGGCAAAACCAAGGGTCACTGTCCCAAGGAATCAGAGGGTTATAGATCTGGAGCTGGGAAGGACCTTAGAATCCACTGAGTCCAACTCTCTCATTTTATAGATGAGGAAACTGAGGCACAGAGAAGTTTAAGTCCATGGCTCATTTCTTTTGAGGCTCAACTTCTGACTCTCTGAACTTTCTCCACCATGACCCTCAGTGTGTACCTTCTCATTCCATCCATCCCCAACCCTAACATTTTCAACTTTCTTTTATGTTTTGTCTTTTCCCATTAGAATGTAAGCTCCTTGAGAGCAAGGACTGGTTTTTTTGCTTGTATTTATATTCCCAGTGCTTAGCACAGTGACCAACAAATGTTAAGCCTTACTAAATGCCTGTTGTCTTATTGGTCTCACAGTTAGCAAGTGCCTGAGGCTGGATTTGAACTTGACTCCTAGAAGTCCAGCACTCTATCTAGTCTACCACATTGCTGTTTCTAAGTGGGTTGAAATATCTCCACTCCCTATTCTATGCTAATCATAGACATGAGGATATGATGGACTGAGGGACATGGAAGGCAGTAAATGGATGGTCTAGAACAGTAGCAATCCTTAGATATCCCAGCTTCTGCAGTGCTTTGTGGTAGAAAGACTGAGCCAGCAATTCTAGTACCACTCACAATGAAACCTTGGCACGTCATATCAATTCTCATCTCTTGGGGCCTCAGTTTCTTCATATGCCAGATGGGTACCACAACTATTTTGTTTGACTTCTTGGACTAGTATAAGGATCAAATAAGATAACGTAGAGGGAAGAAGTGCTGGGTCCTTCCTAGCCATTGTATGACTTATGAGAATTGTGTCCATTATGAAGGACATATAAGCTAAGGGCTGCTAGAAGCACACAGTGAATCTGAGGCAGGATTGGGAGCTACTTGGCTAGACGGCTGACTACTTAGGATGGCTTGAATAACGAGTCCTCGTTGTTCAAGAGAACTAATTGGGATAGAATCAGGTTGCTACGCCAGCTCCTGAACTACTCCAGAGTGTACCCTTGACTAGAACACACCCCTCCCAGGTGTCAGAAGGGGAAAGGATGCCAAGATTTGTGGTCACTGTGGCTGAACCAGGAGTCCAAGCCAGGAATTCTCCCAAAGCTCACCATGAGCTCTCCTTCCTCTGAGAGGCAGCAGTGTATAAGGGAAAGAGGGTTGGATTTGGGGTCTGGAGATGGGTTCAGATGCAATCTCTGATAGCACTTACTAGTTATTTTCTCTTCATTTGGAAAGGCCTCATTATTCTCATCAGTAGGAGGGAATAATAAAACATACGCTACATTATCCCAGTGCTAATGCTTTCTCTTTGAGACTACTTTCCATTTATACTGTATATATTTTGTATGTGTAGTTAATTTGCATATTGTCTCCCTCATTAGAATATAACCTCCTTGAGTGCAGGGACTGTGATTTTGCCCTTCTTTGTATACCCAAGCCCTTAGCACATTGTCTGGTACATAGTAGGTACTCAATAAATGCTTATTTTTAAAAATTGACTACTTCACAGGGTTGCTGTGAAAATGAAGTGAGATGATGTACTCTAATAAAAGTGCCTGGCTACAAAAGTGTTAGCCATTATGAACCACCTCATTTCATAAATGAGGAAATCGAGGCTCTGAGATGTTAGGTGATGTGCCTATGGTCACACAGGTGATGTGTGTATGTCAGAGCTGAGATCTTAACCCAGGTCTTCTGAGTCCAGTGTTCTGTCTAGTGTACCAGCCTGCCTCATTTGTGTAGAGGCACAGACTTGACAGAGGATGAGAAATGGGCTGGGTACCTTGTAGACACTAAATCAGTCAATCAACAAACATTTTGAAAGCACCTATTATGTGCCAGGAATTTCCATAAGTTCTGGGGACACAGCATAAAAATGAGACAATCCCTGCCTTCAGGGGGCTTCCATTCTAAAGAGGGAGACAACATGTACACATATAAATACATACAGAGTATATACAAAATGGATGGAGGTAGTTAAGGAAGGAAGAGAATATTAGGGGAAATCAGGACACACTTCCTATAGAGGGTGGTGCTAGGACTGAATTTTGAAAGAAACCAGGGATTCTGAGAGATGGAGGTGAGGAAGGAGTATATTGCAGGCATGGGGCACAGTCAGTGGAAATGGAGCATCATGTATGCATCATAGTAGAGTACTCTAGTGAGGTTGGATTGCAGACAGTACAGAGGGGAGTCATGTGTAATGAAGCTGGAGAGGTAGATCAGGGCCAGATTGTGAAGAACTTTAAATGACAAAGAGAGAGGTTTCCATTTAATTCTAGAAAAAATAGGGAAATAGGGAGGTGTGTGTGTGTGTGTGTGTGTGTGTGTGTGTGTGTGTGTAAGGACATGACATGGTAAGGTCTGTGCTTTAGAAAAATCACTTAGGTGGCTGAATGGATGGATTATATCTAGGAGAGGCTTGAGCTTGGGAGACAAATTTAAAGGCTACTGCAGTAGTCCGACCAGGGGTGACGAGGACCCGAACTACAGTTCTAGCTGTAAGGGTTGCAAGTAGGAAACATATTCAGGAAATATTGTAGAGATAGGTATGATGAGATTTGGTACCTGTTTGGCTATGTGGGGTGAGTGAGAGTGAAAAGATGAGGCTGACATCAACATTGTGAACCTTGTGTGCCATTGGTGACAATGGGTGAGAGAGTGTGCGTGGTTCAATACAAACCTATCACTGCTACTAAAAAGATGCAAGATGTGCTGTGTCTTGTAGTGCCTTGCTGAGGGTGTCAACAATAGCATTACCTGCGCAACAAAAACCAGGTAGAATGGAATGGAAGACAGAGAGACTTCTAGACCTCAAGGGAATGAGGAGGCTTCTTTTGTCTCTCCTCTCCCCCACCTTGAAGAGAAGAAGAAGGTGGCACTCATTGGAGTTGGATAGCTCTAATCACAACTCAACCTCCCTTTCCTCTGGAAGAATTGTTATCTCTGTGTGAAGGACAGTGGTGCTGTCAACAGAAAAAAAGAGATTCAAAAGAGAGGTAGGTTTCTTTTCTTTGGTGTGAGGACACAATGAGTTCTGTTCTGGACAAGGTGAGTTTGGGTCGTATTTGTTGACTGCTCCTTTGACCCTTACCTTGGCATTTTCCTTCTTCTGTATTCCTTCATAAGTTGCACCCTCTTCAGTTTGAGGTATTTTGGGGGCCTTCCCCTCAGTGATTAGTCTTACTGCCTCCACCTGAGGAGAAATAAGCAAGGTCATAGTGGCTTTTTCATGGGTGTAGCACACTTGTGAGTAGGAGAGGTGCCTCACATGGGTGTATGTCTTCACTTTGACAGGCTCATCTCTATTCACAAACACCGGGGATACTCCATGGATGTAAGGTACCAGGTAGTGTTGGTGTACTCATATGGCCCAATAACACCCTAGAGGAATGCTTTTAATGCCAGTGACAGATGTGGTTCTAGGGCAAGAACTTGTTTTTAATGACTTCAAGGCTATGGGGTTCATACTCACATGGATCTATTAGATGTACACAAAGAAAAAATATTATTCCATGGCCTCGGATGGAACCTACCAATCCTGGCCACAAACTACCCTCCCCAGCCTTTTCCTATGTGAACCATTGGTGACAATGGGTGAGTGTGTGTGTGCGGTTCAAAACGAACCCATCACTGCTACCCAAAGAACAATATTTGCCCGTGGCTTACTGAGGATGTGTCAACCCCAGCATTACTTGCACACAAAGTTCAGGTAGGGCTTTTATTGGAAAATGGAAAACAGAGACTTCTGGACCTCAAGGGAATGTGGAGCCTCCCCTTCTCTCCCCTCACCCTGCTTAAGGAGAAGAAAAAGAAGGCACTCATTGGAGTTGGATAGCTCTGATCACAACTCAGCTTCCCTCTTCTCTAGAATTCTTCTATCTGTGCTGGTGGCACTGAGTTGGATTCACTTACTGCTCACTTCTGAGTTCAGCTACAGAAGGCAACCCTTGGTGAGTTCAACCGGGGCACTGGGGCAGCTCTCCACATAATAAGTGTCATGGAACACTGAGGGGGCATAGAAAGCCTTCTCTCCAGGACTCCTCTGAGGCCTCAACTTTCTTTTTCATCCCCTACTGTGATAGCTACTTTTCAAAAGTCCTCAGGTCACCAAGCAAACAAGGGCTTAGAAATATAAAATCTCCAAGCTGGAAGGGCCCTGGGGGTCTTTGAAGCCAAACTCCCATCCACTGCTACTTCTTTTACAGGTAGCTGTCCAACTTCTCTCCCTGAAGGCTTCCAGTGATAGGAAGCTCACTACCACCCACAGCAACCCTATTCGATCTTTAGGCAGCTCTGTTAGAAAGTTGATTCTTATGTTGAGCCCAAATCTGTCAAGCTGGATATTCCTGTTTATCCTGTTCCATCCTTTGGAACAGTTAGTCTACTTCCTCTTCTATACAAAATTCTACCAATTAGTTGGAAAAGAAATCATGTTCTTCATAAAATCTTTTCTTCCCCAGGTTCAACATCTCCAACCAGATTCTTCAATTGTTCCTCAAAGGACATGGCTCCAAGTTCTGACCAGCCTGGTTGCCCTTCTCTAGACACCTTCAGTTTGCCAGAGACACTCCTAAAATGTGGCATAGAGAAGGAAGCATGATAGGCCAGCTTTGGTCTGATGAGGGCTGAGTATAGCGGGACTATCACTGCCTCATTCTAAAGTTCTGTTAGTTAAAGATCTTTCTAACAATTTGAGCTGTCCAGCAATGGTACGGGATATCTTGGAAGGTAATGTTTCCCATCCTTGGAGCTGTTAAAGGAGAGGATGGAGATGTTGTGGAGATGATTTCAACAGTCACAGGGAGTTGAACTAGATGACTTCTGAGGTCCATTCCAACCTATGATTTTATGATTCTATAATATACAATATTAGATAATATACCAGAGAGGCACAGAGGGCTGTGTGAAGTCTAAAGGGGAATGATTACTGAACAAGGGGGACCAGGGAGGTCTAAGGTCCTTTTCGCTTTTTGAGCAATCAGATCACATGGGCTCAGAAAATAGTTTACACATGAAGAATCACTTGGCAACTCCAACCTTTCATACCATGAGCCCAAGGACAAATGGCTGGACTGCTTACAAGAAACAAGGGAGCTCCCAAGGAGGATGTGTGGCATAGTGGAGACCGTCTTGCCTCTAGAGACAAGAGGGCTTGGGTTCAGATATAGCCTCTGATGCTACTGCCTGTGTAACTTTGGGGAAGTCACTTAAACCCTCTAAGCCTCAGTTTCCTCATCTGTAAGATAAAAGAGTTGGTCTTTGATATCCCCTCTAGCTCTAAATATATCATCCTATGACTAAAGCTCTCTCATTTTACAGGTGAGGAAACTGAGACCCAGAATGGTTAAGGGACTTTCCAAAGGTCACAAAACTGAAAACTAAGTTTTCTTTGAACTCAGTTCCTTTGACTTTGAGGTCAACACTCTTTTCACTGTACCATGCTACTTCCAATAATCGAGATTATTGGAAATAAAAATGTCATTATCAGAAAAGCCCCCAAAGTTTTCACAAGAATACCCGTAGATTCATGGAGACATAGGAAATGCCACAGGAGAACAGACTAATTGTCCATCCCACTGTACACCTTGCTATCACTGGTAGTGGCCAGCAGGTCAAAGGCCTGGTTGGAGCAGGATCCCTGTAGACTTTAACGTACATCTTGAAGAGCTGAGTAGGTTGTTTTCACTCAGGATGGAAGGTCTTTCAGGAGGTAGCTGACCTCAGTAATTACTCCATGGCTGAACAAATTGTAGTATATGAATACAGTGGTATATTCTTGCATTGTAAGCAATTATGAATAGGAGGAATTCAGAGAAATGTGGGGAGGATTATATGAACTGGTATGCAATGAAACAGATCATGGAAAACAACATATAAACTACAATAATGCAAGCAAAAAGTACACTAAATGAAGCCCAACACTATGTGACTGTAATGACCAATGTTGGCCCCGGAGGGGAAATGATAAAATACCTACCCCTCCCTCTTTTCCTTAGAGAGATGGGGGTTTGGTTATATGGGTATAGAATGGTGTATACACCATCAGACATGGGCTGTGTCACTTGATTCTGACTTACTGTTTTTTTTTTTTCTGTTAGAAGGGAGTCTCATTTAGGGTGGGATGAGAAGTGGGGTATGTATCTAGAAATGATTATTTTTTAAAGTATCGATAAAACTTTTATTTTAAAAGAAAAGAAATTACCATTCCATTGACCCCTTCAGGGAAGAGGAACCGATTGTAGAGTGAGGTCACGGTGTCATCAGGCAGAACTTCACACTCCTTCTGGAGCAGGATGTCTCCTGTGTCCAAGCCGTCATCTGCCCAGAAGACAGTAAAGCCTCCTTTCTGATCCCCATGGATCAGGGTCCTGGGGACAGGGAGGACAACAGCTCATTTTAAAGTTTACAAAACACATTTTTAATACAACCCTGACAAGCTGAACAAATGTTATTATCCCGATTTTAGTGATAATGAAACTATGTCCCGAAGAGGGCAAGCAGGATGCTAAGAGGAATGGAGAGTGTGTCATCCACACAAAGGGTTTGGCTAAAAGGATCAGGGACAGTTAGTCTGTAGAAGAGAAGAGTCAGGGAACTTGGTAACCTTCATCAAGTACTTGAAGAGTGGTCATGGAGAAGAGAGAGTACCTTTATTCTGCTTGGCCCCCGAAGGTGAACCTTTATGCTCTAAAGAGTTCTGGCATTTTAAAAATGAAAGCCCAGAAGATAGAATTTTGAACCAAAGGAGTAAACCCCTAATAATAGAGTTTCCTTGTGCCATACCTGACAAACTTAGAAAGAAGGGCACTGCCTGGTGTGTCTCACTCCATCTATTCAGTGGAGGGTGGAAAAGCCAGATCTACTTGTGAGGGACAGATGTGGGCTGGCCTTTGGCCTCTGCCTGGTTCCTATCCTCTTACCAATTGATGGCAGAAGCTCCCCGATGCCGGGGCAAGAGCGATGGGTGGTAGATGATAGAGCCATGTTCAGGTGCATTGATGATCTCCATGGGGATGAACTGACTGCAGTAGGGCAGGACATTCAGCTGGGCTCCCAGAGACTTGTATTGCTCAACCACCTCGGGCAGGGCCTTCCCTTTCGCCCTCCATCGGGGAAACTTAAACACGGGCACATGGTCCTTCTCTGCCTCCAGGGCTGTGGAAGACGCAAAGGGATGAAGTTCTATTCTACCATTTGATTTTCTTCCTTCCTTTTCTTCCCTTCTATCTTCCTCTTTTCTTCCTCTCCCTCTCCTCTGAGTAAGCCCTTCTGTGCCTTAAGACAGATGCAGCTACCTCTGGATTAGCTAAGCATACTGGCATGGGGTAACAAACACAGCACTTCCTCCATCACAGCCAGATCAACATTCCTTTTATCACTAGGTGCTACATGCAGCCACTGTCCCCATATTTGCTCCTTCCCTTGGAGTTTTCTGAATTATTCTTCTATTAATTAAATAATCCATCTGCTTTTCCTTCCATCATGAAATATCTGTCTAAGCCGGCTGCTTGACACCCCTTACTAAGGACACCCTCCATCCTCTTGCTGGGGTAACCACCTGCCTCCTATATCCTGACCTCTCTGTTGGTGATTATTGATTTATCTAGACTGCCTCTCATTGTCTACTGCTAAAGGTTTTCCTGGTTGTTTCCCCTACCCTGCTAGGTCTGTCAAGCCTCCCAGTCCTGGCTACAGCTGGTCTGGCTGGTTTCTCAGCTGACTGAGGCCTGGTTCTCGCATGATTCTGATCTGCAATATAGGCTGTCTTTTGCCAGCCAGTCGGCAAACATTGGTTAAGAGCTCACTGTGTTCGAGGTGCCATGCTTGGCTTACCCAGTGGATCTGCTTTCCCATCTTTATCAGGAATAGTGAATACTCCCACCACCTGATGGCCTTCCTTCCGGAGTCGGGAGTAGACTTCCTGGCCAAAGAGGCTCTGACCAATGATGGCTATCCTCATCGTGGTGGCTATGGACCTGGAAGGGCAAAACCACAAAGTTAGGGCTAGGGAGTCGTTGTAGATAGATATTTATTTATATGCATAACCAGACCCTTAAATCTGAATGATTCATTCAGTCAACAAATACTTCGTAGGTACTTACTATTTGCCAGTCATTTAAGTAAGGGCTGGGGATACAAAGAATGGTCCCTGCCCTCAAGGAACTCACATTCTAATGGGGGAGACAAGATGAAAACAACTACATCCAAACAAAACACAAGCAGGGTAAATTGGAGGTAATCTCAGAGGGCTTAATTTATTCATTTTGTTTTGATGAAACAGATACTTCCCATTTGCTGTTGTTCATTCATATCCAACTCTTTGTGACTCTTTCTTGGCAAAGATACTGGAGTGGTTTTCCATTTCCTTCTCCAGCTCATTTTACAGACGAGTTAACTGAAGCTAACAGAGTTAAATGACTTACCCAGGGTCACACACCTAGTAAATGTCTGAGGTCAGATTTGGACTCCGGAAGATGAGTCTTCCTGACTCCGGGCCTGGCGATCTATCCACTGCATCACCTAGATACTTCCCAAGTAACACTCAAACAACCAGAGTTCATATTCCTTGACTAGAGTTCTTAATTTTAAAACCTTCATACCAAACTCCGTAATAGATTGATTAAGATTCATAGTACAGGTCACTTTCTACTTTTATAAAGCAGGGTTTGTTTGTTGGTTCATTGGTTCTTAGCAGTAAGCAGGACACACCATCCCTTGCATCTGATCTGGATTTACTGCCTTTAGCAAGGACTTCATTTGCATCGTGGTCATTGTGGGTGTTGTTCTCCATTCTGCATCATTTGATGTGATTCTTCAAATTCCTCGTCCCTTATGGCTCAGGAACACTGCATTACATTCATATACCATGATTTGTTCCGTCATTCTCCAACCATTAGGCATATTTTTTTATCCAGCTTGTGGGAATGAAGAAAATAAGCACTTATCAAATGTCTACTATGTGCCAGGCACTGTACTAAGTGCCTTACAAATATCTCATTTAATTCTCATGACAACCCTGGCAGGTAGGTGCTGTTATTATCACCTCCTTTTTACAGATGAGGAAACTGAGGCAGACAGTGGTTATTTAACTTGCCCAGCATCATCTGACTTCTGAGGTGAGATTTGAGCTCAAATCTTCCTGATCCGTTGGGCAACCTAGTTTTCTCTACCTTTTAGCTATTATAAACAGCCCAACTATGACTATTTTTGTATAGGATGGCCTTTGTTTGATGTCATGAAATACTTGAGGGGGTTCATGAGTTAAATAGCATGAATAATTTAGTAATGTTTCTTATTAATTCCAAAATGCTTTTCAAAGCAGTTGAACCAATAAAGAACTCAATCAGCAGTGAAATAACCTGCCTGTCTTTTCACAGCCCAGTCCCGGCAGCTGCCTGTGGGTTGTCTCCACCTGGAAGTCCCATGGGCATCCCAATCTCAACATCACCAAAATGAAGGTCATTCTGCTCAGCGTTAACCCAACCCATCTTCCACACTGCCTTACTTTGGCAGAGGGCCTCTCCTACTATCCTTCCCCAGGTTTCCCAAATCAGAATCATCCTGCTCTACTCTCTCCACTTCTTTCCCGACCGCCTCCAATTGGCTGCCAGGCCTTGCTGATTTCCCCAATCACTCTAATTCAGGTTCTCACCTGTGTCCTATTGCAATCATTTACTCATTGGTTTCCCTGCTTTCAGTCTCTCCTCTCCATCCTCCACAGGGCTGCCAAAATAAATATCCTAAAGCCCAGGCCTGATCGTGTCACTGCCCTTCTCAAAAAACCCCACTGCCTCCCTATTGCCTCTTGGATCAAAATCAAACCCCCTCCTCCAGCCTCCAGCCCCCATTTCCAGCCTTATTATGTATCATTCCCTGTCACCTACTCTGATTCAGGGAGCCTTTTGCTCTCCCTTCAACCTCACTGTCATACTGTCCTTCCTGGAAAGTCAGATTAACTCTTACTCAGGCATCTCTGTCAATGATGGTTCCATTACACATTGGGACCCCTCCCAGGGGAACTAGTCTGTAACAGGGGACAATGTATTAATCAATGATCTGGTTAAGTTAGAGCTAAGTTCCTTCTGGTTCTAACAATCCGTAGTCCCATGAACCTGCTTCTGTCAAACAGGATTTCAAGCCTACTGGGGTCAGGTAGAGTGCTTTAAGGATGGGGACATCCCCAGTGTCCCCTAGAGTCAAAAGAGCTCTTCATTAAAAAAATCTGAGCTCCATTTCCAGGCCCTCTGACAACATGCTATGAGATCTCATCCATTTCCTTGCTTTGGCTCTGGGTTACAGTTTTACCATTGGTAAAATGAGAGTAACAAATAGATGCCCCCAGATAATCCCTCTCTGCGTCAACGATGCCTTGTCCAAGGTTGAAGTTGGTGAGCCCTGACACTGCTTCTCATCAGGCTTAGAATTGACTGTAAATATCCCCATTCGCTTCAGGGGACAGCTTGTCTTTATAGCTTTTCTCTTAACAGCTTTGTGATGCGAGCATCACATCATATTTTCCAGATAAGGAAACTGTAGACTCAGAGTGGGGTAAGGGATTGGCTCCTGCAGCTACTAAGAGGCAAAGCTGGGACTAGAACCCAGGCCTCTTGGCTCCAAATTGAAGTCAAACATTTATTAAGCACTCACTATATGCCAAGCACCGTGCTAAGTATACAAAGAAAAGCAAAAACACTGGCCCTGCCATCAGGAAGCTCCCATTCTAACAGGGAGACAGCATGCAGGTAACCCGTGTATTGATGATACGCAGTCAAGAAAATAAAGTCAGAGGAAATGTTTGGGGGAGGGAGGTAAGGAGAATCAGGCATCCAGCAGAAGGTGGGGTTTGAGCTGGGTCTTGAAGGAGACCAGGGAAGCTAAGAGTCATAGGTGAGGAGGCGGGACATTCTAGGCATGGGGTGAGGGGCAAGAAGGGGCAGCTAGTGAAAATGGCAGATAATAGTGGGTCAGATGGTCGGGGGCTTTAAATGATGAAGGAATTGTTTGATTTTGGAGTTAATAGGGAACCACTGGAGTTTATTGGGTAGGGAAGTGAAATGGTCAGAACTGCATTTTAGGAAAATTGCATTGTTGTGAATATCACATTATCCACATCTGAGTGGAGGATGCGTTGGTGTGGAGAGTTTTGGCAGGGACATCAACTAGAAAGCTATTGTGAGGGTCTAGGTAAGTGGTGTAGGTGTAGTGTGACTGGACAAGAAATGGTGTAAAGGCAAAAGCCACAAAATGTGACAACAGACTGGGTATGTGGGGTGAGTTCAAGAGAAGAAGTGAGGACACCATAGTTGTGAGCCTGGGTGACTGAGAGGATGGTGACATTGGGGAAATTGGGAGGAGAAGATGCTTTTTTGGCGGGGGGGGGGGGGAGATAATGAGTTCTCTTTTGAACATGGTGACATGCTTATGGGAAATTGATTTCAAGATGTCAGGGTAATACTAGAACTGGATTTTAGAAGAGAGGTTAGGGCTAGCTTCATAGATCTGGGAGTCATTTGCCTAGAGATGATACTCAGTCCCATAGGATCTGATGAGATTATCAAGTGAGATAGAACAGAGGGAAAAGAGAAGAGAACCTAGGTAGAAAAGACATCATTAGTGGGTAAGACATGGCTGAAGATCCAGCAGAGGAGACTGAGAAGGAGCAGTCAGAGACATAGGAGGAGAACCAGGAGACAGTAAAGTTACAAAGCTTAGCAAGAAGAGAGTATCTAGAAGGAGAGAGTGATTGGCAGTGTCAAAGGCTGCAGAAAAGTCAAGAAGGAGGCTGACCCCAAAGCCCCAGGGAAATTTGAAGCCCCTTTCTCCAGAGTTTAGCTGAGAAGCCAAGAAGAGATATATACAAGGATCACTAGCAGGAATGGTAGCATCAATTAAGGATTTTTTTTAAGGCTGGGGGAGATGTGGACATCTTTCTAGCAAATGGAAGGAGTCAGTAAATAAGAGATTGAAGATTAGTGAGAGAGAAGGGATAACAGAGGGGGAAATCTGCTAGAGAAATTGGGATAGAATGAGATCAAAAGAGGGTTTGCCTTGGCAAGGAGAAGGACCACCTCTTCATGTGAGACAGGAGTGAGGGAGGAGACAGCTGAGGAAAACTTCTCAGTGGCGTGAGAGAAGTCTGTTGAGGGAGTCAGGTAGTTCAAGGTGCTCCCTCAAGGCCTGGCCTTGTGACCAGAGGCATGATGTTATGTCCTGTGAGGCCTCAGGCGTCCAGCGTTCTGTCCTATGGCATTCTTCCCAAACTACCCAGTCCCAGTTCCAAATAAGCCCCAGGCCAGATCCTTTCCCAGGTTCTTCTTCTCTGGAGTTTTCCTTCCCAGGGTGATTTGCGTTTTAAACCAGCTCCAGTCTCACCTCCAGTAAGAAATCTTCCAAACTGTTTTGAGGCCTGCTGATCTCTCCACACTTAATTACAGGCTGCCTTTGATTGTTCTTTAAGGACTTTCTGTGTCTAGTTTGTCTACTTAAAATAGACTGCAAACTCCACAAAGATTGGGACCTCCTCTCTCCCCATAATCTTGCTTAGGGTTGGTTACATGATAATCAATTCATTCTTTTTAAACAAATGTTATTTATGCCTTTTATTTTTCCATCATAGTCATTCTAGAATATGGCCACCACAGCACCACCAAACGGGCCTTCCCTAAGCCAAAGGAACCGATATAGTCACCATATCGAACAGAGTATACAACGTTCCACACCCACACGCACTCACCTCTCTATCGAAAGGAGGGAAGTTCTTTGTCCCTTTTCTGGGGTCAGGATTGATTCTTACAGTTATTCCACATCTAATTTCACTCTTGTGACCTTTGTGATCCCTAGGGGGTGTAATAGATAGAACAACAGGCCTGGAGTCAGGAAGAACTGAGTTCAAATCCAGCATCAGACGCTTACTAGCTATGTGACTGTGTGCAAGTCACTTAACCCTGTTTGCCTCAGTTTCCTCATATGTAAAATGAGCCGGAGAAGAAAATGGCAAACTGTGCCAGTATCTCTTCTAAGAAAACCCCAGATGGAGTCACTGAAACAACTGAACGACAAATAACTGAACCGAGATGAGTGTTATACTAAGGTAAAAGAGACAGCGTATTATGGTGGTTAGAAAAGTGGCCTCAGAGCCAGGAAAACCTGGGTTCAAGGGCCACACGTGACACATTCTGGCTGTGTGACCTTGGGCAAGTCACCAGAACCCCTCAGTACCCTAAGCATCTCTCTAAGACTGTAAGTTGCATTGGAGGAGGGTGTGTCTTCACCCGGCAATTCCCTTTCTCAATGAGATAAGAGATCCAATCCCTATCCCTATGATTCTTAGTCAATGTTTTTTCCATTATAATATGATCAAAAAGCTTCCAGGAAGATCCCTAACCCTTCCCCCTGCCATCATCATGTTGCCTAAAATTCCACCATTAGAAAGCACTGACCCCTCCTTGGATATTCTCTATACTATCCTAAGAGGAGTAACCTCAAAATTGATTCCATTTCCACTGTATTTTTAAGGTCTATAAAGCATTTCCTCATCCCAACCTTCCATAGTGAAGGTATTTTTATCCCCATTCAACAGATAAAGAAATTGAGGCACAGAGAGCTTAAATGACTTGCCTAATTCAGGTCCCCTAAGTCTATAGCCAGCTTTCTTTCCACCACATCATAGTCTCTATCAAAGTCATTAATATCTTAGTGTGAATTAATGTCTCTTTTTGCATGCCCTGTGCTTAGCACAGTAGATGCTTGATGAAATTGACTGATCTTTCCTGTGAAACGAAGAGGCAGAGGAAAGTAAGAAGGCACTAGGGGGAGAGTCAATATAGAAAGAGGTGGAGAAAAACAGGTATAGGATGTGGGTGATGACAATATTTTTCTCCAGTGCATCTCTACTGACCACTATAGGCAAAGTGCTGTCTCCACCACTGATCCCTAAAATACCTGAGTCTGATCTGCTGGGAAAACAAGAAAAGGGTACGATGAAAAATGGGTTTACAGGGTGGAGCTGAACTGAATCTGGAAGCGCATCGCGGTTGGTCAGGAATAGAAACACCATGGCAAATACCGAATTCCTAGTCAATTCAAAATCTACCCAAAGTTCAGGAGCAAAGATCTTCCTTGGTAGCTAGTCAGTGCAGTCTGGACTGTCCGTAGATAGTCAGAAAATGGATTATTTGGAAATGGGGTGAGGTGAAAAATCGATAATAAAAACTTCCCGTGAGCACCGGCATGCCATTTCAGTCTGGTACAGATGTAGATGTAGGAAGCCCCAGGGATGCATTCAAAAGACTCAACTATGAAGTCAGGGATAAAAATGATCTGACATGTAAAGAAACAATTGAATTAATGCCCAGTCTTTCTAAAATAGATCACAGCCAATGAAGCAGTTTCGTTTGTATGCTCCCAAGCCGCAAAGAAGAAGGAATCATCTTTGGCAGGGATGGAACACATGAGTTTAAAAGATTAATGAGTTTCTTTAGAGGGAATAAGTGGTGAAGTCTGATGGGAGGCACAGAAGCTTTTTATTATTCAGGTGAGTAGGGGTACAGAGCTGGATTGTAGAACTTACTGAGACAGACAGTAGCATTGATGATGGCATAGCATGCCAGAAAATACCTGTTGAAGCAGATTTCTTATATGCATATTCTACAGCACCTGGCTACTATTCTTGAAGAAATTCAAAGGATGGGTCCTTTTGTGCAAAGCTGAAACCGTATGCTCACAGGCTTGAGTTTATGTAAATCCTTACTTAAGTCATTTGAAAGGTCCCCACAGAATTGGAATCTTACTCCTTAGATTCTGCCTTTCATGCAAAAAAAGCAGGTGCCATGAATTATGTCCATTCTTATTAAGAAACTATATTTTTTTCCATGAAGAAAATCCATGTATTTTAATTTGTATATCAAGCCAGTGGTTGATAGGCTAGGTCTATGGACTACATTTCCAAGCTAATGTAAATCTATCACCTTGAGCCTCTTATAATTCCCTGAAGGAGAGGGGAGGGAAAAGGTGTGAAATCCCCATTTATCACATTTAATAGAGCCAGTATACCACTATCTCAAATTCAGGTAGTTGAAGCGGAAGCTAATTAGATGTTAATATGCTGAGTTTGTAAAGAAAAAGTGGATAATGGCATTTGTTATAAGAAAAAAATTTTTGTAGCTTAAAAACTTTAAGAATGATTAGAGATTTAATTGGATACAACACTTTTCAGTGATATGATACCAATTATGGAAAAATCGATGCATTTTAAAAATATATTTTTATTTAACTATGACAGGCAGCATGGCATAGTAGATAAAAAGGATGACCTTGTAGTCAGATGGGCCTGGTTTGAGTCCTGCCTGACATGCACTAGTTATGTGACTATGGACAAGTCACCTGACATCTCAGTGTTCAGGTAATGAACCCACTGTAAGTTTTAGTTTCCTTTCAAATCAGTGTAAGTGGAATGAGTTTCCATACTGGGAGTTCTCCAGATGGATGGGATCACTCATCTAGACTCAAAATTTTTGACTGAGTTTGTAAAATTATGCATTCAATTTTTGTCAAATCACAGAAAGTTGGTGTACTACTTCCTGGAACTCTGATAGAATTCATGGTATTGCTATAGGCTAGCTATGGCAGGCCTTCCCTCACAAAATTTATATTTGGAAATAAATGAGACCCATAGATGAGATTTTCTTAACATTCACATTAAAATTCCTTTTTTACGTCCTGAATATAAAAGGGACATAGGGCTGGGGCTATTTATCTGTCAAATAAAAATCATTTTGAATATTTAATTTAGAAACTAGAATTCTATTTAGGAGAAAATGTGAGTAAAAACTCAAGGTCATCTGTAAGCCATTCTTAATAGTAAAGGGCAAGCAGAATTGCAAAGCCAAGAGGTTAGAAAGTAGCTTATTCACTAGCATAGGAGTGGTGCTTATCCCAATGTAGATCAGATGAGCCAGCAGAATGGTGTCTAAGCAGATGTTCTAAGAATAACTGCAAACAATTTGAATTGATGAGATGCTGTAGGGAGACCACTTAAAGAAATGTGTGTGTGAGTGTGTGTATATGTGTGTATATATATATATACACACACATATACATATATAATACATATATGTATACATATTATAGTATATGTACATACACACACATATATATACACACGCACACATACATACATACATATATATCCGTCTCTCTCTCTGAATGAAAAAAACAAACATACTGGAGGCCTAATCAGCTTGGCACATAGCACTTAGAAAGGCATGCTTCTCTCTTAAGTGTAGCCTATATCAAGCAGGAACACAAACTAAAACTTCAGACCAAAGGATGCCTGGAAAGAATGGTGTTGGTCACAGTATCTTGAAGAAAACACTGAGCAGTCTTCAAGTCCAAAGATTGAAATCAAACTTCCACAAAGCCAAAGTTTTTCAAAGGATGTTGACGACAAATCAAAATATTGGCATCCTTTGTTGAAAAAAAATCTATGCATGTTAAATTATTTCCCATGACATCTATAATCATGAGAATAATAGCAAAATTAGATTCTTCTTTCTGCAACTTTCAGTGGACTTATTGGACACAGATTTTCTAAAATAGAATTGTTGGGCTGGAAGGAACCTCAGAGAACATAAAATCATAGCTCTAGAGCTGAAGGGGATCTCAGAGGCCTCCTAGTAGAACTGCTTTATTTTGCAGATGGGGGAAATTGAGGCTGAAAGTAAAGACTTATCTAAGGTCACACAGATAGAGCCACAAAATGAATCCCTCTGCCCCCATATTGTGCTCTTTACACTGTGTGCCATGCTTAGTTCAGGAGAAAACTGAGACCCAAAGGGCCTAAGCGACTAGCATGAGGTCATGCCATTGATTAAGTACAGAGGTGGGATTAAAATCCGAGTCTCTTGATTTCTAGTTAAGACAGGTGTCATTTAATTCCTCACTGAACTTTTATTCTGGTGATTTTCATTTTACTTGAGAGTAAAAAGCACAGATTTACAAGTGGAGATGATGTGGTTTGAGAAGTTCAGGGACCCCTCAAAGACTGAAGTACAGGAAAGGGTTGTCTGGAAAGAATCCATGGACTCAAGCGTTAAGTCAAGTTGGCAAAGGTTTATTGTAATGTGTCAATATGGTGGACAGAGCTCCTTATGGAACTCTGTAACCTAACAGGAATGATGCTGAAGCTTATATAGGAAAAGTAGTGGATTATCTGGCAGATAACATACAAGCTTAGTCACAAGTAGTTATTCACTACTGGAAACCAGGGGAAGGGATTTCTAAAGGGTGTATTTTTCGGTCTGCTATGTCTGTAGCAAGAAAACTTTGAGAGGTGATGTCTATAGCTTGCCCTCTGGATTATATATGAAAACTGTAGGAATCAATATATGATAATTCGGCAGGTACAAGATAGTCCAATTTTTACAAGGGAAGTTCTATAGAGGTCAGCTTGTTCTTGTAACAGGGAGAGATAGTTTGCCTCACTGGGCCCACTCATGAGTAATTTTGGGGAGAGGTAGTTCATCTGAGTGGGGTGCCCTCATGAGTGATTGCTAGGCATAGTGTCCTTGGGCTGGGGAGAAAACTGTCAGAGATAGTGTTTTGAGGCTAGGGAGAAATGTGATCTTGGAAGTGGGGTCTAAGCACAAGCACACAAGCACCCCATCAGAGATATTTATTTCCTTTTACTCATGCATGATGTTTCTGATTTATGTAATTTAAATGCAGCATGTAATTGTAATAGTACTTTAGGATTTTTGTATGATTACTACTACAATAAACATTTGTTACTTTGAAGACTTTTACTTCTAAAAATAAATTTTTATCAAATAAAAATAGGTCTATACTAGCATTTCACAACATATACCAAAACAAATTCCAAATGGAATTGGGAATGATCTAAACATTAAAAATCACAGTATAAAAAACAAAGGAAAACGGAAGGTTGTAGCTTTCACAGTTCTGACAAAGAGAAGACTTTGTTGCCATATGTAGAATAGAAGAAATTATAAAACATATAATAGACATTTCAATTGTGTAAAATTTTAACTCATGCACGAACAAAACCAATGCATCTAAAATGAAAAGACACAGATGGAGAAATCTGTGCATTAAGCATCCCTAATAAAATGACATCCCAAATCTATAGGAAACAGAAATGAAGCTATAAGATTACAAGTCATTTTCCTAACAACTAGTGGTCAAAGGATATTAACAAATATTTCTCAAAAGAAGAAAGCAAACAAGCTACCAGCAATTATCTGAAAAAATATTTGTTACTCCTAATTAGAAAATACAAAATCTAAAAACTCTGAAGTATCACCTTATACTTATCGAATTGGAAAAGATGACAAAAAATGGAAAAATTCAATGTCAGGAGATGAAGGTTGGATTTGGGAGTCATCTGGCTGGTTGCCTTCAGGTGACTGGTGGTATCTGGATCGTGGCAGTGTGATCTAGTGGGTATAAATTCTGGTCTTGATACTTACTAGCTTCATGACTATGGGCAAGTCACTTTACCTTATGAGTCTCAGTTTCCCCACCTGTTAGATGGGCCTTCCCTGCCTCACAGGATTGTTGTACAGAAAGCACTTGACAAATTATAGATCTTTATAAACGTTAAGATGTCCCTATTCTTCGGGACGTTTGCATCATTGTGGGGGATTTTAATATTTGGCTTGATTTTTCTCCTGAAGCTTGAAGCTCCTTTGTATTTGACACAGATAGTCTTTTCAAGCCACGCACTGTCCTAACCTGAGCAGTGCTTTCTTCCTATCATGGCTCATCCTCACAGTGCTCAGAGGGTGTGCCAGAGCAAAAGTCTGAGTCTCCCTTCTCTCTCTAGAGAGGACCTCATGGGGACCTCAGAACGTTCTTTCTCCCTCAAACTAGGTTCTGTGCCGGCCTGAACAAGGGGAACCAATTTCCCTGCCCAGGTTCAGACAGCTTAGGAGCAGTCAGGAGTCTCTGACAATGAATCAATATGTGTTCTTGGTGTTTTCATTCTGTGGAGCTTTATTTCCTCACCTATAAAACAGGGGCTGGATTAGACCAGGAATTCTTCAATCATGGATAGATTTCAAGGGGTCTGTAAAATTCAACATGGAGGGGAAAAATTACATTTTCATTTTTATTTTCCTTTCCTTTATGACCCTATGAATTTTATTTTGTAATTTAAAAACCTTATTTTGAGATGGAGTCGATTGGCTTCCCAGACTGTCATAGGAAACCAGAACACACACACAAACACAAAAGACTAAGGACTTCTGGACTAGATCAGAGTCTGTAGAGTGCTATAGTGTGGCCTGAATCAGATTAAAATATAATTGGCAAATATTTAACACAATAAATAAAAATACACTAGAACATCGATAATGTAAAAATGTAGATTTCCAAGTCAATATGTGGCCTGTATGTATCCTTATATATGGTCTAGTGGCCCCCATTTCTCTTTGAGTTTGACACCATTGGACTAGATGATGCCTGGGTCATTTATCCTAAAGTTCTGTGACATCTTTTAACCCTCTGTAAGTCTCTGTTTCTTCATCTGTAAAAAATGAATATCAGGATTTTTAAACTAGAAGGTGCTCTTAGAGATTTTTGTTGTTACTGAGTTTTTCAGTCATGTGTGACCCTTCATGGACCACATTTGGGGTTTTCTCGGCAAAGATACTGGAATGGTTGCCATTTCCTTTTCCAGCTCATTTTATAGGTGAGGAAACTGAGGCAAACAGGGTTAAGTGACTTGGCCAGGGTCACACAGCTAGTGTGTCTAACGCCAGATTTGAACTCAGGAAGATGACTCTTCCTGACTCCAGGCCCAGCACTCTGTGTACAGTGGCCCCACCTAGCTTAAGGTTAAGTAACTTGCCAACTAAAGAGGCAATTGTGATGTGGGAGAAAAAAATACTGAATTTGGAGTGAGACCTGGGTTTAATTCTGACTGGTTCTGGCTGGCTAGTATGTGACTTTGGGCAGCAATTGTCACCTCAGTTTCTCGCTCTGTAAAAACAAGAATAATAACTCTGTACAACATTCTTTACTGGGATGTTTTGAAGATCAAATGAAATAATGTAAAATACAATAATATGATTACCTAAGGCTGAGATTTGATTCCAGGTCCTTGGAATCTAAATTTTTCTACTACTTCTTCCCTTCTAGGACTTCCTTCTTCTTTTTAGGGAAACTGGAAACTCATTCAAGCGTTCTTAATCTGAGACCCATGAACTTGTAGTTTTTTTTTTTTAAAGAAAACATTTGGATGACGGTATTTCAATATTGTTTTTATAGTTTCACAATGTGTAGCTTTATAGTTTTAATATGGGCTTCCTTTGTTTTTTATTTTTTAAATGTAATGTATTTTTCCCTCAATTACATGTTAAATATAGGTGTCCTTTGTAATCCTCCAGGTAGGGTGTTTCAACTGCACTAAGACTTTTAGGACACTTTGTATTTTATTTTATGCTTTAAAAAACATATTCCAAGAAAGTGTCCATAGACTTCCTTTGGCTGCCAAAGGGGTCTGTAACACAAAAAAATTAAGAAGCCCCACTATAGACCGTCCCCTCCAGTGGTACTATTCCTTTCTTCCAATCAGAAAAAGCCCTGGCCCCAAATCTCCCAGTCACTTGGCCAATCAGGAAAAAAGAGATTTCCCTAAACAATGCTCCGGACATGGCTCCATTCCAGAGAGAACTGAGCAGTGTTAGGAAAACACAGGACTTAGCTTTATTTTCCTTCAAAGCAATAGTTGAAGGATGACATATTCTGAGCAGCTCGCTGGAATGAGCCTTCCGGAAGGTTGTGAATCCATGAGAAGAGCACCTGCCTGGGAGGCAGGAGACTGGGGCACTGGTATGACAATAACTTGCTGAGTGACCTTTGGAAAGTTTCTATGAGCTGTAGATTCTCTGGACTTGAAGATTGCAAAGGTGTCTGAATAGGGAAGTAGAATGATACAGGAGAAAGAATGTGCATTTTGGAGTCTTGGGTTCAAGGCTTGGCTTTTATTCCTGTGTTGTATCTGCTGTCAAAAGAACCAGGTTTAAATCCTGGCCATGGATGAAACACTTAAGTCTTCTGGGCCTCAGTTTCTTCTATAAGATGAGGAGCTTGGGGTGGGGGTGGGGGATGATTTCTCAGGTCCCTTTCAGCTCAGAGGAAGTGGGTATTTTGGAAACTACCATTAGATGTACGTTCTAACCTTATCTGCTGAGTGTGGGCAAATCACTTCCCCTCTCCATTTTCTCATCTATAAAACAGGGATCAAAACATTTATACCACCTGCCTCATAGAGTTGTTGTGAAGAAAGAGCTTTGTAAACCTTAAATCTTTATTTGCATTTGTGTTAATATTACAATACTGGTAGGTAGTCAATGAGTTCTGTATTCAAATCCTGCCTCTGACTCACATTGATTGTATGATACTGTGGTCCACTTAACCTTTCTGTATCCCAGAATGCTTTAAGCTTTAAGATGCAGACTGGTAGTGGCAGAACTTTCCTCACCAGGAATTCTCTTGTGTTGTTACTGTTGTTCAGTCATGTCTGACCCTTTACAACCCCATTTGGGGTTCTCTTGGCAAAGATACTGGAGAGGTTTGCCATTTGCTTCTCCAGCTCATTTTACAGATGACAAAACAGAGACAAACAGAGTTAAGTGACTTGCCAACAGTCATACAGCTAGTAAATGTCTGAGGCAGAATTAAAACTCGGGTCCTCCTGACTCCAGTCCTGGCTGCTCTGTATATTGTGCCATCTAACTGGTTCTCACACTTATTTTTTTGACATCAGGATCCCTTTATATGCTTGAAAATTATTGAGGACCCCAAAGAAGTTTTGTGTATGTGGGTTATCTTCATTGATACTAGGAATTAAAGCATTTTAGCATTATTATGAAAATAATTTTGACCTTATAGACCTCCTGAAAAGGTTTCTGGGACCCTAAAGGTCTTTGGGCCATAGTTTAAGAGTCACTGCTCTATATCAAAGACCTCTTAGGTCCAGACCAAACAAAATCAAAATGCATGCATGATAATGAGCTTACATACTCATCCTTTCGGAGATAGGTGAATGAAAATATGAAAAACCACTCAGACCTCCCCTTTGAGCAGGTTATGGTCTTGTAAGGGTGGCATACATACCTACACAGACATGATGCAAATCCCTGCCAGGAGGTATGGGAGTGAAGGTGAGAAAGTGGTCTGGAACATATTTTCATCTGGGGTGGGGGTCAAAGTGAAAACTTCAGGTAGGAGGTGACAACTAAACTGAATCTCAAAGGAAAAAGCTTTCAGAAGACAGACAGGAACCAGAAAATTTAGGGATAGAAGGCACCCTGTAGTTATTCCAAAACCTCCATTGCACAAATGAGAACACTGAGGTATATATAGGGAGGGGCCTTGAACCTTGGTTCTCTACCTCCAAATCCAATCTATTTCTATTACAAGAAAGTCAAGCTCTTGTTTCTTTGGATTGGCAGCGGAAAGGAGAGAAGCCATAGCGTTGGGAATCTGGGAAGGGGGAGGAAGAAAACTCTGAAAAGGGTGCTCTCTCCCCACAGCCTCCTCCGCCTTCCGACTAGGCGCTTCTCTGGGCGGCGGAGAAGAAAACCCCCAGAGTGGAAAGTGAATTCTAGAGATAGGTTTGGGGTCAGGGGACTGGGGCGGCAGCGGCATCTGGACTCACCTGTAGGACAGTTGTGAGACTGGGAGTTGACGTCTCCTGCCGGGCAGCCGTCGGGAACAGGAGGTCCGGGGCTGGCAGAGCCCACCGCCGCTGCCACAGCCGGGGTCCTTACTCCAGAGCGCCCCGAAGTGCCTTTTCACGGGCCTCCCAGGGAGCAGCCCATGGGCTGGCAAAGGGGAGGTGGGTGGCTAGGGGTGGGGGTGGGGGTGGAGTCTATTTATAAACCCTGCAAAGCTAGCCGGAGTTCCAGGCTCCTTTTATAGGTAGTTAAATCTTAACCTTAGAAGATAGACGCTGTAGAACTCCGGGGAGAAACAGAGACCTTTCCCTGCCTTTCCTTGAATTAGGGATCTAGGAACAGGGGAAAGGAAGAATATGAAAACAGCCCTGATCCTGGAGCCAGAGGTCCCAGTTCAGCCACTGACTCACTCACCACAAGTCCTCGATTCACTAGACAGTGACACTGAGCAAATCACTTACCACTCTGGGACTCCCTTGTACAATGAAGAGCCTGATCTAAACGACCTTCGGAATCTCTGAATAATTCTTAGCAGACTGCCACTAATTCTTCGTGCCCTTCACTTCTACCCATTCTCCCGCTGCTCCCCACCTTAGGGGATCGAGCACATTGTCCTAAATCCCATCATATCATCGCATTTTTACAGGGTGTCCTAAAAGTCTTAGTGCTGTTTTTAAGCTAATAGCTTAAAAACTAAAACTTAAAGCGAATAGCTTTAAAAAAAAATGGCACTTGGACTTTTGGGACAGTCTCGTAAATCTTGTAAAGGACGATCCTCCCAAGCAACCCAATGAGATAGGCTTAGCACTGTGCCTGACACATAGTAGGTGCTTTATAAATGTTTATTGATCAATTGATTAAAATGTTATCCCTATCTTACAGATGAGGAAATTAAGACCCAGCAAGGTTGAATGCCATGTTGAACGTCACACAGTTAGTAAATAGTAGAGTAGGGCACTTTCCTCTGACTCCAAATCTCCCCCAGCTGCCAAACTAACCTCAGGGGATTATAAAGATTTTTTCCTGTACCAGTCAGCAGACCGGTTTGAGCGGTAGAAAGAGCTCTGAAATTGGGGTCTGGAAAGACCTACATTTGAATCTGGCCCCCGACACTTTCTGGTTGCGTGGCTATGGGTGAAGTCACTTTACCTCTCTGTGCCTCAGTTGCCTTGTCTGTAAAATGGGAATAATAAAACACATTGAACTATCTCACAGGTGGGAGTTCAGTGTCGGTCTTGGTGACTCCCAAGTCCTAACACTTTTTTTTTTTGATGTTATTTTTTGCATCATCACTTTCTAATCACTTCCCATCCCTTGGGGAAAAAGGAGTGTATTTAAGCAGAACGAACGCTTTGTCCATGCCTGGCAATATAGTCTGCATTCCATTTTGTAAAAGTAAACAAACAAACAAATAAATAAATAAGTGCTTATTCTCTCCCTAGCCTCCCCTCCCCCTTCCAGGGAAGGTAGGTGTGTTTCTCCATCAGTCCTCTGGTGTTATGATTAATCATTGCATACCGATCATAGTTCGGATGCCATTTCAATGTTGTTTTCCTCTTGCACAGAGATGTGCAGAGATGGGGACCACACACCTGGCCCCATCTAGCCCATCCCCCATGCAATCCAAGGCAGAGCTTTCACCTCTTGCAATTCTACAAATCTAGATTCTTGCAAATCTACACAGATTGTGTAGATCATTCTTTTGGTGCTGCTCACTTCGCTCTGTGTGTCTGATGCTTCCCCTTGCTCGGTGCTGTCAGCATCATCATCATTATCATTATCATTCTGAGTCCCTGGTCTGCTCTTAACTCAGCGCATGCCATCAGATGGATCGCTTCACTCTCTCAGGGCCACAATTTCCATATTTATCAGATGGGGATAACACCTCTCCAAACTATTTCACACGGTTGTGAGCATTAAGTAACACAATGAAAGTGAAAAGGCTTTTAAATGCTACCCCAATGTGAAGTAATATTATTCAGATCTTGGAATTATCTGGTCTGAATTCTCTCAAATTGACAGATATTTTAACAAAGCAAGTACTTTTACATCTATCAAGTCATTTAATAACACTCAACCAAATAAGGTGAGGACAGCTGATGGTATTTTCTACATTTTACAAAAAAGGAGACTGAGGCACACAGAGGCATCAGTGATTTGTCTCAAGTCATATGTCTTGTGCTTTTTCTGTTATACCAGGTGGCCTATGCTATGGCATTTACCCAATAATAACTGGCACTAGTAATTTGTTTTCTTATCTTCATTGCTACATGCCAAGCTTCTGGCAGGGGTGGGGAATCTGTGGCCTTCTAGGTCCTTGAGTGTAGCCTTTGGACTGAGCCCAAGTTTTACAGAACAAATCCTTTTATTAAAGGGATTTGTTCTGTGAAGTTTGGGTTCAGTCAAAGGGCTGCACTTGAGGACCTAGAGGTCCTTATGGTCTCGAGGATGCAGGTTCCCCACCCCTGTGAGGGTAGGGACCCTCTGTTATTCATCCTTTTCCTCTGCAGTGTCTTATATGCATGGGGCTTTTTATTGAGCTCAACAAAGACTGGTAAATGTTTTTCATAGTACCACATGATTGAGAATTAGAATTTACTTAAGCAGTCATCTGGGAGGGCATTGGGGTCTGCTGGACAGATCCTAGGTGTGGAATCTCAGGAAAGAGATTCTTCTGGGTTCAGACTCTACTTCTACTACTCACTAGTGGTGTGACTATGGGCAAAACACGTAAGCCTTGGTCTTCTCATCTGTAAGAAGGGAATGATGATATCTTCAGTGCCTACTTCACAGGGTTGTCAAGGGGTTCCAATGAGAAAAGAAAGCAGAGCTGTTTTGCAAACTTGAATGTCAGCTATTATTAGGACTGCTCTCTCATTTGAAAGATGGGAAGATTGGAACCTCCACCAGTAATTGGAGTCTCCAGTAATTGGGTAATGACTGGACTAAGATTGTATAGGTACTCAGTAACAGAGTCAAGACTGGAACTCGGACCCGATGGCTAAAACATTAATGCTTTTTCTTAGATTCATATTCCTGTGACCTCAGAGGACTCTGGAGGTCTGACTCTAGAGGAAAGAATCTAACATCCCTGACATGGGGTTTAAACCCCAGAGCAGGATAAATAAAACAAGTGAGCCATGATCCCAGAATGTCCAGGACTGCAGGACAGAATTGCCAGGTCCTTCCACAACCCTCTCCCCCAACAAAAAAGTGCAGTCCCCTGCACTGGTTCACCAGCAAATGACCCACAGCTCTGGGGAAGCTGTCTGGACTCAATGTTCAAGGTCAAATTTCCTGAGGATGGTGGGAGGAACCAAATGAAAGGCAATCATTTGCTTCTCTCCCTGCCAGATCTCCATCTGACATTTATGAAACCCAACAGATGTCCCCTAACGGTATCTCTCCCATTCAAGAGGAGATGAATGCTTGACATCCCATTTGAGTAGACAAATCTAGGAGATATATTTCCAGTATTCCATTTGACAGCTGTCTACTTTCTATCCCCAGTTTGCCCCTGTATTCTTTTTGACAGCTGTCCACAGTTTTTCAGTGCTTTATGGTCTCCTGATTTTATCTCAGAGAGTCTCTCTATTACAATGCTCCCAAACTTTAACACCCACTGAATCTTATAGGATCATAGCAACATGGGATTTAGAGCTGGGAGGGTATATAAAGCTGGACTCCAATATCCTTATTTTGCAGAGCAAAGGAACCTAGCCAGAAGGGACCTCAGGGGCCATCTCATCTATTCCTACTCTCATCTACAGATTTGGAAACTGAGACCTATAGAGGTTGTTAAATGACTTGCTCAAGGCCACACAACTAGTAAGCATCAGATGGGAGATTTGAACCCTGGTTTGTCTAACTGTGCCATACATTACACTTCTTCCTCTATGAGGCACCTGCATCCCAAGAAGGAGCAGTAATTTAGCCAGGAAATAGCAGAGTCAGGATCTGAAACTGGGACTTAGGACTCTGCCACGCTGGCTCCTCTTTCAATAAGGAAAATGTATTCAAACTCTGGCCAGCTGTCTCTTACTGCGTCTAAGTGGTGCAGTGGAGAAAGAACTGGACCTGGAGATGGGAAAATCTGAGTTCAAATCTAGCCTCAGCCTAACTGTCAGCCTGAAGAAATCATTTAACTGTTGCCTGCCTCAGTTTCTTCATCTGTAAAAATGGGGATAATAATAGCACCTACTTTCCAGGCTTGTTGTGAGGATCAACTAACACAAGTTAAGCTAAAGGTGCTTTAAATATTCTAGCTCTTTCCTCTACCCCCGTTACTATACCCCTACTTACAGGAACTTTCAATCACTTATCTGGACTGTTATATCTTCATGTGCCCAGAATTTAAGGCCCCCTGTACCTTCAATCTAGCACTACCCAGTCTTTTCATCTTTAACTCAGACTGGTCCCTTGCACAAATTCTATACTCTAGCCAAGCCAGACAATCCTCTATCCACAAACAGCTCCCAAAGTCACCCTCTTCAACTCTGTAATTCGTGCCTAGGCTGGCTGAAATGCCACCTCCTCCATGAAGCTAACTTAGAGCTTCCCTGTTTGCCAGTGAATGACTTTCTCTCTCAGCTCTCACCTAGAACTATGGAGCTTTACTTTGGGTTCTGTGTGTGGAGTATTTGGCTTTACGCCTCTCTGATGAATTTGTCTTGTAATACTGTGTAAGACACATAGTCATGTTTGTGTCTTATCACCTTGTTAAATGACGAGCACCTTGTAACTGTGCCTTGGCATTTGTATTTTTCCCAATGCCTAACATCATGTTTTGCACACAACTGGTTCTTAATATTGATGGTTCTTTTAGGCAGCAAAAGTAATAGCAGCCAGAGAGAGGGGAGAGTAAGGCAGTGGGTGAGTCATTTGTCCAGCTTTGAACACAGAGTCACTTGGAGTGGGGTGAGGGTGTGTGGGGAGACCTTGGGCTGCCAGGTCTCTTGATTTCCAGCCCAGTTTTTTTCCCCACTGTCTCAGGAAAGAGCCCAGGGAGGCCAGAATATATTATCTCTCTAGCCTGTGAGTCAATCCTTCTTGAGATCTTCAACTCTGCTTGGAATTCCTACTCCTCCGGGAAGGGAAGGGAGCTGATGATGAGTTATAAGTCACAGATGGTATATAAACTGGTTCCCTGCCTGAAACACTGAGTGTAAGGGGACAGGGGTTAGGGATTGAACCTATGATTTCATTACTATAGGGAAATTCCAGGTGAAGAAACCCCCTTTACCTATGTAGGTAGCTACTCTCCCTGCAATTTACAGTCTTAGTTGCTGAGACCAACAGTCCTCAAACCCTTTGCACTTTTAAAAATTATGAAGGCCCCTGCCAAAAAAAGTTTATGTGGGTCATATTTATTGACATTTACTGGGTTAGGAATTTTAAGTCTTAGTATTATTTTGGAAATAGTTTTGACCTCAAGAACCCCCTGAAAGGGGATTAGGGACCCAGGAGTCCCAGACCACACATTGAGAATGGCTGATTTAATTGAGCTGAATGGGACATTCCAGTGATCACCTGGAATTTGTTCTTTAAGGGAAATGCTAAACCCAGAGAGGGCACTTCAGGGTAGTGAAAACAGCCCTCAATTTGCAATCAACAGATCTGAGTTTGAATGCTAGCTTTTCTCTTGACTAGCTCTGAGACTGTGGATAAGTCACTTATAGGATCCTAGAGTTAAAGCTGGAAGGGTCCTTAAAAAGCCCTCTAGTCAACCTCCCTCATTTTACAGATTGTTGTTCAGTCATTTTCTAGTTGTGAGCAATTTTTTGTGACTCCATTTGGGGTTTTCTTGGCAAAGATATTGGGATGGTTTTGCCATTTCCTTCTCCAGGTCATTTTACAGATGAGGCAACTGAGGCAAACAGGGTTAAGTGACTCGCCCAGGGCCACACAGATAGTAAGTATCTGAGACCAGATTTGAAGTCATGAAGAGGAGTCTTCCTAATTACAAGCCCAGTGCTTTATCCACTGTACCACCTAGCTGCCCGTTTTACAGATTAGGAAATTGAAATCCAGATAGGTTAAGTGACTTGCGTAATCACACAGGTAGCTTGTGGTAGAGGCAGGATTTGAACCCAGGTCCTATTACTCCAAAGCCAAGGCTCTTCCTAGTCAGTTGGGCGGAAAGCATTAAGTGCCGACTGTGTGCCAGGCACTGTGCTGCACAAGCTCTGGGGATGCAAAGAAAGGGAAAACACAGTCCTTGCTTTAAAGAAACTCAGTCTAATGGGGGATGCAATGTACGAACAATTATTTACAAATAAGTGATCTATAGGCTCCACTGGGGATGATGTCAAAGGGAAGGCACTAGCATCGAGGGGTACTGGGAAAGGCTTTTTCTAGAAGATGATCTGTTAGCTAAGGCTTGAAGGAATCCCAGGAAGTCGAGATGAGGAGGGAAAGCATTCTAGGCACGGGGGATAGCCAATACAAATGCCCAGAGGCAGGAGATGAGATTTCACATTGGAGGAAGCCTGTGTGACTGAATCCCATAGTATATGGAGGGGAGTAAGGTACAAGAAGGCAGGAAAGGTAATAAGGGGGAGGGGTGTGAAGGGCTTTGAAACACAAGAGGATTTGACATTTTATCCTGGAGTTAGTAGGGAGCCACTGGAGTGGATTGGATGGGGTGGGGATAACACGGTCAGACCGGAGCTTTAGGAAGATCATTTTGACAGCAGAGTGGAGAATGGATTGGAGTGCGAAGTACCCTGAGGCAGGGAGAGCAAGCATGGCTGCTGCACTAGCCCAGGCATGGGGCGGTGAGGGTTTGCTTCAGAGTGGGAGGGGAGGCATCACATTGTCTCCCTGACCTCTCTGCAGCTCAATCTGCCTTGATCTGAAATAAGAGGGCTGGACTGCATGACCCTCCAGGGCTCTTCTAGGTCTATTCCGATACAACAGATGTCACATAACAAACATGAATTCAGCACTGACTGTATCCAGAGCCTGGTGCTTTGTACCAACACAGACAACGGAAATGTACATTCAGTGCCCAGAAGAGGCAAGAAAGCACTTTGTACAGTCAGAGGGAGCACCTCTAGAGGTGGGCAGCAACCTTAGAGCGAGCATCCAAGTTTGTCTTTGGAACTTCCCAGTTTCCATTGTGTAAGTTCAGGTTTTCATGTGTTAGACTTTTCTGTGAGTGCAGCGAGAACAGCTCTGGCCCGGGAGTCAGGAGACCTGGATTCGAGTTCTGATACCAATTAGCTATGTGTGACCTTGGACAAGTCAGTTCCCCTCTGTAGGACAGTTTCCTCTGTTTTTCAAAATGAGGGAGTTAGACTTGATGTGTTCTAAGTTTCTCTCTCTCTCTCTCTCTCTCTCTCTCTCTCACACACACACACACACACACACACACTCACACACATTCCAGGGTGTTCTATATTTTGATGGAAAAGGCATTTCTCCTTCCTGATAGGCCAGTAGAAAGCCTCATCCCAAATTCCTTTCATTGGCTCCAATGTCAGCAGGACCAAGGAGCTGGAGAAGTCAGTGAGGTGCAGTGTACATAGGATCTAGATCTAGAAGACCTGGCTTCTGTATGATCCCTTTGATTCAAATCACAGCCTTTCTTTGGTCCTCAGTTTCCTTGCCTGTATTTTAAGGAGACTGGACTAGATAACCTCTGTGGTGCTCCTTGAGCACAGGCACTGCTTTGTTTTTGTCACTGTATTTCTATTGCCTGGCACAGTGCCTGCCATGTACTGGTTGCTTGATAAATTTTGAATGAATGAATGAATGAATGAGCAAATCTCTAGAGTGCCTTCCTGCTCTAAATCCCACAATTCTCCACCTTAGGACGTTGTCCTGGTCTTTCCACTATACCAACCTACTTCTTGAAGGTGATCCCCTGCTTGGGACCTTGATTACATTTCACAATGTAGGGTAGAGAAGGGAAGGGAATATACACTTATTAAGCACCTGCTATGTGACAATATCTACAGTAACTCCCATCCTGGAGTTACCCCAAGAACACCCCTGGGAAGGACCTTGAGAATTTTTGGGTACGTCCTAATGTAATGTCTAGCTTAACACTTGATTTTGGAATCTGAGAACTGGCTTGGAATCTGCCACTTGTGTGACCTTGGACAAGTAAGTCCCTTCCCTTCTCTAGGCCTCAGTTTCCTCATTTGTAAAATGAGAATGTTGGACTAGAGGATCTCTGAGGTTTTGGAGTGCTAGTATCTGTAATGATGCTAGGACTCAGGGGAGGAGGGGATGGAGATGAAGAAGTAGAGATTGAGGGACGGAGCACAGTTCGGCACCCCATCTCTCACCTGGTCTGAAGGTGGCAGAGCTTGCTGGAACAGTTGGTGTTCCCAACAGAGGGCATCGCAGCTCAGGGAGGAAAGCTGCTTTTCTTGTTCTGTAATGATGACTCAGCTTCCTCAGTTGAGAATCAGTAACCTAGGTGCCGAGCAAAGATCACCTTCCCAGCAACTGTGGCCTTCGTGAAATCAAAGCGATGAGCTGGGGTGGATGACCCATCTGAAGTTTTAACCAGAGCCATTGTTTTTATTTTAGCTTTGGGGGCCCAGGGTTACTCTCTGATCTACTTCAAAGGGCATTAAAAGCACAATGAGCTCGAGTCTCACATCCTCCTCGTGCTATTCTGGGCCTTAATAGTACCTTCAAAACAGGTCCTATAGCATTTACCTTCTAAGTGTGGGTGTGGGTGTGAGTGGAGACCGGGGAGTCCCCTGATCCTAGAGGGAGGCCACAGAGACCATCTACTTCAATCCCCCCATTTTACAGATGAAGAAACACTCTCTAAGAGGTGTAGTGATTTACCCAAGGACACAAAAGTGTGACAGTATGTGGACTCAGTTTTTCTGGCTCCAAATTCACCACTCTTCATTGGACCACATTACATCTTGAAATTGATCCTTCGTTTGGGACTTTTTATTACATTTCCCTATGTAGGGAAAGGGAAGAACTCTTAGTACCTCATGGAAGATGATGAATTGGCTTGCCAGAGTTATTGCGGGCACAGCCACTCTTTTGTATTAGTCCTATAAAAATGACACTAGGTGAATTGCCTGTTGTTATTTCTCTGCATCCACACAAGGAAAGTGTTGGCAATATTAAACAACCACTTTGAAGTTTTGTTTTCATTATTAACATTTTCTCTTCACTTTCTTGAATCTACACAATCAACAAAACACAAATCAAGCCTCATTTGAAGTGTTTGTTGACTGCTGAGGGGCAAATGCTCACAGTGAAAATTTAACAAGCCACTGGCACACTCTTCATAGGAATATGGAGTCCATGGACCCTGACCTTTCTGTAGGGTTATCAAGCAGGTCAGGAAACTCTTCCACCAAGCCCCTACTTAGTATTTTCTATTCCTTAGCTCTCATTGACTTTGGACATCTCTTGTATGGTTGACTTCATGTATCAGTCTTGTCTTTACATGAGCTCCCTGAGGTATGAAATCATCATCACCTCCCCTCTTCTCTCTTTCTCTTTTTTCAAGAAAATGATTCATGGGGGCAGAGCCAAGATGGCAGCTGGAAAGCAGGAACTTGCATGAGCTCCCCACCAGGTCCCTCCAAAAACCTATGAAAAATGGCTCTAAACAAATTCTAGAACTGCAGAGAACCCAGAAAATAGCAGAGGGAAGCAGGGATTGAGCCCAGGACATCCTGGATTGTCACTGGGTGAGTTCTATCCACATGGAGCTGGGAGCAGAGGGGAGTGGAGCCCAGTGTGGGCGGCAGCAGGACCAACCAGACCAGGAACCAGGCGGAACAGGCCCTAGCGGTCTGAATCAGTGAGCTATGGCAGTTACCAGACTTCTCAACCCACAAACACCAAAGACAACAGAGATGGTTAGTGGGAAAAAAGTTCGTGGTTCAGCTACCAACCTCGGGGGCAGTGGGGGTGGTGCAGCTACAGAACTACAGCTGCAGTTGCTTCCGGCCCCAGGCCCATGTGGTGGGAGGAATTAAGTAGTGGATCAGAGCAGGAGTGCACAGCCTGCTTAGAATTTGTGTCAGGTCCGGGTTGGCAGTTCTTGGGGAAGGAGGAGCACTGGTGTGGCAGAGCTGGCCGTATAGAAATAGCTCTGAAATCAACGGTGCATCCCCTCAAGCTTGGAACAAAGTACTCTTTACTCTACAAGCAGTCATACCCTGCTGAAAAACTCAAGGGTCAAGTAAGTTGGCAGGGAATGTGGCCAGGCAGCGAAAATGGACTCAGATTCAGTCTCAGACTTTGGAATCTTTCTTTGGTGACAAAGAAGACCAAAACATACAGACAGAAGAAGTCAACAAAGTCAAAGAGCCTACATCAAAAGCCTCCAAGAAAAACATGAACTGGGCTCAGGCCATGGAAGAGCTCAAAAAGGATTTGGAAAAGCAAGTTAGAGAAGTAGAGGAAAAATTGGGACAAGAAATGGGAATGATGCAAGAAAACCATGAAAAAACAAGTCAATGACTTGTGAAAGGAGACCCAAAAAAATACTGAAAAAATATTGAAGAAAACAACACCTTAAAAAATAGACTAACTCAAATGGCAAAAGAGCTACAAAAAGCCAATGAGGAGAAGAATGCCTTGAAAGGCAGAATTACCCAAATGGAAAAGGAAGTCCAAAAGACCACTGAAGAAAATACTACCTTAAAAATTAGATTGGAGCAAGTGGATGCTAGTGACTTTGTGAGAAATCAAGATATTGTAAAACAGAACCAAAGGAATGAAAAAGTGGAAGACAATGTGAACTATCTCATTGGACAAACCACTGACCTGGAAAATAGATCCAGGAGAGATAATTTAAAAATTATTGAACTACCTGAAAGCCATGATCAAAAAAAGAGCCTAGATATCATCTTCCAAGCAATTATCAAGCAGAACTGCCCTGATATTCTAGAGCCACAGGGTAAAATAGAAATTGAAAGAATCCACAGATCACCTCCTCAAAAAGACCCCAAAAAGAAAACTCCTAGGAATATTATCACCAAATTCCAGAGCTCCCAGGTAAAGGAGAAAATACTACAAGCAGCCAGAAAGAAACAATTTGAGTATTGTGGAAAAACAATCAGGATAACACAGGGTCTAGCAGCTTCCACATGAAGGGATTGAGGGGCTTGGAATATGATTTTCCAGAGGTCAATGGAGCTAGGATTAAAATCAAGAATCACCTACCCAGCAAAATTGAGTATCATGCTCCAAGGCAAAATATGGATTTTCAGTAAAATAGAGGACTTTCAAGCTTTCTCAGTGAAAAGACCAGAGCTGATTAGAAAATTTTACTTTCAAACACAAGAATCAGGAGAAGCATGAAAAGGTAAACAAGAAAGAGAAATCATAAGGGACTTACTAAAGTTGAACTGTTTTGTTTACATTCCTACATGGAAAGATGATGTGTGTGATTCATGAGACCTCAGTATCATAGTAGCTGAAAGGAATATGCATATATATGTGTGCATGTATATATATATATACATATGTGTGTATCTATGTATGTATATATGTAGGTGTATATATATAAGGGATAAGAGAGGAATATATTGAGAGAGGGAGAAAGGGAGAGATAGAATGGGGTAAATTATCTCACATAAAAGTGGCAAGAAAAAGGGATTCTGTAGGAAGGGAAGAGGGGGCAGGTGAGGAGGAATGAGTAAATCTTGCTCTCATCGGATTTGACCTGAGGAGGGAATACCAGACATGCTCAATTGGGTATCTTACCCCACAGGAAAGAAGGAGGAAGAAGATAAAAAGGAGGAACGATAGAAGGGAGGGCAGACAGGGGGAGGAGGTAATCAAAAACAAACACTTTTGAAAAGGGACAGGGTCAAGGGAGCAAATTCAATAAAGGGGGATAGGTTAGGAAGGAGCAAAACGTAGTTAATCTTTCACAACATGAGTATTGTGGAAGGGTTTTACATAATGATCCGCACGTGGGCTATGTTATGCCTTCTTAGGGAGGGTGGGCGGGGAGGGAAGAGGGGAGAGAATTTGGAACTCAAAGTTTTAAAAACAGACGTTCAAAAACAAAAATAGAAGTTTTTGCATGCAACTAGGAAATAAGATACACAGGCAATGGGGTGTAGAAATTTATCTTGCCCTACAAGAGAGGAAAGGAAAGGGTGATGGGAGGGGAGTGGGGTGACAAAAGGGAGGGCTGACTGGGGAACGGGGCAACCAGAATGTATGCCATCTTGGAGTGGGCGGGAGGGTAGAAATGGGGCGAAAATTCGTAATGCAAACTCTTGTGAAAATCAATGCTGAAAAGTAAATATATTAAATAAATTAAATTAAAAAAAGAAAATAAACTAAAAAAAGATAAAAAAAGAAAAAAAAGAAAATGATTCATTTTATTCTGATATTTACAGCTGAATGACATTTATATTGAAGCAATCAAATCTTTAACGTTCTATTTATTAGCTGTCAATTTTATTCCAAGCTTTTGGTTCTTAATTCACTAAAAGGATAAGATGCTACAAATCACAAAACAGAATTGCAGGAGCACAGAAAAGAACCTAAAAATTTCAGGATATAATAGAAATACCTGCCATCAGTGGTAAATGGCGTGAGACACATGGTCCTATACACACTGTAATCAAGAGCTGAAATATGTTACTAACAGCACGTTAATATGCCACAGTATCCCTCCCCCAATGTTTATAATGGCAATTATCTTTCTAAGAATGACAACATAGATATCACTTGAGGTAATTGTATTTCTGGGACATCTCAAATAAGTGGAACTATTTTATAGCAAGGAGAACAGATAACACAGTGACACTGATGGGACAAAAGAAAAAGACGGATCATTTCATTTTGGGAAGTTGTATCTTTCCATTAAGCTGTTTGTACTTTTTCCTATTGCTGTCACCAACTGGACAGTTAGGGTGTACAATATTGGATGAAGCATGGCTACAGGCACACATCTTTAATATGATATCTGTTCAAAATCCACGTTAAGAATCGTTCCAAGCCCAAGCCATATCCTCCACGAGGACATGAACCATATTTTTTCTGATCGGTGTACCAATAGTAAGGAGTGGGATTGATGTCTTCTCTCTTGTATCCCTTTAGCAGTTCTTCACCAGTAGGTGTGGAACCTCCCATAATCTCACCGAAATTTGGCATCAACACATCTACAGATTCAGCTAGCTGGGAATCCTCAGGACATCGCGGCATATAGAAGGACTTGATCTCTGCAGGGAATCTACACAGCAAGCTTGGCTCATTGATGGTATCTGTCATCAGTCTCTCAGGGGCTTCTGGGATATCCTCTCCAAATTCATAGTAGGTGCAATCTTCCTTCTTTACATCATGTTCCTTTAGCCACACAACAGCATCTGAGTAGTTCATCTATTTGAAAGGTCTTTTGGGGGGGGCGCGTGTAAAAGTCGAATTGTGTTCACACAATAAGCTTGCTGCAGGTGATTTTAAGATCCTGTCTACTACATCACAAACCAGGTCTTCCAGATGGTTTAGGAGATCATCAAAAGTCAGGAAAGAGCACTTGGCTTCAATATGAGTGTACTCTGCTAGGTGTCTTCATGTCCTAGACTGTTCTGCTCTGTATGACTGGGTAATACAAAAGATGTCTCCTAAAGCTGGGAGGCAAGTCTCCAAATGTAATCATGATGACTGAGTCAAAAATACCTCTTCTCCAAAATAGTCAAGTTTGAAAAGCATAGCCCCACCTTCCACCTGTGTTTGTACTAATGTTGGAGGAGTGATTTCACAATATCCCCTATCAAAAAAGTGATCTCCAAATCATCTGGTGACCACTGAATGTGCTTTCAAGATTTTGGACATGTTCTCTTCTCGGATCATGTGTCTATTATTAAGCTGAACATCTACATCAGACTCTTCGTTTATCAGGTTATCATCTCCTCCAGCAGGGGCTAAGTCAATCAATTCCCAATAGTCACAGCTCAGCTCATGGCCTCCTGGTACCTGCTTGCCTTCTGGGGTAAGACTGAGCGTTCCATATACTGCCACACTACTCTCTGTAGACAAGACACTGACACAGTTCATCTGACAAGACACACTGAAGATATCCTGTGCCATCTCATAATATAAAAAACATTAAATTCTTCCCTTGCCTATGTAACCTGTGCACCCAGCCAAACACCTTCACTCATCGGCCTCGATGTGCTTCTAAAGCACGAATCTTTACACATTTTGCCTCTGGAAGACTTGAATCCTGTTTAATGGTAATATTCTTTGCTTCCTCTAGATTTTTTTTTTCTCATCTCAAATTGTCTTCTGCCTCTTTTTTATCTCGAGATTCATTCTTCATTTGTTCCCTGTGCCATGTTTTTTTTTTTAATGTTCTTCAGCTGTAATTGGAAATAATATCCCATCTCTTATTTTCTTTTTGTGAATCCAGATAAAAGGTAGGAAATGGCTCCTTTCCTGCTGTCATTAAAGCCTTTAGGCCGGTCTTAAAGGTTTCTCTCTTGTTCCATCACCAGTTGCATCACCCCTCTTGATCAGAGACATAGAGTTCCCCCAACACCATCCTGATGATCTCTCCAGATCACCTCTAGTGACAACCGTTTCTGCATCACCTCCACGCTACTTTGTTGCAACCCTCCCAGAGTTCCCTCTTCTCTCTTTTACAGCCTGGTTCACTATACTGTGCTAGCTGCTCACGTTCACTGCAGTACGGTGGAAAGAACATGTTCTGCAGTCAGTGCAATTTCCCTTCTGATATTTTACTAGCTCTTGAGCCAATCACTTAGTGTCCTTGGCCTCAGTGTTCTCACCTGTGAAATAATGAGATTGGACTAGATAGTCTGTGAGGACCTTTCCAGCTCCACGTTTATGAATCTATTCTTTTTTTACTTAAATGAAAGAATTTATTGTTAATTGCTTATCATATGCCATGCACTATTTTAAGCACTGGGTATGTACATACAAAAGCAAAGATAATCCCTGCCCTTGATGAGCTTATATTCTACTGGGATAGATCACACACATGGGGAATAGTGATTGGAGATATGATTCTATTCTTTAAAACGAATTGTACCACATGTACAAAAATATTCATCACAACATCATTTTGGATGATTAAAAAAATTGAAAACAAACTGTGCCCAATGTTTAGGGAAAGGATGACCAAACTGCGGTGTATGAGTGTAGTAGAATATTACTGTGCCATGACGATGGTGCCATGTGTCACCATGTGCCATGATACAACATGATGCAAATAGAGAAGTCAATGGAACATAGAAAGACACAGAAAATTGTATAGAGTGAAGAAAACAGAATCAAAAGGTCAATATGCACAATGATTACCCTAGTGTAAATAAAGTTGTCCCTGAAAGGAATGAACCATTAGTCAAATACACCGGCCAGTGTTAGTATTGTAATCTCAAAGTTGAAGGACACATCCCTTCAATCAATAAACTAATAATCGACAAACTAAAAAGTAGAAGATGATATGCTTTCATTAATTTAGTATTTTTCCTTAACTGTGTACTTTGGAGGGCTCTGGGATTTTTGCGGTAAAATGTCTTTATCACAACATAATTAGTTGTTTTAAAGTCATTTTTCAGTCATGTCACTGACCGGTAGCAGTGAGTCCTATTTCTTCCTCACATTGATTCTCTTAATGCCAAAATCTTATTTTCCTTCCAGCCTTAGAGTATTTACTTGGGGGTGGAAGGGAGGGGGAACATACATAGTAGGTGTTCAATAAATATGAGCTGTGACCTTGGGAAAGTCACTTGACCCTGTTTGCCTCAGTTTCCTCATCTGTAAAATGAGCTAGAGAAGGAAATAGTAAACCACTCGAGAATCTTTGCCAAGAAAACCTCAACTGGAGTGATGAAGAGTCGGACACAACTGACATGACTCAGCAACAGCAACAACAAAATATTTTTTGGTTGAATGATTCTGTCATCTATTAATCCATTAATTCTCAATATAGTGCTGGGTCCCTTTGAGGTCCTTAAGACCCTTTCAGGGAGTCAAAACTGTTTTCATAATAATACTAAGGCATTTTGATTTCTAATATGGTAAATAACACTAGATATAACCCATATAAATAAAAACTCTTTGGAGGGGGGTCCTCAGTAATTTTTGAGAGTGTAAAGGGGTCTTGAGACCAAATCTAAGTACCCTTTGATCTATTTGTGTGACATTTTATAGTACCATAGAGCTGGAATTTATATCAATTCAATAAATATTGTATAGGGAGAGAGGTAGAATTTTATGGTAAATAGAGGATTGGCTATGGATTGAGGAAGACCTGGAAATTTTGCCTCTGACACATATTATCTATGTGACCATGAGATCACTTAGCTTCTTGGTAACATGGATGACTCTCTAAAACTCCAGGTTGTGTAGGTGATGTGACAAACTGCATCAGTTGAAGGATTTTTCCACAATGCACAGTGCTGTGCTAGGCTCTGGGGCTATAAAGACAAATTCAATGGCACAATCTTTGCCTTGAAGAGCTTCTGGGGATAGGCACAAAGATATGTACACAGATAAACATAATACAAATTCAGGCACGATGGGACAAGGGAGAGATGATGACAAAGTATTCTGGGAAAATTTGAAGACAGAGACAATATATTCTGCTTGTGAGGTCAAGGAAGACTTCATAAGGGAGGCAGCTTATTTCAGTCACTAAGTGTGGGGGTGCCCAAGGGTCTGTTCAGAAGCCTCCTCTCTTTTATCTCTATATCCCTTCCCCCTCCACTTAACAAATTTTTATTGATTATTGATTTATTCTTCTTTGAAGCAAGAGGAAAAAGAAATAACAGAGCAAGGATCCTCCAAAAAGAAATTATCAGGCATCTTCAACTGGTACACTTGCTCATCTCATCCATCTCAAGGATGTAGAAGGAAAGTCTGACCATTTCTCAAATTTACATAGGATGACTTCCTTAATTTGATTAAATACTCTCATTTTGGAGTGTGATGAATTTGTTTTTTATGTTGTTGTTTACACTTTTCTTTTAAAGTTTATTATTTATTTATATTTATCATTAATTTCTTTTTAAATTTTGAGTTCCAAATTCTCTCCCTCCCTCCCACCTCCTCCACCATCCACTGACAAGGTGTATTGGGGATCGAGATGGGCTCTTAGCTCTTATTCAACCAAGTGCCCTTGAAGAGTTTGGCCTTTGTTTCCTTTGATTAATTCAGTGTCTTTGATCGAGTCTTATTAAGTGCTAAGCCCCAGGCCCAAACCCCTATCTATCAGGTGCTAAGCCTATGTGGGTGTGAATTGGTAATTAAGGTGGGGCTCCGGGTAGGGCCAATGAATGGAGGTGCTAACACCAGAGCCAACAGTAAGAGCTTAAATTCTGGTGGCTCAGATGAGGGTTCGATGATGGCTAAAGAGTACATAAAAAGAGAAGACAGAGCTATTTGCTTAGGGCTCTCACTCTTGGTGGTATGCTGATGCGGAGACTCCAGGCAGCTGTAGTTAAGAGCCCTCCAGCTTGTAAACCCGATGTTCAGACTTTGTTAAACTCTGGTAACTATGAATTTAGATTTGAATCAGACAAGGTCTGTCTGTTGATGTTTGTAATTTGTTTGTATTTGCTCTGAAGCTCAGGGTTCTGGCTTTTCCTCCTGAACTGAGTGAATGATATTTGTATACTGGATTAAAGTAAGATTGTTAACCCCTTAACAATTGCTTTCCTTAGTAAAGCAGAACAAAAGAACCTGGGCTTGCAGCGTTCTGTGAGCTGGTTGTTGTTGGTTTTATACCCCCACAGCAGCTGCTAGCCTGATGGTTGAAACACAAGGCAAGCAATATGATATCAATTATACATGTAAAGTCATACAAAATATATTTACATATTAGCCATTTCAAAAAAGCAAGAATAATAAAGTGAGAAAATTACTTCAATCTGAACCCAGAGTTCATCACTTCTCTCTCTGGATGTGGATAGCATTTTTTCCTCATGAGTCCTTTGGAATTGTCTTGGATCATTATATCGATCAGAGTAGCCAAGTCTTTCACAGTTGATTGTCATCACAACATTGCTGTGGCTCTGCACAATAATCTCCCAGTTTTTCTCACATCACTTTGCATCAGCTCATATGGGCCATGGTTTTCTGAAACTACCACCCTCATCATTCCTTATATCACAGTAGTATTCCATCACAATCATATGCCACAATTCGTTCAGCCATCCCCAGTTGATGAGCATCCCCTTGATTTCCAATTCTTTGCCACCACAAAAAGAGCTTTTATACATATTTTTGCACATATAGGTCCTTTTCATTTTTCTTTTATCTCTTTGGGATACAGACCTAGACCATTCCAACATAATTGGCTCACATCCATGCACTCTGTCTATGTAAACTCCTTTTAAGTGCCCTAATAATGATAACGTTCTTAGGATTTACATGTATCATTTTTCCATGTAGGAATGTAAATAGTTTAACTTTATTGAGATTCTTGTTATTCTTTCATGTTCACCTTTTTATGCTTCTTTTGAGTCTTGTTATTGAACGTGAAATTTTCTCTTTAGCTGGTCTTCTCATCAGGAATGCTTCAACGTCCTCTGTTTCATTAAATATCCATTCCCTCCCTCCCGCCCCAAAGCATTATACACAGCTTTGCTTGGTAGGTTATTCTTGGTTGTAATCTCAGCTCCTTTGCCTTCAGGAACATCATATTCCGAACCCTCCGCTCCTTTAATATGGAAGCTGCTAAATTTTGGCTGTGGCTCCACAATATTTGAATTGTTTCTTTCTGGCTGCTTGAAGCATTTTCTTTTTGAACTGGGAACTCTAGAATTTGGCTATAATGTTCCTAGACACTTTCATTTTGGTATATTTTGCAGGAGGTGATAAGTGGATTCTTTCAATTTATATTTTACCCTCTGGATCTAAGATATTGGGGCAGTTTTCCTTGATAATTTCTTGAAATATAAAGTCTTTGATGATGGTTTTCAGGTAGCATAATAATTCTTAAATTATTTCTCTTTGATCTATTTTTCAGGTTAGTTGTTTTTCTGATGAGATATTTCACACTTCTGTTTTTTTATTTTTTTCAATTTTGTTTTATTGTTTCTTGATGTCTTATGGAATCATTAGCTTCCATTTGCCTAATTCTAATTTTTAAGGAATTATTTTCTTCAGTGAGCTTTTGTATCTCTTTTTCCATCTGGCCAATGTTTTTAAGGAGTTATTTTTTTTTCAATGAATTTTGCGCCTTTCTCCCCATTTCTTACCCCACTTGCATTTCTCACCCATTTGGCTTATTCTGTTCTTTAAGGAGTTTTCTTTACTGAACTTTTGTGCTTCTTTTGCCAAGCTGTTTAATTCCCTTTTCATAATTTTCTTGTATCACTCTCATTTCTTTTCTCAACTTTTCCTCTACCGCTCTTCTTGCTTTAATTCTGTTTGTAGATGTTTTAACATTGTCGTCTTCTGATTTTATATCTTGGTCTTCCCCGACACCGTAGTAGTTTTTTATGATAAATTTGTTGTTATTGTTGGCTCATTTTCTCCAGCCTATTTCTTGACTTTTAATTTCATGTTAGAGTTCACTGTGCCAAGCTTCAGGCTTTTCTGTGCTGTTGTTTGTAGAGATAGTTCTGGGGGGGGGGCGGGGTGAGGGTGGCAAGTTTTTGGTGCTTCCAAGGTGAAGAGAGGTATGGTCGCTGCTTTTCTAGGCTGTGCTTTGATCTTCACCCAGGAATGGTTCCTGGTCCCCTGCAGCCACAAGTGTTGGCAGTCCTCTTTGCCCTGGAGCAGAGACCCAGAACGGCACATGCTCATAATGCCAGGTGTACCTAATGACAGGAAAAGGTTTCTTGTGATTTCTTTCTGACCGGTTGTCCAATTCCCTTACTGTGTCTGGGCTGAGAGCTCCCAAAGCTGCTCCTGCTTCTGAGGCCCCTGTCCCTGTATGTGGGCTCTGAATAGACCTTCACTCCAGTGCCACAGACTTCTCCTGCCAACCTCTTAAATTTTCTTAGGCTAGAAAAATATCTTACCCTGACTTTTTGCTGACTCTGCCACTCCAAAATTTTATTCGAAACATCATTTTAAAGTTGTTTGGGGGGAATGTTGAGAGAGTTCAGCTGGGTGGCCTCCAACACACCGGATATTATCTAATTTGATGCTTACAACAACTCTGGGATGTAGGTGCTATGACCTTTACTCCCCTTTTACTGATAGGAAAAATGAGTCAGACAGCAGTTAAGTGACTTTCCCAGGGTTGCACAGCTAGTTAATGTCTGAGGCTGGATCTGAACTTGGGGTTTCTTGACACCAGGACCACTACACCACTTAGTTGCCTCTCTTATCATGATAGGAACATAGCATTTAGATCTGGAAGGCACCTGAAGGAACTGTTCCAACCCCCTCATTTTAAAGCAAACATTGATGCCTTTCATTTTGATATCACAATCACTTCTGAATGAAATGCTGCCCAGACTCCTGAACCTGTTGGAACTGGACTCTCCTTAGTAACAAAGAAAAACAGTTAAGTGAAAACAAACAAAATAATAATTATGTCTTTTACCCCCTCCCTACTACCATCAGCCATCATGGTAAAAAATTTTTTAAAAATCGACACCTCTTGTCCTCAGTAGTGATGCACGTTTTGCAACGTGAGCTATGTTGGTCTTCGGATGGCAAATGAACCCACTTCATTGATGGGTCTGAAGTCTTTTCAGCTCGGCATAACACATCAGGAGTGGAAAGATGGGTTAAGGTCAGCTTGTGAAGGGCTATAAAAGTTAAACAGAGTAGTTTATATTTGGTCCTAGAGGTAATAGGGAGCTCCTGAAATACGTTGAGTAGAGGAGTGGCGTGTTCTGTGACTCTTTCCCCCTGGAAATTTCATGGTATTATTGTGAGGTTCAAGGAGATTGCTATAGTTACCAGAAATATGTGTTGACAGCATGACGTATTGGAAAGTGTATTGGATCTGGTTCCAAGGAACTTGGATTTGAATTCTGGCTTGTCTGATTCTTTTTGCATGACCCTGAACAAATCAGCTCTTGGTACCTTCATCTATGAAGTAGGGGTAGGATTGGATGGTCTCTAAAATATTGCTCCTAATTCTAAACCTTGTGAGTTTATAAATCTGGGGTGGACCATAGACTGAGCTAGTCTCTTGGTGGGGATGTTAGAATCAGTTGACAAGGGGGGATGAGTTCAGGGCAAAGGAAGCACAGAGAATCTGGCACAGGGAAAGGAGGGGAAAGGCAAATACATTAAGAATACTAGATGGTATCAGAATATGGAACTGGGGAGCTAATGTCAGCCACTGCCTGAGAACCAATCAGACAGAAAGGGCTGGGGAAAGCAATGAAACTGGGTTTGGTCAGTATTGAGAGTTGGGGGACAGAATAGATACAGGGAGAGACAGACTGGAACATGGAACAACTGGCAAAGAGTAGGCCCAAGTGAGGAGGGAAGAAAGTGAGGAGTTTCATCTGATTTTAGGGATATTTCTGCTGGGAGGGAAGTAGAGAAGAAATGTTGCCAACCCCAGTCCTCCTGGTCACAGATTCTTCATTGTGACTGTGAGCAAGGGGTAGGCAAAATCTGGCAGTTTCTGAATGAACCACCTGGAACTAAAGGTCCTAGTAGGAGGAGCCCCTCAGGTTAGCCTGAGGAATTTGCATAATAATGCTAACAGTCTCATAGGCCACCCTAAGACTCTTGGGACATCCTGTATTTGTAATACCTACGTCATACCATACCTTATATAGACATATATATATATATATGTATGCATGTATACACACACACATACATATATATATATACATATATGTGATTCACTTTGCAAAATAAGTGTCTCATAGTTTACAAAGCATTCTACATGCGCTGAATTATTTGGTTCTCATGGCAATTGAATTATCATCTTTATTTTACAGATGAGGAAACTGAGGCCCAGGGAAATAGCAAGACAGTGAATACAGTATTAGATTCAGAGTCAGGAAGATCTGGGTTTGAATCCTACCTCTGACATTTACTAGCTATGTGACCACGGGCAAATCACAACCTCTCTGATCCTCAGTTTCCTCATCTGTAAAATGCTGGTAATTAGATAAAAACCTGGGTGAATTTTTATACTTATTAAAACTTCAGTATAGTGTTGGGCTTACTAAAGCTTAAAACTGTACTGAGGCTTTTGGGATCCCTTGTACGTGCGGCACCTGCCTCACAGGGTTGTAGGGAAACTGAAATGTTATATGATATAGATTTAAAAATGTAAAGTGGTATATAAATAACTTATTGTTGTTGCTTTTGTTGTGATGCCTGAGACTGCATGGATACGGTATAATTGTATAACGGAGCCAGAATTCAAACCCACATCCCCTTTTCTTTCCAACAAGCCATATGCCTTCCACATGGCGCTTATTACCTGTTTCTTTGTATCATAGTCATGTACACGGCTTATCTTTCTTCTGGTCTTACCAATGTCACATAGAGAGTTACAGGCTTCCTGACTTCCAGTCCAGGGGCTTTCCAACTTAGTACACCACGGCTGTCTCTTAGCGTCTGCCCACATGAGGACCTCCGCCATGTTTACTCTCCTTTATTGGCCTGGCCAGAGAGTATCATGAGAGTTAGAAAAGGAGAGTATCATAGGAATTAGAGATTACTGTATCATATAGGAAATATTTGTCAATGCGCACTTATGGATCTTTGGTGCTTTTAAGCATTTCTTCTGAAGTGGAGGAAATAAATAGCTGTCCTATATCTGATTTACTTTGTACGGTGAGGAACTTGCTAGAAGAGATTGTGTTAAGCACTTTTGGGCAAACCCTAGGCTCAAGTTAAATATTTAAGAGACTGTCTCTAGAGTTCTGCTCTGTGATGGGGCATAATGAATCAAAAGACAACACTCTTTAGGGGTGACCTCTCTCAGCTCCGAATCCAGTCTATGCGAAGCTCCTTAGTGAGAGGGGTGCATCCCAGCCTCCTGTTTCACAACAGGGCTAAGCGCTATATACATGGAAGTTATTCCCTATATTGGGTGCTGAAAATCCAGGGAAAGCTGAATCTAAGACCTCACTACTCCCCTTGCTTATCATGGACAAATCTCCTCACCTGTATCCTGGACTCAGAAATGGTGGCCAATGACCTGGGCCCAGCGGCTATTAATAGATCAACCGTTCATTTTGCAAGAGGATGGAGTTACTGATTTGCCAACAGAACCAGTGCTTCTTGGGAAACCTTATCTGCTGCTAACAGTGGCCCAGAGGCCTGAAGAAGAAGCTCATGTTTGAGTCGTAGGATCATAGAAAGAGCTGGGAGAAGGCTTAAGACCACCTAACCCAACTCTCTCATTTTACAGGTGATGAAACCGAGACCCAGAAATGGGAACTCACCCAGGAGTCAGGAGGACAGTCGGACAGGGTTCTAGTCTTAGCCCTGCTACCAACTCTCTGTGTGCCCTGGGGCAAGTCAGTCATCCTGAAACTCTGTTTCCCCATCCGTTAAACAGTAATGATAATTCTCATCTTGCCTACCTCACAAGGGTGTTGTCAAGGAGAGCCAGCATTTATATACTGCTTTAAAGTTTGCAAACCCTTTACAAATATTGTCTCACTTTATTTTCTCAATAATCCTGGGAAATAGATCCTTTTATTATCCCCATTTTACAGATAAGGAAACAGGCAGGCAGAGGTAAAGAGACTTGCCTAAGGTCACATAGCTTGTAAGTGTCTGAGGAAAAATTTGAACTCAAGTCTTCCTGACTGCAGGCCCATGGCTCTAACCACTGCACCACCTAGCTGCCTCAGCTAGCTGGAAGACTCTACGGGAATGGGGATAAAAGAGATCTCTTCCAGCAGGGCTAGGCCTCGCCAAATTGTGATGTCCATGAAAGAAATCTTCAGCAGCCTCCCAACACCCACTTTCTGCATCTCTCCTGCCTCCTGCTTTTCCCTCTTTCATTCTAATTAGGCTGGTGCTGGGACCACCGCCATAATGTCTATTGCTGGGATGCCAAATTAAAAGGCTTTTCAACATGGTAGGGCTTGCCAAGCTCCCACTCCACAGGCCTTGGAGACTTCAGGGCCACTTTGGTCCCACAAGGAGACATTTGGATAGTGCTGGGATCTGAAAAAATGCTACAGCTAAAAGCCTATGTTTCTCTAAGTGCCCTGCGGTTTACACAATGTTTTCAGTTGTCCTGTGAGGCATTAATGATTATTTATTCTGATTTTACAGCTGAGGAAGTTGAGGCCCAGATAGGTTAGGTAGCTAACCCCACATTATACAACTCATAGGTGTCAGAGCCAGGACTCAAATTGACCTTTCTACTAAAGGACATTGGACTCTGGCAAGAAGGCCCCACAGCCTCGGGCAGAATGTTACTCCTCTATTTACACTTAAAAAAACAAACAGCTTATTCACCAAAAGGAATAAGGCTCCGATGGTGCAATACTGGGCCAGGAGACAAACGGTGGGATTTTAGGATGGCTGGGAGGAGGTTGCTCACATTGTAGTTTATAGTCACCTACTTTGCCTACTTCTACAGTGTCGGTGTTTTCTGGTTGGCACAGGAGACAGTGCCAAGAGGGAAATTCAGTAGGATGAGGTGCATGAATCTCTGAGTTTCTTTCTCTTTGTGTTTATTCTTGGCTTCTTCACTTCCTTACTTCCTGAACCCCTCCCCCATTCCTAACCTCCTTTCCCCTTCCCCCCTCCTAGTTCCCTCTTAAATCACTCAACCTTACTTGTTAGGCAGGAGAGCACTCGGATGGAGTTGAAGGCACCCTCCCACTGAGGTGCCAGCCCTTGTGTGTTGCCATAAGTGCAAAGAGAGAATGTGAGGAGAGGAGGGGGACCGGCAGCCTCAGGCTGCGGTTTTGCCAAGGGGCTGGCATCTTTGTTCCCTTCCCTGGCTCCTTGCAGAGTTTCTCTCAGAGGCTGGAGCCAGGACATCACCTGATGCCAAGGGTTTAAGCCCCCACTGCGTTCTCAGCCCAGGGCCTCCACATCTCCTCTCTCCCAACTGGAAAATGGCCCCAGAGAAGATCAATGCGGTGGAGACCTGGCCCTCTGTGATCATCGCTCAGGGTCAGAGCCTACAGGAACCTTAGAACATAGAAGTTCAGAGCTGTTTGGTGCCCCACAGGATGCTGCAGCTGGAAAGGACCTTGGAACACGGGATATTAGCAAAACATGACAGGGACCTGTAAAATCCTAAGAGATACCTTTAGGATCATTTAGTCTAACTTCCTCATTTGATTAAAGGAAACTGAGGCCTGCAGAGATGGAGGCACTTCCCCCAAGTTTGCACAATTAGCTAGTAGCAGATCGGGCCCTGGAACTGGGATCTTAAAAAACGAAACAAAACACCTAGACCACATAATAAAAGAATCACATGTTCTATTTGCATCCTGGAAAATCATTTAGTTCTCTCTTCCCAGGGTGTCCTTCCCAGGTATATACACTAGACTTCGCCTCAGGGCTGGCATTGGGAGAAGTCAGGGAGTCGTTAAACTAATCTCTGGTCACCTCCTACCTTCCTCTCCCCAGCCTGGCGTCCATGGCTGCCCTCCCCTTCTCCCTCTGCTCTCTATCACCCAAGCACCTTAGTCGTGAACTGTCCTCACAGGGTCTTGCTCTGAGCTGGATGTCAGATCATCATAGAATCCTGAAACTGAGAGGAGCTTCCTGATATTAATAATAACACCGATAACTAGCATTCGTTCAGCGCTTTTGTGTTTGTGAAGCACTTTACTTGTTTTCTTACCTGATGCTCACAACAACCCCGTGAATTAGTAGTATTATCCCTATTCCAAGAAGCTGCAGCTGAGAGCAGGGTAAATGACAGGGCTAGGGGGAGAGGGAGTCACAGCTAAGAAGTGCCTGAGGTGGGACTCAAAGCTCAGAGACCAACATTGCATCACCTAGCTTGTCCAAACCAAACATTTTACAGACATGGAAACTGATTTCCAGAGAAAAAAGTCCCTTGCATAAGGCACAATCTAAGTCAGGATTAGATCCCAGGTTTCCTTACTCTAGACCCAGGAGTAAGATTCCTGTAGTTTCCCTATGAGCCCATGGTCTCCTTTTATAGCCGAGCAATCAAAGCACAGAGATGGTGAAAAAATTCGGCCATCAAAATCTGTGTTCATAACCCTTGTGATGGTATTGAAAATTAATAATCATAATGCATTTATCCCTTCCCCCGTGGCATATTTGCATACACCCAGAGGACAGAAAAGTTTAGTGATCAAAGGAATTGTGGGAATTTTAGGTCCAGTAACAGGTAACAAGTAAGAGAGAGATCCAGAGGCAGGGAACCTTATATCATGCCACGTAAGTGACCATTTACTCTGCCTGTGGGTAAGAATGGGCAAGCTTTCTGTATCAGCCAAACCCATGATCCAGTGAGTCAGGGAAGTAAATTTTCCACATTCATTTGAAAAAACAATTTGTTTTGAGCTCCAAATTTTCTCCCTCCCTCCCTTCCCTCCACTCTCCCTGAGATGGTAACTACTTTTGTTTTAGGTTATACATATGGAATCATGCAAAACATATAAAGCAAACGTTCCAAAACAGTCTCCTTTGGAAATCGCGACCAGCTAAATCTCAGCTTCTCTTCTTTTCTTGAGCAATGATTTAGGAGGTAAAGATGTCTTGTCTGCCTAAGATGTTATAGGAGCCATCAGATGATCTGTTAAGTATGGGGAAGGAGGAACATTGAACTGGGATTCAGGAAATCTGGGATATAACCCCAACTGTCACCAACTCGTTGTGTGGCTATGGACAGCTCCCCTTGTTTCTCGGATACTCAGTTTCTTTCACTGTAAAATGAGGGAGTTGGATTAGATGGGCCCTAAAGTCCATCTCTGACATTTCTGTTCCAAATCCCTCCCAGCTCTAACGTTCTGTCTTCTGAGGTCCCTTCTGGCTGTACCTTGTTGTGTTCTAAAATCCTGTCTAGCTCTGACATTCTCTGTCCTAGGATTCCTTCCAATTCTAGCACTCTCTGTGCTAAGATCCCTCTCAATTCTTAGAATTCTCAACTCTTAGAATGCTAAGAGTTTAAAATACGTCAAGGGCCAACCCATGGAGAAGATGGCAGAGAAGTCTATGTTTTTACCACTAGATGGCAGGAAGGAAGCACAAAAATCTCTCAAAGGTTAAGTCGACAGAAGTGGAATCATGCTATATTAGGGGTAGAGATCACCTACTCATTATATCAGAGGATCAAAGATAGAAAGATGGAAAAAACTTCAGGGACCACCTAATCTAATCCCCACATGGTACGGAAGATGAAACTTAGACCCCAGAAGGGAAGTTACCTGTTCATATCCCCCAAAGAAGGTAGGTAGGTAGGAAGGAAGAGGAGGAAGGAAGGAAGGATCCCCGAAAGAAAGTAAGAAGGAAGGAAGGAGGGAAGGATCCCTCAAAGAAAGTAGAAAGGAAGGAAAAAAGGAAGGGAGAGAAAGAAGGAGGGAAGGGAAGGAAGGAAGGTAGGTAGGAAGGAAGGATCCCTCAAAGAAAGTAGGAAGGAAGGAAGGAAGGAAGGGAAGGAAGACAAAGAAGGAAGGAAAGGAAGGAAGGAAGACAAAGTAGGAAAGAAAAGAAGAAAGAGAAGGAAGGAAAGAAAGAAGGAAGGAAGGAAGGGAGGGAAGGAAGGTAGGAAGGATCCCCCAAAGAAAGTAGGAAGGAAGGAAAGAAAGAAGGAAGGAAGGAAGGGAGGGAAGGAAGGTAGGAAGGATCCCCCAAAGAAAGTAGGAAGGAAGGAAAGAAAGAAGGAAGGAAGGGAAGGAAGACAAAGAAGGGAGGAAGAGAAGGAAGAAAAGAAGGTAGGAAGGAAGAATTCCTCAAAGAAAGTAGGAAGGAAGGAAGGAAAAAAAGAGGGAAGGCAGGAAAGGAAGGAAGACAAAGAAAGAAGGAAGAAAAGAAAGAGAAGGAAGGAAGAGAAGGAAGGAAGGAAGAGAAGGAAGGAAGAGAAGGAAGGAAGGAAAGAAGGGAAGAAAGGAAGAGAAGGAAGGAAGAAAAGAAGGGAAGGAAGGAAGAGAAAGAAGGAAGGAAAAGAAAGGAAAGGAAAAAAGAGGAAAGGGAAAAAGAAGGGGAAGAAAAGGGCAAGAGAAAAAGGAAGGAAAGAAGGATTTATTAAGCGCTTACTATATGCCAGGCACTGTGCTAAGTGCTTCACAGATATTTCGATTGATCCCCACAACAAAGAACTCATAGCAGATTGAGAACAAGGACCAAGGTCTTCTACTGTTCATCCCAGGGCTCTTTCTACCATTAGATATGTCAGTTCTCATTGCTGAAAAAGATGAGGGCAAATTGTTAGGATTAAGGACAATTTTCAAATTTCTTTGTATGACATTATTTATGTATACTTTGTATTGATTTACCTATACATGAGGAAGCTAAGAGATGTAGTGGATTGAGCTTTGGAAATGGAGTCACAGTAGATGAGAGTTTGAATCCTGCCTCAGACTCTTGCTAGCTCTGCGACCCTGGGCAAGGGTCTTAATCTATTTTAGCTTCAGTTTTTAAACTATAAAATGGGGCCAATAATGTCGGGACGTACCTCCCAGAGTTGCTGGAAGGAATATATGTATATACAACACACCATATAAATGCTAGCTATCATTATTGTTGTTATTGGGTCTTCCTTCTTCCTTTTCCCTGTTCTATAAGCTCCCTGAGGGCAGGCACTGTTTCCCTTTCTTTTTTATTTGCATCTCCATGCCTAGCACCAAGCCTTTCACATAATGGGTCCCTAATAAATGTTAATTGAATGGAAACAAACATTTACTTTTACTGCTGCTTCTCTTTTGGGGAGAATAACCTTTGGGTAGGAGGGTCTTCCTTGTGCCTTCTGCTCTCTCCCCCTACCTCCCTTCCTTGTGCCTTTTACTCTCTACCTCCACCTCCCCCCTGCCCCGAATCATCTCACTTCTTTGGGATCCACACTGTGCCTTTCATATTGCAGTAATCTTTGGACGCTTCGAGGAGCCATGACTTGGTCATCATGGATGTTTCTTTTTTTCTCCAAGGGAGAGCTGGGTCCCCTCTTCCCTTCAGCAGGTGGCCTTTGAGAGATGCTATGACCAAAACATTCATCATGCTTTAGCCAACCTGTTCACGAGCGTCTCCAAATTTAGCCAGACTGGTTCTCAGATGACAGACACACTGTTTGTCCCCGGGTCTATTGTATTCTCAGCCTCTCCAGCCTGGTGGGGCATGCCGGAGCTCATGTTCCATTGGCAGAGCCTTCAAGAACCCGGAGTTACCTCCATACACTCCAACATAATAATAGTAATGGCGAGCATTTATATAATGCTTCAAGGTTTTGCAGTGTACTTTACATGCAATCTCGTCTGATCTTCACATCAACCCTGCAAGGCAGACGCTCGTTTTACAGATGAGGAAACTGAGACAGACAGAGGTTGAGTGGCATTTGCCCGGGGTCACATAGTCAGTGAGTGTCTGAAGCAGGCTTTGAACACAGGTCTTTCTGACTCAAAGTCCGCTGTTCTATGCACCGTGCCCCTTGTCATGATGAGGCAATAATTTCTCTCTTGTGAAGAAGAGAAATAAGGAAAAAACCTTCTGTTTCTAACAGCCCTTTAAAGTCCCTAAGGTACTTTTCTCAAAACAGCATTGTCAGGCAGTGTGAGGGCTGTTCTCATCTTGCAGATGAGAAGATGAGGGTCAGTGATTTGTGTCTGTAATCACACAGTTAGTCAAAGTGGCAGGACTCCTGTGGCACTCTGCCTCAAGAGAGAAACACAGTTAATAAATGCTGGTTGAATAAATGGATAGACAAATGACCTGGAGTTTATTGGGGCCATCCCTCTTCCTTGAGGCCAATGAATGTCCTGGCCATGGTTAACAACTTTTCTGAAGGGAAATGCCAGCTCTGGTCTGTTTGGCTTTCCCAGGGTGCATTGTGACTGCTACTAATTAGTCTTATGAATGCAGAAAGCCTGGGCACCAGCTCATGGAAATATGGGGAAGGGGGAATGGTAATAAAAACTACCCCAAGGGGATCTATGAAGCACATGGATGTCTTTTCCAAAAATGTTTTAAAATACATAATATAAAATGGACAGGATTATAAAGGAAACAAGTTATATGGAAATAAAGATGTATTTTTTTTTCCGATCTAAGTTCCTAGACCCCCAATTTGGTCCCAGATTCCTTGGGAGCTCTATGGACCCCAGTGAAGAACCTCTGGTCTAAACCAGCTTGAATCTTTCCTCAGTTGCCCATTCTGGGGTTTGCTATGTGGATAGTCAAGAAGTTGTTCTTGTAATCTTTCCGAGTTGTCAAGTTTGGTCCAATTCTTATTGTCCTGTCTTCTAACAGCACGGAGGACAGCCAACGTATCTTCCAGTTCAGGCTCAAGGACAGTAACTGAGCAGCTCTTAACCCTCTGAATTCATGAATGAAAGAGCATGTATTAAGTGCTTACTGTGTGCTAAGCATTGGGAATACAAATAGCAAAGTAAGAAAGTATCTGCTCTCATTCTAAGTATCTACTCACATTCTAAGCCGGGGAGATGATGCATGTATAGTAGAAGCAATTAGGTGCAAGGCAGATAGGGTCTTCTGGGACACTGCATCCAGGTACCGTTTTTAAGCGGCATTGTGAAAAGAGAGCATGTTCGGAGGAGGGTAACCAGGATGACGAGGGGCTCAGAAATCATCTTAGGAGGACCATGGACTTTGGTATGTTTAACTAGAGAATAGACTGCATGGTGCCTGGCACACAGTAAGTGCTTATGAAATGCTCTGTTGATCTATTTATCTTCCTCTAATAATCAATTTCTCTTTCTTTTTCTATCTCTATTACTCTGTCATCTATCATCTCTCTCTAGCTCTTTCTCTCTCTCCAACTGCATATCTATCTATCTATCTATCTATCTATCTATCTATCTATCTATTTATCTAACTATCCCTCTCTCTGCCTATCTATCCTTATCTGTTTCTATCTGTGTCTATCCATATCTATCTATCTTTGTCTGTCTGTCTGTCTATCCTAATCTCTTTCTGTCTATCTGTATCTATCATCTCTCTATCTATCCAACCATCCATCCACCCACCCATCCATTCATCTATCTATCTATCTATCTTTCTGTCATTGTCATCTCTCTACCTCTCCTCTCTCTATCGCTATCATCTCTCTCTGGTTATCTGTCATCTATCTATCTTTACATGTTGTCTATCTACTTATTATCTATCTCTCCATCAATCTATCATCTATCTACCTATCATCTATGTTAACTGTATGTCTGTCTATTTATATCATCTTTTTTCATTTTCATATCTATCTATCTAGATATTTAAGTATTTGTCTATCTGTCATAGGACTTAGAATTGGAAGCCTTCCTGGAAATCATTTAATCCAACTGCTTTATGTTATAAAGAGGACACTGAGGCACAGACAAGACAAAAGCTTTACTCAGATCAGAGAGATGGTAAGCTGGGGATTTGAACCCACAGCTTCTAATGACAAAACCCTTTCCATGATGTCATTCTGCTTGCTATGACAATCACCTCCAGATACCTGGATGACTGTTACAGGGCAGAAAGCAGACTTCTGTGAGACTCCAGAAGGAAGAAGTAGAACCAGCAGGAGAGTAGCCCCAGTTCCAGAGGGCACCCTGAGGGAGGTAGAGATCATTAAAGTGGTTCACCTTTTAACAGTAGTGGTCGTCAGACAAGGGGATAAGCACCTTGAAAGGCAGTAAGCTCCCATCCCTAGAAGGGATCAAACTAAGACAGGAGTGGTGTGGAGAGGATACGTGTGTGTGTGCATACACATGTGTGTGTGTGTATGTGTGTGTGCATGCATGTGTGCATGTGTGGAGAGTAGAGGTATTACTCCATGATAGAGGGTCAGGGAAGGCTTCATGGAGGAGGTAGCACTGGAGCTGGGCCTTGAAGGAAGGGTAGTATGTGAATGGGCAGGGAGGCCATACCAAGCATACAGGATAGTACAGAAGAGAGCAGAACAGTGAGAAAGGGCAGGACATGGGAGCGTGAGACCATAGCGTCATAGTATTTAGAACTGGAAGGAGCCTTAGAGACCATTTTGTCCAATCTGCTCATTTTCTGTGCAAGGGAGACAAGGAATAGTCTAGTATGGAGGGAACATGTGGTATGTGGAGGGGAGTACTGTGAGATAAGGAAAGAAAGGTCTGTTGTGAGCACCTTGTGGAGGACTTTGAACTCTAGGCTGCAGAGTTCAGACTTTATCTTGTAGGTCATAGGGAGCCATGGAATGTTTTAGAGTAGAGGAGTCTCAGGATCCATTTCCAGCTCTAACATTCAATGTTTTAAGGTCCCTTCCAACTCAAATATTCTATATTTTCAAAACCCTTTGTCACTCTAACATCCCATGTTCTAAGGTTTCTTCTAGGAGACGTTAGAACATAAGATCAAATCATGAAAATTTCAGAACTAGAAGGGGCCTTAGAGATCATCTCATCCAAATTCCTCTCTTTGAAGTGAAGCCCAGGGAGGGAAAATTACTTAGACAAGGTCACACCCAGTTGGTGGCTCTTTCATTTCCTCTCAGTTTCTTCATGTAGTAAGTGCTTCAGAAAGAATGGCTGGGAATCCATAGTGAGCTCCATTTGGGCCGGGCCTTCTTTTTGCCTCATTGGCCCAATCTAGCCATCTTGGTCAGTGACTGGAGCTCCCTTGTGGCCAGCAGTGACCTTCACCCTCAGGGACACACAGCAGTGCCAGGTATCTGAGATGCTGGAGTCACTTCCAAGAAAAAGGGAGACAGACCCTCCAGTGGACCCCTCTCTAAAGCAGGCAGCATTCCATCTTGAGCCCTGACATTTCCCAGTCCTAGGAATAAGGCCAAGGCCAAGCCCACTCTGGCTCCAGCTGGGACTCAGCTGCCTTTAGAGTTGCCACGTGAGAGACTCCCCAGCCAGAAGGTACATCTCTCCGTGTTTGTGTATATGTGGTTCTCTGTGAACATGTCTGTATGTGCCTATATACCCACCAATTTATATGTGTGTACAGGCCTGTGTGTCCTGGCACAGGTGTCTATATTTGTGTGCATGTGTGTATCTCTGGTTATGGAACAGGGCACACATTTGTGTGCATCTCAGTCTTTTGTGCACATGTGGTAGCATGGAAAGAACTCTTGACTCAGGGTCAGGGGTCCTGGCTTCTGCTTCTGTCACTGCCTAATATGTGACCTCGGGTGAGGAAGGTTCCTATCAGGAAAACCAAACTTTGGCTCAGGATTCAGAGGAGTCAGGTTCAAATCCAGGTTTGGTGATGACCACCTGAGTGACCTTAGGCAAGTCACTTAACCCCTCTGGGCCTCTGTCATCTTCTGTAAAACTTTCTTGGACTAGATGAGGTTCCTTCCAACTCTCAATCCATGTTCTAACACCTAAATGCATCTGATTCGATGATATTTGCTGTATGTGTATAGCTGCATACATGTATGTTTATGTGTGGGTCCTTGGATGTGCTGTGAATGGATTAGTCAATTCCTGTCACCATGGGCTTGTGCAATCTCCTCTGAAGTCCAGCATCAAGTGGTTGAATGAACAAATACCCATCCAGAGTGCTCCCGGGATGGGCTGTGACTATGAGATAGCAGACAGGGGAGGAGCCTTGGCTGGGACCCCATGCAGCCAGGAGCTCTTCAGATATTGTTCCAAAGGCAGTCCATGAAGCAGCTTGGGGGATGGAGGTTTGATCCAGTTCTGGCTTCCCAGAGCTGTCCATACTTCCCTCCCTAATATGCTCCTTTCTTGCTCCTATGGAATTGTGGCTTTCTTAGAGCTGGAGGGAAACATAGACATGATCCACTCCAGGAGGCCCATTTTATAGAGGAATTAGCAGAGGTGAAGTATCTTGCCCAACGTCACATAGGTAGTGAGCAGCAGAGTCAGGAGGTGAACCCTGGTCCCTCAGCTCCACATTCTCTCCTCTTTCCACTATTCCATGCCAGGACCATGTGGATGGGTGCAGGCCCCCAATCCTGCTTGGCTCTCGATGGCCTACAAGATCAAATCCACCCCCTTTACTCTGGCACTCAAGGCTGAGGCCTTGGCTGACCTCTCAGATCTTGCCTTCTCCTACTTCCTTCCACTCTTATAAAACTAGATTGAACCATCCATTCTTCCCCTGAATACTCCTGACTCTTTTTCTTTCCTGACTCTTCTTTCACTCATATCATTCTGGATGCCCCCAATTCTCCCCCTTTACCTTCTGAATGCTGTCCAATGCCCTCCTCAGATGCTACATCCTCCATGAAGCCTTCCCTAATTCCACCTGCCCTCCACCATTAACCCATCACTTCTCTGAGTTCCCGCCGTGCTTTGCAGCTTTCCTATAGCTCTTATCTTCTTCTATATTTCATTAAAGTTATTTGTGTACAAATGTCTCTCTGGCTTGGATGTTAGCTCCCCAAAGACAAGGACTGGTGCTTACTGGGGAACCAAACACCATTATGGATACAGGATTAGACTTGAATCTTGCCTCAGAACTTCCTATCTGTATAGCCACAGGGCCAGTCATGGAATCTCTCTGGGATTGTTTTCCCATCTGTAAAACAGAGACAAGCATAGGCCCTACCTCTCAGGTTTGTTGTAAGGATCAAATGAGACAATACTTGGCAAACCCTAGGATGCAATAGGAATGTTAGCTATTCTTATTCTTTTCATAATCTCCATTGTAACTGTTATAGGACCTCTCACCTAGTAAGCACTTAGTATAAGTTTTTGGAGGGAATGAATGGATAAGCCAGATAAATCTTGCCTTAAATAGGACCCCAGATCTGTTGATAGGGCCTGAATGTACAGAGGTGGGTAATTGTCCATATATTGGCATAGAATAATTATCTTTGGGTTGGAAAGGATTTTGGGGGCTGTCTAGTCCAACACATATCAAACCATGCCAACCCATATCAACCCACGCCAACCCATATCAATCCACGCCAACCCATATCAACCTACACCAACCCATATTAATCGATATCAATCCATGCCAATCTACACTAACCCATGCCAACATAAATCAACCCATACCAACCCATGCAAATAATGCCAATTCACACCAACCCATACCAATCCATGCCAACCCATACTTATCTATGCCAATCCACACCAGCCCATGCCATTCTGTGACAATCCGTACCAACCCATGCCAATCCATACTGACCCTCTCTATCATACCTCTGGCAAGTGCTCATGAAGCCTTTACTCAAAGACCACTGGTCTGGGGGAACCCACTGTATCTCATCCCAGAATAGCTCATTCTACTTTGGGGCAGATCTAATTGTTGAGAAGTTTTTCCTTCCATCAAGCCAGAATCTGTCTTTTTACAACTTTAGTTCTTTTTTCCTAGTTCTGCTCCCAGGCGCAAATAGAACAAGCTCTTCTTTTCCACAGCAGTTCTTGATCTTCTTAGAGACAGCTCTCAAGGCTCCTCTGTCCTTGACTTCCAGGTTTTGCTTCCTCAGGCAAAACACCTGCAGTTCCTTCCACTGATCTTGATATAACTGGATCTCTATCATGATTGTTTTCCTCTAGATAATATCTTGTTCATCAATATATTTCCTAAAATATGGTTCCCACACTGTTGATGGAATTGCAAACTGGTCTAACCATTCTGAAGAATAATTTGAAACTAGTCTCAAAGGGCTATAAAACTATGCATATCCTTTGATCCAGCAATACCTCTCCTAGGTCTGTAAAAAGAGCAAAGGAAAAGGAAAAGGACCCGTATGTACAAAAATATTTATAGCAGCTCTTTTTGTGATAGCAAAAAATTGGAAATTGAGGGGATGGTCATCAATTGGGAATGGCCGAACAAGTTGTGGTATATAATTGTGATGGAACACTATTGTGCTGTAAGAAATGGTGAGTAGAATGGTTTCAGAAAAATCTGGGAAGACTTACATGAACTGATGCAAAATACCAGGAAAACGTTGTAAAAAAAAAACCAGCACTACTGTACAGTGATCAACTGTGAATGACTTAGCTATTTTGATTAAAACAATGATCCCAGAAAATTCCAAAGGACTTAAGGTAAAAAAAAATGCTATCTGCCTCCAGAGAAAGAACCAATGGAATCTAAGTGTGGATTGAAGCATAATTTTTTTTTTTACTTTCTTCATTTTTCTTGCTTTTTTTTGCAACATGGCTAATATGGAAATATATTTTGTGCGATTTCACATGTATAATTGATATCACATTTCCCGCCTTCTCAGTGGATGGGGGAGAGGTGAATGGGCAGGTGAAAATTCAGAACTCAAAATCTAAAAAAATATTAAAAATAAATGAATAATAATTTTTTAAAAATATGGTTCCCAGAACCTCACATAGTACTGCAGCTGTGGTTTGACCAGGGCAGAATACAGGGGGACTATCAACTTCCTAGTGGTAAAACCTTTTGGTTGAAATTCACATCATCATAAATCTATTCCCCTTCCCTCTACCCCCAGGTAGGACTACACATATACCAAAGGTTAATTAGCCACCAGATATTTGCTAAGCACATACTCTAAGTATGGCCCTGTTGGGGATGCAGAGGACGAAGTATAAGATCCAGTGTCTGTCCTCAGGGAGGTCACTAGTTGAGGAGTGACAGCAATACAAGTGAGCCATCAATATAAAATTACCCACGCTTAGTGACGTCTGGGTGACTTGATGTGCTAGAGGAGAGCAGAGGAAAGCGATCACTGAGTGCTGGAGGGATTTGGGAAAGATCAGAGAAACACACCAGATCATAGGTGTAGACCTGGAAAGAGATTCTAAAAAAGACCATTGAGTCTGAACTCTCCATTTTACAGATGAGAAAATCGAGGCCCAGAGAAGGCAATAACTTTCCTAAAGTCACACAGGTAATAAGTGGCAGAGGGGAGTTTTGAACTAAGGACCTGGAAAACCAATGCCAGGGCTCCTTACTGTATCACAATTCAGGAAGGAAGTGGGCCTTGAGGCCTTGAAGAAGGGAGAGGATTTGGACAAATGGCAAGCAGAGAGGAAGGCTTCCCAATTAAATTAAATCCTTTCCATAAATATTTATTAAGAGTCTTCTGTAGGCAAACTGCCATGAGCAAAGGCCTGGAGGTAGGAACACAGGCGGGGTGCTAGGAGTATTTGTTTTGTGGTGGGAAGAGCATAGAATGTAGCTTGACTTCCAGGTTTGCCATTTTCGAGTGGCTTCTATGAGGCAGCATGGTGCAAAGGAAAGAATGCTGGTTGGGACGTTAAAAGATTATTTCTGCTACTATATGACCTTGGTCAAACCACTTCCTTTCTCTGGGGCTTCTATTTCCCCAAGGAATCTAAGTGATGGTTGAGGTTGAGATCTTAGAATTCCCCTGCCTTTGCATTTTCTGTAACCAGTGTTGGTATATAAATTGTCCCTCATGTCTGAAAAGTACTTTCTCCTGGCCTCTGACCCCTAGAACACCTATTTCCTTTAAGACACAGCACAAGCATTCCATGTGAAACCTTTCTTGATACTCTCCTCCTTCAGCGCTGGTCCTCTCCTCCCCCAAATTTTGTTGTTATTCAGTCATTTTTGACTCTCCGTGGCCACATTTGGAATTTTTCTGGCAAAAGTATCGGAGTGGTTTGTCATTTTATTCTCCAGCTCATTTTACAGCTGAGGAAACTGAGGCAAGCAGGGTTAAATGACTTGCCCAGGGTCACCCAGCTAGTAAGTGTCTGAGGCCAGATTTGCACTCAGAAAGAGGAGTCTTCCTGATTCTAAGCCCAGTGCTTTACCTGCTACACTGCCCAGCTGCTCCCAAAACTTACCTTGCATTTATTTTATTTATTTATTAATTCTTAATTAATTAATTAATAATTAAAGAGCATTAATTATTAATGCTTATTCACTTATATACTATTTCTCCTGATGGGATGTAAATTTCTTTAGGGCAAGGATTATTTCATTTTTGTCTTTGTAGCCTCAGTACCTAGCACAGTGCTTGGCACATAGTAGGGGCTTAAATGCTTATTGATTGAATGATTGGTAAGCTGTAAGTGTTTCCCTTGTGGTCTTTTTGCAAATTCTTATCATGAGTATTGCCTTACGAGATGATCAAATGTTCTAGGAAATGACGTGTCTTATGATTCTGGATATCTGGTAAAACTAGGTGTGCTTTCTCCTTTGTTTGTCTGTCTAAAGAAGACATGAGCAGTCCTTCCATGCTTGCTACAACTACTTTCTGTCTTCAGGTTTCATTTATAGCAAGAATACCAATACTGACATGACTGATTTTTCCCAGCAGCTCTATCCATTCAATGATCGTTGGACAGAGCTCTCAGACCAAAAGTAGTTAAGTGAAAGTCTATAGTGGTCTAAAAACTAATTTTTTGCATCCTTTTCCTCCTTGTCTAGCACTCTATCACTGAAAAGAGGGTGTTTACATGACTGGAGAACATTTCTCTTTTTCATGGGTTTCTATGGCCAATGGATTTGTCCATCCTACTGGTGATGATCTCCTATGTACTTCATACTGTAGGCTGGTTCTTGGAAAGCTTGGTAGAACCTGTTAAGAGTCCAACCCAGAGCTTTGCACATAGTAGTAAATCCTTAGTATGTTTTGTTGAACTGAAAATCAAAGAATGAGTCTATACCTGTGTATTGAGGCATGTCATCAATTCATGCTAAAGAGATGATGATTTTCTAGCCTTGCAAGTGAAGAGGAGTTCTGGTCTAGAACTCTCATGCTCCCACCTCATTGATCAAGGCACAAGGGCCCCCATAGGAGCCTCCTCGTTTTAGTCAACATCCCTGTCCCATCACATGTCCCCTAAGGGCCAGGCAGCTCCCCACCTTCTAAACTGAGAAATTGCTAGTTGTGGAAAATACTATACTATTTTATATCATTTCTAATTTCAACCAGACCCAGAGCCTGAATTAATGAGTAACTGGAAGAAGATCCAGGACTTGGGCTTCTTTGTTCTCTCAAGTTTGCTCAGGAAATACCCTTACCACTGTCAACAGGGCCAGATTAGACTGACCTAAGGACATTCTTACACCTGTTAGCCATTAAAGGATGAGACCCTAACCCCAAGAGAGACTACCTCGCTTAATATTAACTGACCTTTGTCAACATTCTTACAACCCTATTCCATTAAGGAAAATCCTCTTCTTGTATCGTGGTTAAACATACATAGGGGTCATAAATGTGAGGTAATATGGGCTTGCTAGGTCTGCTAAAATAACGTATATAAGTTTTCTCATTGCTTTGTTCAGGCAGTCAGAGCTTATGCTCTGACTCCTTGTACGTACAAGTAAGCTAGCTTAGCTGTGCTTTAAGGGAAAATGATAAACAACATGGATTTTTCTATCACCTAGCTCTGTTATTTCCTTCAACCAAACTTTCAGGTTTAACATAGTCTAATAACCTCTTCATAGTAAAGTGCTCATTAAGCATTTTCCAGAGGCTTCCCTCCAATTCCTGGGTCGCCAGCGCATTCCAGCAAGATCATTTTGAAAACAACAACTAGCAATAATTTTGTCTTTTTCATAGCATTCTATTATGTTAGTCACTTTTCAGTCAAGTCTGACTCTTTGTGACCCCATTTGAGGCTTTTTGGGCAAAGATACTGGAGTGGTTTGCCATTTCCTTCTCCAGCAGAGTCAGACACAACTGAAAAATGACTGAATGACAATTATGCTCTAAATTTCTTGGTGTTGTTCTCTCTCTCTCTCTGCCTTGGTAGACCGTCTTCATGAGCTGCTGGGGATAAAAAAAATCATTCCCTAGTTACCAACTTTCTGGAGAAGAGTCTCTTTGATTTAGCTGGACTGTTATAGTCACACAGCTTTTTGGTACTTGAGGCCTTTTCAGGGTTTATTTCACTAGAAAGATTTGAGAGTGTTATTGCCTCAACAAGATGAGACATTTCCAAGGCCAAAGAATTTATCATCAAATGACTATCCTGGTAATGATCTTCTGAGTACTTAAAGTACTTAAAGGCTATTTCTGGAGGAAGAGGACCTCAGTGGAAGAACAGATTATACCCATTCATCAGCCGGTCAGGCACAGTGCTAAGTGCCGTATGAATTACCTAGCCGAGCTATATCCAGAAAGGCCTACCAGCAACCTGAGCGGAGAGGGGAAGTTACTTTATTAGGTTTAGATGCCAATCTTAGAAATCTTAGTAAGACTATACCAAGCTCATTTGTACTTTTTTTAAAAATTATTTTTAGTGAATTTACAGAAAATTGGAAAGGAACTAAGAAGATGGTTATAGCCAACCTTGTATCATCAAAGACAGTACGACAAACCCATTTGGATCTTAACCTTGCTGTCCTGGATGTGCTTATAGGAGAAGCAGAAATAATATTAAAAGAGAACCAAGATGGGAAAAGTAGCTAGATTGAACCAAGCATATATCGAGATCGATGCTGGGGGTGTCATAATTGTGCAATTGCTGAGGGGTTATTATGGGAGGTTTCCTGAAGGAGAAAAGGGTAACAAAGGCACGCAAAAGGATCCTAATTATATCAATCTCAAAAGGTAAGTGAGAGAACACTGAGACTTAGGGAACTATGTTCCTACAATCTCACCTATACAAAGAACTTGATGGGAACCATTTATACATGAATTGAGGACGTCTTAGAGGAGGATGTTAGTAGGGAACAAGAAGCCCTTCAAAAGTGATTTTCAAGCAATACAAATTCCCACATCCAAAAAAAAAATAATGTCTCTACTCACACCCTGAGTCCATCACTTCTCAATCTGGAAGTAGGTAGCATGTTTAATTATGAGTCCTTTGGAATCATGATTGGTCATTGTGATGACTAGATTTCTTTCTTTCTCAGCGGAGGTGGAAAATGGGAGGGAGAAAAGGCTGATCTTTGTGGACAAAAGAATAAAACATGGTTTTAGAAAGTAATTTTTCAATAATAGACCACATTTTTAGATGTAAAGATGGAGAGAGGATTCTGGGAAGCAGAGTAGGTCAGAAAATTACAAGCTCTCAAGATTTCCCCTCACAAAAAGAGTTAAAATAGCACCTTAGGGCAAACGAGGTGTGGGTGGAAACAAAGAAGAATAGGGGCACAACAGGTATCTTCCTGGGACAATTTGAGAAGATCCAAAGAAGACTCCTGGGAAGAGGTTTGGTAGTTGAGAGGAGTGAACACCTCCAGGCTGGGTTCCATTTTAACCACAAGAGGTAAGCTGCTTGAACAACCAGCGGCAAGCCCTGGGGTTGGTTGGTTTGAGAAGCTGCCTGGGCCCCAGCCTCAAGAACTTTTCACCCTGGGATACTGAGGGGAGTCAGACGTTTGAGACTGGGAAGATTGGGGGAACCTCGGCTGATGAGGAATGCCAGACCCGGCTGGGCTGCGAAGAGAGGTGTGGGCAAGAAGTAAACAGCACACATCCAGTGAGTGCAGAAGCAGTGGGCAGAAAGCCCCTGGCAGTAAGCACTTACAGGAGGCTGGAGGTTTGGATTTGGTTCCAGGCTAGAAGGGAAAACTGAAGATCTGGGGCAAGAGGCACCATTTCCCATACCTGAGGGCTAGAGGTGATTACAAAAATCAGGTTATTACCACAAAAATGAACAGGCAAAGAAGAAAGAATCCAACCATAGAAACCTATTACGGGAATGACCGGGGATCATCTTCAGAGGAGGAAACCCCCAAAGAGTAACATTAAATGGTCACCTGCCCAAAAAGAATTTATGGAAGATCTTAAGACTTTAAAAATCAAATGACAGAGATGGAGGAAAAACTAAAAAAAAAAATTATAATCCAAGAAAAACAAGAAGGTTATGAAAGGAAAGTCAACCAATTAGAAAAGGAGATCCAGAATCTTAAGGAGGAAAATGACACCTTGAAAATTAGAATTAGGCAAAGTGAAGCCACTGGAATTATAAGAGATCAAGAAATAATTAAACAAAACATGAATGATGAAAAAAATAGAAGAGAAAGTAAAACATCTTATAAGAAAAACAACAGATCTGGAGACTAGATCAAGAAGAGAAAATATAAAAATAATCAGAATAACTGAAAGTCATGATCAAAAAAAGAATCTTGATACAATAATACAAGAAATAATTAAAGAAAATTGTCCTGAAGCATTAGAACAAGGCAGGGAAGTAGAAATAGAAAAAATCCATTGCACACCATTTAAAAGAGATCCTATGAGGAAAACTCATAAGAATATCATAGTCAAATTCCAAAACCCCCAACTCAAGGATAAAATATTAAAAGTGTCAAGATTAAAACAATTTAAATATGATGGTTCCACAATTAGAATTACACATGACTTAAAGGACCACAGGTCTTGGAACACAATATATCAAAGAGCAAAAGGCCTGGGGCTCTGGCCAAAAATATCATATCCTGCAAAGTTAAGTATTATCTTCAATGAAAAAAATGGATATTTGATAAACTCTCAGACTTTCAAGACTTTGTTAAAAAAATCCTCAACTTAATAGAAGATTCGACATACAAGAACCAAGAGAAACATAAGGTTCATACCAAAGACTGACTATAAGGGATTCATAAGGAAAGACTGTTTACCTTTTATATAACATAAAATGTAAAATGTATGTCTAAGATTCTTATTAATAATTGGAGAGCTCATAAGAAAGAGGGGGTAAACCTGACTATGATATGAATTTAAAAAATAAAACCATCTAGAAACAGCTAAAAAAGTAATTATTCTATACAAAAGAGGTACAAGAGGAGGAAAGGATACAGAGGAATTAGACGGGGGGGAGGAGGGCTGGTAGTTCTGGTAACCTACTTTCATGAGGAATGCGTTTAAGAGAGAACAAAACATATATATTTAGAAGAGTATAAAAATCTTCTAAATTCAGAAGAAATAAAATGGTAGGGGGATAGAGAGGGGAGAGAGGACAAGGGAGGGATTTTTAGAGGGGAGAATGAGGGAATAGGTAAAAGGGGGGTATAGAAGGGTGTTTTAGATTTATGGGAATGGGAGGATAGGGGAGAGATCCTTGGAGGGGGGTAGACAAGTAATAGGAGGGCAAAGTTGTTGGTAGAAGTAAAATAGATGAATCAGGAGAGATAGGAAATAAGAGATATGCACAAATATAAAAACAAAGATCAGGAGTAGAGTATGTTTGGGAAAGTATATGTCTATATATGTAGGTATATATGTATATATATGTATGTATATATCTATAGGTAAAGAGAAACATATCTAAACCTTATTGTAGCCTTTGGGGGTGAGGTGGGGGGAGGGAAAAAAAGAAAAAGTAAAAGTGCACAGCAGAGAACAAAAGAAAACTCACAAGGAAGCAAAGAAAATATGGACAATTCTCAACACAACATGTATTATTTATCATATAGGCTTTCTTGAAATGAAAATCTCTTATATATTTTGAATCCTCTCTTATGTTCTACTATGTATATGACATGCTTTTTCCCCCTTTCTTTGTATTTAAGTTTCCATATTTAAGTTTATGACATGTTTTGTTCCTTTTCTCTATTCTGTATTTGTGTTCTGGTCTTTGAGTATAAAATAAAATTAAATTAAAAAAATAAAAGGTGCAAAGATTATAAAATTGCATTGTACTTTTTGTCAATTATGAGGGGGCAGCTTTTAATTTGATATCTTGAAACACCTCTTTTAAGGCTCTTTTCCAGCGAGGTGTTTCCCATTCATATATCAATATCATTAAAGATTCCTTGAAAGACATAAAAACAGAAGTAATCCTGTCCAGTAATCCTCTCATCATAAAAATAGAATGAGGCATGAAACAGAAAGTTGGATGCTTTCCAAAGATGTCCACTATTGTGATGAAAGGAATCTAGGACAGAATCCATGTGGATGGTGAGGTCCTCCAGATGCTCCTGTTTGTGACTGACATTGTACTTTTTACATCACACCCTGGAAAAGTGTGAACGCTCCTGGAAGAAATTTGCTAACTACTCAAAAGAGTTTGGTCTTACCATCCACATAGGAAAGACCAAATGGATGAAAAAAAATCTTGATATTTGTTTTCCAGATTATGATATACCTTTGAAAGAGAAACTTATAGAGCTTGTCCATCAATATGTATATCTGGGACAGACAATACTAATCGACGATAGATTGATCCTGGATTTGAACAGGATGGATTGAACAGGTTGAATGGGATTGACTTAGGGAAACGGCAATGCTCTTTTTAAATGGCAATTGCTCTTTTTAAGGACATCAAGTCTCTCAGGGAAACAAAGACCCATCTTTTTAATATCCACACTCTATTAGTGTTGCTGTATGTCCTGTAAGTCAGGAAGAAATTGAATTAAAAATGAATGTTACACAGAGGGCAGTTGAAAGGCACACAGTGAGTGTAAGCTGGCCATAGCTTATAGCCAAAGAGTAACTTTAAAGAATAGGAATAAAGGAACTATAGGAAAGGAAGAGAAGATGGACTGGTCATATGGAGAGGGTAAGAGGTCACTGGTGTTCAGCCTGAATTCTCCACTGATCCCCTCACCATGTCTGGAAAAAGGAGGGGAACATGTTGGGTGAACCCTCTTTGGCAAACTCATAGAAGGACACAGACACACAGACACACACTCATTCACACAAAATTGATACTTTTGTTCCCATTTATTTCCATTTGTTCCCACAAGATGGGGAAACATGGATAAGTTGCAATTTTCATCACTGGAGGGAACTCCCAAACTGATGAGGTCATTCATCTGTTTGCAGATTTATACTTCTTCATACTTTAATGGATCCATGATCTCATCTCTGGGAGAAGTCCTTCCTACAGAGAAGATTGCAATTTATCCATTCCCTCTCATCCTGTGAAACAATTATCCATGCTCTCCCATTAATCCTTCATCAGGGTCCATCTGATGTCATAGAGGCTTGCCTCCAGATCCCTTGGCATTGCATGGATGTCTGTGGAGTCAATGGGCTGCCTATTTGTTCTCTCTTTCTTTTACTGCCTGAATGGTCCATCTCCTTTTTTAGCCATATGTCTCTCTAATAGATTCCTTTACACTCCTTCTCTTGAATAATTCTTCATTGGCGTGTTGCCGTCTGAAGGCACCATATCCCTTTGTAACATTCACCATGGCTGGCAATTCCTAATCTTGCTCACCTTGATTCACAGGCCCAGGGTGGACAAACTCGTGATCTCTAGTGATGTTTTGAGATGATCCCTCTTCCACCATCCCTCTAGGCCAGGGGTTATTAACTTGTATTATGTCTGGTGAAGCCTATGAACCCTTTTGCAGAAAAGCATTTTTAAATACTTGAAGGAAATGTTAAACTTCAGTTTGAGGTTAGTGAAAATAAAGATGTAATTTTTTTTCCATCCAAATTCACTCCGAAATGAGGACCCCAGGTTTAAGAATCTCTGCTCTATGTCAAGGCCTAGTCATTTGTAACATTTATCCAGACCTTCTCCTGGGGTGCAGGCTAGACTGAATTCTCCAAAATTGCCTAATGTTCTAGTGATGCTCCTGTTTTATCTTCTTAGGAGTGATTGAGTCCATCCTTTTTTTACAGATAAGGACACTGAGGATCGTGGAAGCAAAATGACCAAAGGCCCAAGCTAGATGGGACAGTTGCCTGGACTGAACATAACACTCCTCCTTCATTAGGCTAATCCTTTTACTTCTACCTTTAATACTTATCTTTACTTTACCTTTAATATTAACAAACACCTTTAATTTCCACCCCTCTCATCTATGACTTTGTTCAACAAGCTATTTTCTCACATTTGTATTCAGTCTCTCTTACTCACAGCTAGGTAGAAGAGTAAATAAAGTGATAAGCCTGGGGTCAGGAAGACCTGAGTTCTCAGACACTTATTAGCTGTGCATGTACGTATATATACATATATCCAACTCTAGTTTCTCTCATGAGCTATAGTCACTCATTACCAACTACTGTTTTTTTATATTTTTAACTAGATGGCCTATGGGCATCTTAAACTCAATATATTCAAAACAGAACTCCTCTTTTCCCCAAAATGCTTCTCTCTTCTGGACTTTCCAAAATCTGCTCAGGATGCAACCATAATCCCAGCCACTTAGGCTCTCAACTTCAGCATCATACTGGGTATAGCCCATTTGGCTAAACCTTGTTTCTACCTTCACATTTATGTTCTGCCCTCTCACCTGCACCTTACTTCTTTCATGTATCAATTAAAACTCCACCTTCTGCAGGAAGTCTTTCCAAGTTCCCAAGCTGCTAATGTCTTTCCTTCTCAGGTTACCTTCCATCTATATACCTTGGAGATATTGCAGGTCTGGTTCTAGACCACCACAATAAAGTGAATACTGCAATAAAGCAAGTCACACAAATTTTTTGGTTTCCCAGTGCATATCAAAGTTATGTTTCCACTATACCATAGTCTATTAAGTGTGCAAGAGTATTATGTCTAAAAATGTACATACTTTAATTAAAAATACTTCATTGCTAAAAAAATGCTAACCATCATCTGAGCCTTAAGTGAGTCATAATCTTTTTGCTGGTGGAGGGTCTTGCCTTGATCTTGATGGCTGTGACTGTTCCAGGTGGGGCACGGCAGGGCGGGAAGGGTTGGTTGCTGAAGGTTGGAGTGACTGTGGCAATTTCTTAAAATAATAGGACAGCAAAGTTTGCGTCATTGATTGACTCTTCCTTTGACTTGGACACTTAGAGGCCATTATAGGCCTATTAAATGGTCTAATTTCAATATTGTTGTGCCTCAGGGAATAGAGAGGCCCAAGAAGAGGGAGGGAGATGAGGCAATGGCCCATAGGTAGAGCAGTCAGAACCCACACATTTATTAATTGAATTCACCATTTTATATGGGCATGGTTTGTGACACCCCAAGACAATTATAACAGTAACATCAAAGATCATTAATCACAGATCACCACAATAGATAAAATACTAGTGAAGAAATTTGGAATATAGTGAAAATTACTAAAATGTGACAGAGACACAATGTGAACACATGCCACTGGAAAAATGGCACCGATAGACTTGTTTGGTGCAGGACTGCCATAAATCTTCAATTTGTAAAAAGTGCCCTATGTATAAAGTACAATAAAATGAGGTATACCTGTACCTTAATATCTTGTAGGTGCCTAGTTATTTTTATGTTGTCCCCTCCATCAGAATGGATGTTACTAGAAGACAGAGACTGTTTTTGCTTTTCTTTTTATTCCTAGTGTTTAGAATAGTGCCTGAAACGTAGTAAGTGCTTAATAAATTATGTATTGACTGACTATTAACGCGGATCAGTACCTTCTCTGTAACTCACAGTCTAAGAGAGTTGTCTAGGGCAGTTGGATGGTAAGTGACTTGCTTAGAGTCACATAGCTGGTATGCATTAACAACAAATCTGGAACCCATTTTTACTATGACACTTGTTCCTCTCATAGATGTATGCCTGTGTACACACATGTACATCTATGCTCATTTTTTCAGTGAATTGTCTCATGATGAATATGTGCTCTGATGAGGAATATTGTTTGTGAAAGTTTGCCTCTTCTCTATTACCTTCATCAAGAATACCCTCAATGGATTGTTGGCAGAGTTGTGAACTGATTTAACCATTCTGAAGAGCAATTTGGAACTATGCCCAAAAGGCTATAAAACCATGCATACCCTTTGAGCTAGAAATACCACTACTAGGTCTGTATCCCAAAAGAGATTTACAAAAACAAACAAAAAGGAAAAGGACCAAAATATACAAACATATTTATAGCAGCTCTTTTCTGGAGGCAAAGAATTAGAAATTGAAGGGATGCCCACCAGTTGAGGAATGGCTGAACAAATCATGGTATGCGATTATGATGGAATACTGTTGTACTATAGAAAATAATGAGCAGGATGCTCTTAGACAAACCTGGAAAGACTTATATGAGCTGATACAAAGTGAAATGTACTGTGTGCAAAGTAACAGCAATATTGTAAGGTGATCAGCTGTGAATGACTTAGCTATTCTCAGCAACGCAACAATCCAAGACAGGATGAAAAAAATCTATCCATCCCCAGACAAAAAACTGATGGTGTCTAAATGCAGATTGAAGCATATTTTTTCAACTTTCTTTATTTCTCTTGAGGTTTTTTTGATCGATGTTTTCTTTCACAACATGACTATTATGGAAGTGTTTTGCATGACTACACATGTATAACCTACATCAAATTGCTTGACTCCTCAATGGCGGGGGAACGGGAAGAAGAAATTCGAAGAATTCGAAGTTTTAAAAATGAATATTGAAAATTATTTTTACATATAACTGGGCAAAATAAAATACTAAATACATTTTAAAAAAAAGAATACCCTCTCTATATGTATAGATTATTCTTTTAGAAATTTTAAATTTTTTATGACATATGTATACATGTTGCTTTCTCCAATAGAAGGTAAGCTCCTTGTTCCGTCTTTGTCTTTGTATGCCCATCACCTCATCCAGTGCCTGAGAAGCAGTATGTATGTAATAAGTTCTCAGTGATCAATAGTTGAATACACGGATGGGAAAGAAGACATATATGGTGGGACTCGATGTTTTCAAAGTTAGCTTTTTTCAAGTATCAATAAGATCTGATATTTTTTCCTCCACTTTCATTTGTCTTACCCTACTTCAGATACCCTTAAAGCCTTCAAAACTGGGTGGTGTGAGCAGGCTACCACAATTGCAATTGAGAAACTGACCAAAGAGAACTAGAATAAAGAATATCACCTAAGAAATGTCTAATGATGAAACTAACCACACTGGCTGAAAGGGCTGGTCAATGTGCCCTCGTCTTTTTCTCCTTTCTACCTTCTTCAGTGTCATTGTCTGAAAGGACCCATTCCTCCATCTGTGAGAAGCCCCTGCTTATCAGCACGTTCCTGCCTGACTGTCTGCCCCAAGACAGCCAAGGCTATGATGGCTAGGGGAGAAAGCAGGCTGCTTGGTGGCTGTATTGTTGTCAGAGCTATGGGTGGCCAGAGATTGACTTCCTTGGAGCAACCCCCACCCCTGCTGCCCATTCTCCCTCCAAAGAGGCAGGAAGCACTGATTCCCGAGGTCATTAGGCTGAAAGCTGCTGCATGTTCCCATTGAGTGGAATTGCGAGGTTCATCGGGCAGCCACCCAGCCTTCCCTTTTTTCTTTGAAAAAAAATTTTTTTGGAATTGGCTTGTGACATGGAAAACTTTGTTTCTAATTTTATTAAGTACTCCTTGAAGATTAACTCACCCGTGCCTCCTTGAGGCTTCCTTGGCTCCATTTTCCCCCTCTCCGCCTCCATCAACATTCTCTCTTAGCGCTCTCCCTATGACCTTTGGCTGCATGATCTTTGCCTCTTCTGGGTGACTCTTCCACTCCAGCTGGGCATGGTAGGGATTAAGCAATTAGGGGAAAAGCCTGTGCAACCCAAGATTGATGCATTGAATAGCTGGGAAACAGGTCTTGGGTAAGACTTGCTGGGATAATTGGTTCCCTTTGAAAGACGTTCATTCAAACCAAGGGTTTGGAGCTTCAGGCCTAGTGGAGTTGCCATGGTACACCCAGGATCTCCTTCTGTTGTGAAGCTACTGCCTGATGAAGGGAGCACCAAGCAGATGTACCAGGAGCATTTCTACTTGGAAAAGTCCCAGTGAAAGAGGCTGGTCTTATCTGTTGCCCCTACTCAGAATGAATAGCTAGGAGATATCCTTTTTTAGGTTGTAGCCTTGGAAAGTCAATTCTGCTTTTTAATCCTTTCCAGGCTCCTCCCCCAGGAACCCACTACCTATAATATCAACCTCAGCTTTTCACAAAGTAAGAAACAATTTTGCCCTGGCATGAGGCATCTCTGTTACAAGCTGGTCTGCCAATTACAGGAGTACAGCCCGGTTACTGAATCCCACTTGATCATGCTTAAACATGTCTCTATGTAGAGATAGGAACTGGACCTGTGTTTTCATTGATTTAGAGAACTCTTCGTATCATTGCAGTTTGGCACCTTCCCTGCAAGTTAGAGTCATGGAAAGTTGCCTAGAGCCTTCTGTGGTTAAAGGACTTTCCCAGGGTCACACAGCTGGTATGTGTTAGGTCTTCCTGGTTCTCAGGCCAGCTCTCTATCTTCTGTACCATAATGCTTCTTATTCCGATTAAGTTCCAAGATCATTTGTACAGAGCCCTTTAGTGATAATCTACTCCAAAGCCAAGTTGGAAAAATGAGTTTTGCTGTGAGTGAGTCCTCTTCTGGTCACCACTCCTGGTATATCTCATATCTCTTGATATGAGCCATCTAGGTTGGAAGGGATTGGTTGGCTCCACAAAAGCCAACACTGGACCTTTAAGACCTTTCACATCTGACTCCAATCACCCTTATGTACAATTCTAGTGAATCACCCTCCAATCACCCTTATATCCATTTCTAGGTTCCATGTTCCAACCAAACTTGCCTCTCTCCAGTTCCCTCACATGACATTCTATCTTTGGTCTCTGCGAAGTTGTGTAGATTTTCCAAATGCCCACCTCTCGGCTACGTCCTAAGGGCCTTAGCTTTCCTCAAGGCTGGGTTCTAGTACAACCTTCTATGCAAAGCCTTTCCAACGTCTTCCAGGAGCATTCCCTGCTCTCATAGAACTTAGTGTCTATTTTACTTTATCTGTATACATGCTATTTCCCACCTGGAGAATGTAAGCTCCTTAAGGACAGGGGCCATTTTTGTTTTTTGTCTTTGTATGCCTAGCGCCTAGTGTAGTGCCTAGCATATAGCGAGTGCTCTTGAATAAACAAACGGGGTAGTTTACTTAGCCCTTGAAAACATGCTAATGTTTATTGCCCCAACAGGACTCAAATCTCCTAAGGGAGGTTGTTAAGAGGCCTACTGATAGTGGCAAAAGACTTTACAAATACCCAATTCTTACCCACCAAATCCTAGGAAAGCCTCTAGATCTTGAAAATTCTTTGGAGGGAAGCAAATGTTGAGGGGCCATACTTGATCTCAGTTGAGACCCACATGACCTATATATTTGAGAGAGGCTCTGTAGAATTGAAAGGGTCAATTGATGGTTTTAGGCTATCTGTTTCTGTCTGGTCCAACACTTTCGGTCATCCTTCCATAAGATCTTCCATAAGATCATATCTTTAACAGATATGATGAGCTCATCCACACAAACCAGTATTTCTAAGTAGTTTATGTCCCTGGTTGCCTTTTTCATTAGCTGTTGAAAAGGAGTAGGGGCTTTAAGAGATGGCTTTCTGGATTTCAGGAGAAGGAATGGATATATTAAATCAATCAATAAACAAGTAATTTTAAGACCCTGGCATATAGAAATGAAGGTAATGTAAAAAAATCCATAACATTTTTAAGGAAAAATAGCAAAGTGGTAGAGGTCCCAGATTCCTTGGAGCATGTGCTTAGAATGCCATAATTTCACTGGGAAGTTGAAGGCCATTTCACCCATATCTTCTTCTTCCACAGAGACCTGCTAGTATATCCTGTGCAAGTCCAATGCTGAAAACCACAACTACCAATCGGATGGTTCAGGACTTGCCTTGGTTTTCTTCTTCACAGTCTAGAGATCCACATGCATCTGTATATCTTTGGCAGTCTTCTGTACCACCAGAATGAGAGGCATATAGGCCATTGGACTTGGTTATATTGCCATAGATGAACAATTCCTTCCAATGGTTTCTAACATCTTCTATCACGAAGAGGGAAAATTTCCAAGACTATTTTTGAGAAGGTCAAACCGATATATATCGTGTCCACTGTTCTTCTAGCATACTTCACCAGTCATACAATGAGAACATGCCAGCCTATATTGTTGGTTTCTTCTTTTTTGTAGTATTTTATTTTTCCTAATTATATGTAAAAACAATTTTTAGCATTCATTTTTACAAGATTTTGAGTTCCAAATTTTCCTGTCCCTCCCTCCCCTCCCTCTTCCTAAAAATGGTAAGCAATTTGCTATGTTATGTATATCAGATAAAATATATTTCCGTATTACTCACAGTTATGAAAGAAGAAACTGACCAAAAGGAAAAAAACACCTAAAAATAAAGTGAAAAAATTATACTTTGACCTACATTCAGAGTCTATCAGTTCTTTATCTGGATGTGTATAGCATTTTTCCATCATGAGTCTTTTGTAATTGTATGGCTGAGAAGAACTAAGTCATTCATAGTTGATCATCACAAAATGTTGTTGTTACTGTATACAGTGTTTTCCTGGTTCTGCTCATTTCACTTTGCATCAGTTCATACAAGTCTTTCCAGGTTTTTCTGAAATCAGCCTGCTTATCATTTTTTATTGCACAATAGTATTCCTATATAGTTGGTTTCTTCTTCAAATGATCCTTCTACTCAGCAGGCATTGGAGAATGTCAAAAATTGAACTTTTTAATGTCTACTATTTAGTTAGAAAGTTGAGTGCTTTTTTTTGCTACCATTGACCTATGACCTCTTAAAACTTTGACCTAGGAGAATGAACCTTCCTGAAATGCTCTATCAGTACTTTGAGTAGGCTGGAGTTGGTCTTAATCACTGATGATACTCCAGAGATGGGTAGTGACATTAAACATGAGTTCAGAGAACATTCCTGGCCAGATAAACTTTTTATGTATGGATGTGCTTATCTTTAACAATGACTATTGATGACTGAATGTCTAGAAAGGGCAACTAGGATCTGAAGGATATTGAGATCATTTCAAATGAGGATCAATTCGAGAAATTGGCTATGTATATTTAGCCAAGAAAGGAAGATACTTAAGGGAGACAGTATAGGATAGAAAATTGTCTTTGAAGTCAGAGTTCTTGTGTGATGTTGGGGAAATCACTTTTCATCTGTAGGCTTGAATTTCCTCTTCTGTAAGGTGACAGAGTTGGACTTGATGGCCTCTGAGGGTCCCTCTATTTTTAGAGCTATTATTCTATGATTCAAAGGGTTTTCTTTGGGAGGACATTGTTTGGTCCAATGGTCAGGACATGATCAATAAAAATGATCTGTGAAGAGAAAAATTTAGGCTTAATGTCACAAAAAAACTATTCCTAAAAATTAGAGCTATCCAAGAATGGAATAGATTGCCTTGAGAGGTAGTAAGTTCTCCCTTACTAGAAGTATTCAAGTATATACTCTATGCCCACTCCTTGGATTTGCTGTAGAGGAGATTCTTATTCAGGTAAAGGCTGGACTGGATAACATGCTTTATATCTCTGAAAGCCTATGTTACCCATAGAAAGGGTAGCCATCTATGACACACATGGAACTGTGGGGAAGCGAGGTCAAAAGTCTAGGGATCTTATCAGAGACTGTGTAATCAATCAGTGAACATAAGTTTCATAGTATTGGACCAATTGTCTCTGACTCCACCATCTTTAGGTAAGTGTTTGTGGGAGCAAATGGGTGATGAAGGCCTATGAGAGATGATAGAGGCCAAGAAAAGAGAGTGTGACTCTTGGGGACTAAAATTCATTCTTTAGATGGTATCCTGCTATTGAGAGAGTAGCACAGGACACAGCTGAGTACTGTCCTGGACCATCACTGACCCATCATAAGGTAAAAGAAAATAGCTGTTAGGATGATTGAAAAAACAAACATGGAAAGACTTAACTGATGCAAATTAAAGTGAGCAGACCCAGGAGAACAGTGTGCACAGTAATGGCAATCCTAAGCACTGATCAATTGTGGATAACTCAGAAATAGAATGATTCAAGACAATTCCAAAGGACTCATAATGAAAAATCCTATCCAACTCCAGAAAAAGAATGGATGGAGTCTGGATGTAGATCAAAGCATACTAATTTTCACTTTCTTTTTTTTTTTTTGGTCTGTGCTTTATTTTACAACATGACTAATATGAAAATATGTTTTGCATGATTGTGCATGTATAACCCATATTAAATTGCTTACTGTCTCAGGGAGGGAGGAGGGAAAGAAGGGAGGGAGAGAATTTGGAACTCAAAATTTTTAAAAATGTGCTTTTATATGCAATTGGGAAAAATAAAATACTATTTTTGAAAAGAAAGTAACTGATAATATCCACAGAATGGTTAGGGCCTAGGAAAAAATATGGTCTTTGTAATCACCTATTACTCATGGTGGAATCAGTTGAACTTCTTGGTGATCAGTAGGGAAAAGGATCCATCTGACAACAATCGACGGACTTTTAGACCCAGACAATAGTTTATGTGGAGTAGAGTTAGATGAAGAAAAATCAGATGTTGGTACCTTCTGAGGCCCAGGAAACTCTGGCAAGCCTAGCTTCAGCTGAAGTAGACCTCTTCCCAGAGTCCACCTTTTTCTTTCCTAATACTCTGTCTCTGGAGACCCCGAGGAAAGAAAACCTATTACACAGAGACCAGCTCCTCGGGGGCTGGAGAAAGTGATAGTCAGGCTAGGTCATCCTCAACTCAGGATTGGGACTGCAGGTCAGTGAGCCTGAGAATACCCAAGGACATAGAATGGAAAACTGGATCACAAAAGGATCAGGATTATCTGGCCAGTGACCAGACTGATTTATCAAACTCAAGGAATAATAGTAGAGGGAGTTACAGATGAAGCCAGATGATGTCCGTTGATGACATACATGTAATAAGTACTTGGTACAACACATCGTGTTATTTATTGCTGTTTGTGCTATGGATTATGATCCTACATGTGATCTATATATCTGGTTTACTTGAAACTCTGAGGTGGATGTTGTTTACTGTATACCTACAAATGTACTGTGTGTTTGGAGATAATTACCTGTGACTCTTCTATATGCCAACTGGTAAATACTTATAAGTATGGTTACAGCTTTACCTGTGTAATTAGTGTGATTTGCAGGGAATGCATTTTTTTACCATAAGGGAGGATACAGGACATGTGTTCATGGACCCCATTTTCCTGAGTACTCGGGATGGAGCAAGCTGATATCACTGGGAGAAATTCTCTGTATTATATTTCCCAAAAGGCTGCCTAAGCTTGTAGTGTGGCGACGTCACCTGGCATAGACTCTGATTAGGTAAGGAGGTTCTGTAACAAAGGCCATTTTGAAAAAGCTCCACTGGCATCTGGTATGGGTGGCTGAGGCACAAATATTGAGGACAGTCAAAGAAAAGGCAATTGTATGGAGAGAAAACAAATGGTGGGGTCCTAGCCAAGGTATCCTAAACTCTACGATCCCATGTGGGCCACAATGAAAGCTTCCACTTCCTCATCTGTAAAACAAAGGGATGAGGCTGGACTATATCCATCTTTAAGATTCCTTCTTACTCTAATATTCTGTGGTATGATTCCTTTCAGCTCTGACATTCTATGTTCTAAAGTCCCTGCCCCACCCCCTCCAGTTTTGACATTTCTTTGATCTTGAGTCAAGAAGTTTGGGGAATAAGCCTAGCTCAATCCCAGTTGTAGGGTCCAGCTGTGCTCAAGGATACTGGAAATTGATGTCAGGCCCTGTCTCCCCTTCTTCAGAGAACTCTTTCAATTCATTAGATGATGAAATCCTTGAGATGGTTTCACCTTCTATATGCCAGGAACAGTCCTGAAAACTCAGGCATGAAGGAGGTTCAAAATGATTTGTTTGCCAGGAAAGGCAGGGGTGGGATGGGGAAGAAGAAGATAAAGCAGCAGCTGGCTCCCGGTGATAGCTCTCTCCTCACACTTCTAGAAATCCTGGTAAACATTGTCATAGTTTCATGGAATATTAGAACTGGGAGGGTCTTTAGAACAAAGACTTTCAGAGCTGGATGGAAAGGTTAGGGTATATATAACCAGTCAGAGAGAGGGGAGCTACCCAAGGTCGCTCAGGTCTTTTGACTCCTGGGCCAGAGTTCCTTCTCCTCCAACACCCTAAGGGAAAACACGACTGAGGAAAATGCTGTGTCACGGCTGTTAATTTGGAGGCCCTAGCATGATGAGGAAGACCAGGGCTGTCGAAATGATCCTGGCACCGTCTGTGTTCATTATGACCAGCGAGTAACCCAAAGAGTGTTCTCAGGGATGCAGATTTGCTGACGCTTGATGAGTCTTATCAGTAACCATCCCTCTCTCTGGTTAGAAGACTACCAGCTTGAGCTTAGATGCATAGGCATACATGGATCTCAGAAATACTAACTACCATGTTCTCAAAAAAGGGGAGGGAGGGGAGGCAGTCAGGAGAACACTTAAACACAACACATGAAGGGCACACCCACGTGCTCTGACGTTACATTACTCAATCATGTTCACAAACCTCACTTGGATCTTTCCTCACTCTATTTAATTAAACAGTATGAAAAAAATGTGTGATGAGAAAGATTCCACTTCCCTCCCCACCAACCCCTACAAACACAGACTCTCATACATACTCTCCTATAAGTTACCACCTCAGTAGTGACACACACACACACACACACACACACACACACGAGCATGATCCATACAGGAGCTTTTTGTGGTCAGGGCAACTTATACCTCTGAAGCTACAGAGCCACCAGGGTCCTCCTGCTGTCCACTGTTCCCCTCTGTTGAATGGAGTCCCCTTTCTGCTACTGTTCTCCTTTGGGCATCTCTATGGGTCTCTAGCTTCTGAGTTCATTGAGATGCTCTTTGATACCATCAATTGGTCTTTAGCTCTAGAGACTTTTCAGAGCTCTCTGCTTTTCTGCCACCATTTACTGGAGTATAGTTACTTAGAAGCCTCTTCCTTTGCAGGAGAGGACCAAGTGTTTTAATTTTTTATTTTATTTTATTTTTTTTTTAGCATGTATAGACCATTATATGTAAATCCAGGTAGGTGGCCAGCAGAGGCCCCAGGCTCAGGTCATCTGTTATTTGAATTTATTCTCCATCTGTAGTAACTGGAGGTCCCTGGCCCCATCCACCTCCCACACTTGTCATTGGGAAATCTTTTTTAACTTTCGTCAGTCTTTAAATCCCTCATGACTACTCCACATCTTCATTTGGGGGACTTCCCTGATAGGAGCAGCTGACATGGTTCCATAAAATTCTTGGTTGACATATAGATAAACCTGGGGGCAAGAACAAAAGAGGAAGGTGAAGTTAGCACATCTCTCACCCTCTGCCTTTGTTTTATAATCCTATCTTTGTTATATGGTCAGGTCGGTAGCGGTAGTGGATGGAGTCCCCAGTGTGGGGTCAGGAAGACTCCTCTTTCTGAGTTCAAATCTGTCCTTAGACACTTACGAGCTGTGTGACCCTGGGCAAGCCACTTAACCCTGTTTGCCTCAATTTCCTCACCTGTAAAATAAGCTAGAGAAGGAAATGGCAAACCACTCCAGTATCTCTGCCAAGAAAACCCCAAATGGAGTCATGAAGATACAGATATGACTGAAATGACTGAACAAAAAGAATAAAAATCTCTGTTATACATACCTGACGGCACCAGAAACACTCATCTTTGTTTAGCTTGACAGCTAAAAGCCTCCTTGGTCTCCTTAAACTCGCACACAAGTGTTGGCAACATACAAAAAAGAAAACTAGATACCGAAAAATACCATAGCTTTCTTGGTGGTTACTTTCCTCAAGTTTCTGTTTCTCAGTGGAAATGCTGATGCAGGCATCCAGCACCTTATTCCATGTAGACTCTGCATCCTAGGCACAGTGGAAGACTCCAGACCCTTGTGCCTGGGGCACTGTATTTCCTTCTACCTCCTTTCCCTCTATGCATCTGTCACCATGCTAGACTGTCATAGAGGGTCCCAGCACCCACAAGAGATCCTTGCATCTGAGACAAAGCCTGCCTCAGACTGGAAGCCACATGTTCTTAGCGCTGACTGATCATTAAGTGATTGTTACTGCGGAACAGTGACTGACTTTCCTGGGCAGGTCTAGTCAGATCAAGGGAGTTCACGCAGTTGTGCTGAAGGAACTTGACACAGCTGTCAGCCCATGGGTTCTCGTCCCCACTTGTTACTTAACATGTGTTACTTGAGGGAAATCATTTGACTTCTCTGGGCCTTGGTTTCCTCATCTGTAGAATGGGAGGATTAAGATAATAGAACTTTAAGGCTCCTTCAAGCTTCCTGGTACCCAGTGGATTGCTTAACATTTAGACTGCCTGAAAATTGTTACCTAAATCTCACCTAAGAATCCCTGGTTGGAGTTTATATCTATTTTGTATTGTTGGATTTTTTTTGTTGTTGTTTATTTAGTTTTGGCTTTGGTTCTCAGTGAAGCTGGAGAACATTCAGCTTTTTCTCTGTCTGTGGGAGAGCCTATCACCTGGGACAGACCTCAGGCAGTGTGGGCAGTAGGAAAACCACAGGATTTGAAGGGAAGCCTAAAACCTCGTTCTGGTCCTCACTCCCAAGGTGACCCTGGACAAATCCCTTCCCTCCTGGGGGCCTCTTTTTTTGTCTATAAAATGAGAAGGCTGGGTTAGATCTGTAAGATTTCCTCGAGCTCTGGTCTGTTGCACTATCATCCCTCGGGCTTCTCTACTTTTACTCTGAGTGTTCCCCTAGGTATCTGTGTGTTGTCATAAAACCCCATCTTTTAGAATTCCAGCATCCTTCTGGTGATGTCTGTGGATGTGAGTCCCGGGACTCCAGGATCTCAGAAGAACTGTGGTTTCAGGAGAACCAAAGGGCCATGTGGGATATGTAGGCTATAGCATATTAACAACTGGCAAATTTTGCACAAACATGGTGCAAAAGTCACCAACCATGAACTTTTTTAACTACAAAAAATGGCAAACTGGTCACACAGTGACACAAAGGGAATGTGGGTGCACAGACCAAGTATTGTCTTGGTTCAGTTGGTCATTTTTCAGTCACGTCCAACTCTTTGTGACCCCATTTGGTGTTTTCTTGGCAAAAATACTGCAGTTGTTTGTCAATTACTTTTCCAACTCATTTTCCAGATGAGGAAACTGAGGCAAACAGGGTTAAGTGACTTGCCTAGGGTCACACAGCTGGTAAATGTCCAAGGTCACATTTGAACCCAGGTCTTCCTCACTCCGGGCTGGGTGCTGTATCCACTGCACCACTTAGCTGCCTCATTGCCTTGGTATCCTAGACCAATGGATTAATCATTTAATCAACAAACACTTATTGAGTGCTAACTATGTGCCACTTACAGTGCTAGATTCTAAGGCTGCAAAGACAAAAACGAAACTGTCCCTGTCCTCGAGGGCTTATGTTCTAGCTCAGGAGACAAGTTTTACAGGATGTCCCTAAAATCTTAGTGCAATTTAAGCTGTCATAGCTTAAAATTTATGATTATTTAACAGTTACTAATATTATTTAATAATAATGTTTATATGTTATTTATATGTAACATTTATAACATTATTTAATACATTTAATTTAATATAATCTATAATAGCCATTAAAGCTACTAAGGCTTTAATTTAATTTAACTTTAAGGCATTAAAATTTAAAACTGCACAAAGACTTTGGGGTCACCAGGCATAATTAATAGTTTAAGCAATTAAGCTTAGAAGTAAGACTTTTGGGACACCCTGTATATATGTAAATACACACAGAGAATATATAAAATTAAAAGAGATAATTTGGGAAGGGAGAGCATTAGGAGCTGAGGAGAGGGCGGTTGGGGATCAGGAAAATCTGGTAGGAGGTAGAGTTTGAGTGGATTCATGAAGAAAACAAGCAGAGCTGAGGAGGGAGTCCAGTGTAGACTAGAGAAAGCCAGTTTGAAGCCAACGAGATGTGCCACAGGAAGCCATGTGTGGAGAAGAGCAACAAAGCCAGTTTGGTTGGACCACAGAGTCTAGGAAGGTGAGTAATGTATGAAAAAATCTGAAAAGGTGGCTTGGGACTTGCTTTAATTGCCAGGCAGAGGAGGTGCTATTTAATAGTTTCCACATTTAGTAATGTTTATTTGATTTAGGCAGATTAAAAAGGGCCAAGGAGGGTCTCCTGTGTGTTGGGTAGATGCTCTATGAAGAGTCAATGGAATCCTTGACCAACAAAGCCCAGGATGAGAAGATGTGGAGTGGTCCAACTGGTAGAAGGAGCCTTCCCATCAATGAGATCATGGATGTGTTGAAACAACTAGCCATGTGATTGTGGATTAAGAAAGTAGAAAGAGGGCTGGATTCAGAAGGAGGGAATGGGGTTCAAATCCCAGCTCTGCACCTACCCATAAGACCTTAGCCATGGCCTCTTGAGCTAGAAAGTTGCCAATGTTATCCTGAAAGGAGACTGACTTCTGATTTTCTTCAGGTTGCTGAGAATTAAAAATCTGTGTAGGAAGACCCAAGAGGCTGCCTCCCTTGTAAAATGAATTAGATGGTCTCTAATTGATCTGGGCTTCATTTCCTTCTTTCCTTGGTTGAAGGAGTTGGGTCAGATGACTTTGGAGATCTTTTCCCACTCCATTATTTCAGGCATCTATAACTTTATACAGGCATCCTCCACTCCAGCCACACTAGCCTTGATTCTGTTCCTCCAAAACCAACATGCTCATTCCCAACAGTATTAACAAGAATGATGATTTAAAGTTGATAACATGTTTTCTTTCCAAAAACCCCAGAGGAAAGAAGTGCAAGTGCCATTACCCTCATTTTGTTGATGAGAAACTCGGGCTCAGAATAAAATATGGGGCTTACTCAAGGTAATGTAGCTAGTCTGTATGAGGCACAGCTTTGAACTCAGGTTTCTCCTGGTTACAAAGGCAGCACACTTTAGAGGGAGCTGGTGCCACAGTAGTAGCACTCTGGGTTTGGAGTCAGGAAGATCTGAGTTCAAATCTAGTGTCAGACCCCTATTAGCTGTGTGACCCTGGGCAGATCATTTAACCTCTGTTAGTCTTAGTTTCCTCAACTACAAAAGGGGGGATAATAATAGCCCCTCCCTTTTAGGGTTGTCATGTGGATGGAATGAGATAATATTTGTAAAGTCCTGAGCAAGGTGCCTGACAGATGGTAGACACTTAATAGATGCTCATTCCTTTCCAGTCTTCCACATAGCAAAACATCTACTTAAAAAAAACCAACAAAACAGTTTTCTCTGACTAAAGTACATTCTACCATATTTTGGCTTATTGTGTCAGTAAGGCAAGATTCAAAATATCAGTGGTGACCATGAATATGCCTGTATGGTTCTGAATCACAGAATATAAGAGACTCTCCATATAGAAGGCAGAAGAGGCAAAACATTTATTCAGATACCAGAGGATCAAATCCCGAAACCAATAATTCCAATTTGACAGAGCCGCAACTGTATCCCAAAACCACTTCATTATAACTTCATTACAACAGCAAGGAAATTAAAACACAATATTGCAGCAGGGAGCCAAGCCATCCTGTAACCTTCCCCTCTGCTGGGGTCTTCCCGTAAACATTCACAAATCTTAGTTGTCTGTTTGCCTGTGTCCTCTCTTCCCACAGTTCTGGTGCATTCAGTTCCGAGAGCCCTTGCATTTCCCTCTCTCCTTGAAGGGCCTGAGGGCTTCATACTTCTGGTGACTTAATTAGCAAAAGGGTGTGGTCTTGGGGCTTTCCACCTAGTTAGCAAAAGGGTGTGGGCCTTCCTACAAACAAGCCTCCCTTAATCAAGCTTCCCTTAATTATCTCCACCTGAGGCCTATTAAGGGGATTAATGGGCACCCCCCCCCCCCAGATCTTTAATCACATTAACACCACACTTATCTACCTCCCACTTACTTATCCTTCAAGGTCCAGCTGAAATTTCGGTATACTATGAATACAGCCTCAGAGTCAGGGGGAACCATTGGTTCTAGTGATTACTTTGCTTTCCAACTCCCCACCCTTGGGTAAGTCACTTCCCTCTCTTGGTCTCAGCTTCCCCATCTCTAAAATGGCAAGAATACTTGTATTATTTTAATTATAGACTCTGCTATAATTTGGTATGTATTAAACCTGAGAAAGATTTGTAACCAGTGTATATATACATATATATTTCCCTTTTTAAAAAATTTTCAGAGAAATCTCATGATAGCCTATATTCAGGGACAGCTCATATTTGTACCAAGATGGTAATATCTTCTCTTTCTGCCTTATAAGATTGTAGCAAGAATCAAATGAAATAATCAGAATACTATCTGAAAAGTGTGTTACTTCATCTAAATTGAAGGTTATTATGATGACTATTGTCCAAACCTATCATTCCATAGATGTAGGGAGGTCCCAAAGAGTAAATTCTCTTTTATTACTGTAGAATTGGGATATGCTCTGTGATTGACAGTCATAGAGAGTTGCCCGAGGTACTAGGAGATGGATTCTGTACCTTTGCTTGGGTTTTGGTTTCCTTTGGCGGTTATTATTGACAACTTCGATTTTGATAGCACTTTTCTGTTTCTTCACAATGAATCTATGAGATAGATAATCTAGGTATTCCTATCTGTTTTTAGATAAAGATCATATTACCACATTGGTCTCAATGGGGGCTGCCCCTGAATATGGGCTATACCCTTATAATGAGATTTCTCTGAGAAAAGAGGGGGGAATAATTAGCAAATAGTTATAAGTAGAAGACCTGAGATTCAAACCCAGGTCCCTTGACACCAAATACAAGGGTTTTTCCACTCCTCCTCCCGCCTCATTCTATAGAATACAGCATTAGAGCTGCAGATGGAAGTGTTGGGAGAGTTCAAAGAAGGAAAAAAAAATCAGTGAAATCTGGGACCTTCAAGAGAGGTTTCCTGAAGGAAACAGGATTTTCACTGGGCTGTGGGGTGTGGGGGTGGGGTAGGGGTAGGGGGTAAGATTGCAGAGGAGAAGAGGAACATAAGAGGCAGCCTTTGGTGTTGATTCTAGGGGTCAAATAGCCAAGTGGTGATAAAGAGACTCTTATTTCTGATTTTTACAGCCTAGAGTTGGCCTCCTGGAATAGGCCTGGGTCTTGGTATCCAGTATTCTAGATATCATTCAATGTTTTTAATTGCCAAGAAAACAAAGCAAAACAAACTATCCCTCTGGGACATGGCCAAAGAACACACCATTGTCAAGCCAACTGTCCTGACATCCAGTGGACAGAATGTCTTCACGAGCCATCTAATTGTTTTCTAACCATTAGCAGTATACACTAAGAAGAAAAAGTCGTCAGGATTTGGCCCATAATTCAGGTCTGACTCAGAATCATTTGCATCATCTGTGGTCCCAGAGCTGCTCTGCCAGGGATGCTAATGCAAGGGATAGACCTAGGGGCTGCCAGAGGGATTGCAATTTCCGGGCTTACCCCTGAGCCTTAGCAATTCCCTGGGATGAGGGCAGCCACATGGAACAAACCTGCTTCCTTCTTGCCTGTCACCATTTGTCAACTGTAGTGCGGCCTGGGGAAAAGAGAACATTCAACTTCAGCCAATCGCTCAGTGAATCAAGAAAAACATAGGAACTAAGCACCGACTGGAACGTGAGCTCATAGGACTGGGGATGGGAAACTGGAAGGTACCGGAGAGGCCCTCTTCTCTAATGCACTCATTTTCCAGGGCATTAAAATCAGGCCTGGGGAGGTTAAGTGGGGGCCAAGATCCCACCAGTCCTAGGGGGCATAGGTAGGATCTGAACCCCTTCCTTTGTACCACACAGCCTCAGATCTGAGGGCAGCTAATGTGCCTTCTGTTCTCTTTTTATTTTTCCTAGTTTAGTTGTTTGCTGTGGAAAATGTCCTTCACATGGTCCAAAAGGAAAGGATTCCTAGAGATGGAAAAGTCCTTCAGGTGCTTCTATTTGCCACTGACTTTGTAGTGGATAGAGCATTGGGCCTAGAGTCAGGAAGACCTGAATTCAAATCCAGCCTCAGATATTTACTAGCTGTGTGACTCTGGACAATTCACTTAAAAAATCTATCTGCCTGAACTTCCCCAACTGTAAAATAAAGATAATGATAGCAGTTATTTCACAGTGTTGTTGTGAGGATCAAAGGACATATTTGTAAAGTGCTTAACAAAGTGCCTAGTATGCTTCCTTCCTCTCTCCTTCTTTTCTTTCTCCCTTCTTCCTTCCTTCCTCCTTCTTTCCTTCTTTCTTCCCTCTTTCTTCTTTCCTTTCTTCCTTCTTTTCTTCCTTCCTTCCTCCCTGATTTTATAAATCTTCATAACAGACCGGCCTAGCAATCCACATAGAAAAAACAAAATGGATGAAGAATGCAGATTGTCCAGATTGCAACACGTAGTTGGATGGGAAACTTATTGAGTCAGTCCATTAGTGTATGTCTCTTGGATGAGCTTCATAGATAGACAACAAATTAAATCCAGAGAAGAATAGATTGGATCATTCTTAGGAAACTGAGTAGATCTTTCAATGATCCCAAGAAGTTCTCTGCCACAAAAGTTAATTTCTTGAACACACTTTTTCTTCTGGTGATGCCATATGGCTGAAAATCATGGAACTCAAGAGGATCAGAATTCCAGGTGTCCCAAAGAGTAGTAGAAAGACACACAAAAGAGTCTTCCCATTGATTAGGACAATATTAATAAATATTGAATGGAATAATAAATATAGTTGAACGAATAATGTCCTTGTCTAATCTATTATGTTGTAAACTCTTGAGGACAGGGATTAGGTCTTGCTCATATTTGTACCCCAGAGTATCTATTATTATATTCCTGCTCCTGTAAGAGGACCAACCAGTGCCTTGGCAACTGACAGGCAAGAACAGATCAACAAAGACAAATTTCCTAAATCAGGCAAAATGCCCTTTTCTGGGGATCAAAGAATGGAACCTCTAGTTTGTCCAAATAGCAAATCCAAAGTCAAGGAGGCAACAGGTCCTAGAGGCCTAGAAGACCTAGATCCTATCGCAGGAACTCTGGGTCCAAAGTCAGTGTAGGGGACCAGGTCAGAAGGATGATAGAAAGGTGCATAACAATTTGCATCACATGGAGTAAACCTAGGGCTCACTCATTTTAATAATTTATGACAATGACTTGCTAGCTATACTTTCCCTTTCCCTCTACATAGATGAGTGCTACATGGTTGTGAGTCCACATACCTGATGGTGATGTGTATGTAGTACATGCTGATTAAATTGAAGTGACTACTCCAAACATTGAAGTTCATGCCCCCAGTATAGTGGGGGTGGCCAAGAAATGTCAGAACTATTATTTTCTCTTAAATAGGTTGGTGAGCTCTTTATACCTAGGGGCATAGAAGTCCACCATGTAAGAAAAAGCCATAGTGGCAATCACACAAAAGTAAAAAATATGATGAAACTGCCCCTAAAAGGGAGACAGATGTTCTTATAAAGAAAATGAGATGACACATTCCCCATTTTCCAGAGCAGGAATTTAAAGGAATTTGATGTTAAGACAGGACTTGCCAAATACTTCTGTTAACAAATTAGAATTAGAATTAAGCTGGAAATTAGAACGTGAAGTGGCTTTAATGTCTACCCTTTCCAAACCACTCTCCACAAAGCTGCCAAAATAGTATTGTTTAAGCACAAGCCTAGCCATGTCACCTGGCACCCTCCTCCATACTTAAAAAGCTTCAGAGGCTTGCTCTTGCCTCCAAGATTTAAATAAAACAAAATAAAATAAAACACCTCCTCGGCTTCTTTAAATCTCTTCACAATCAGGCCCCATGCTACCTTTCCAGGTTTACTCAATATTATGTCCCTTCACATATACTATAGTGCAGCCAAACTGATCTCTATTTCCCCTCCCCTGAACTTGGCACTCCATTTTCCGTTTCTTTATCATAGCAGAGGTTTCCCTCCATGCCTGGAATTCACTCCCTCCCCATCTCCCTCTCTTAGAATCCTTATCTTCCTTCAAGGTTGAGCTCATGTTGTATCTCTAACAGGAGAATTTTCTCCATTTTAGTACTTAACATTCTCAGATTATCATGTGTATACTTGTTTACAGGATCTATCTTCTGTCTCCACCCCCACTATAGAATGTAAGCTTCTTGAAGACAGCAACTATTTTTTATTTTGTAATATTCTCAGTAGTTAACACAGTATCTTGCATGTAGTGAGTTATTAACAAATGCTAGTTATGTTAGATTGCATTAAAAATAATCCAGAAGCACTGTCTCTGTCTCCATGTCTCTCTCTGTTTCTGTGTCTTTCTGTCTTTGTCTCTCTCTCTCTCTGTCTCTCCCTCTCACTCACTGGTTGGTTTCAACTTTACCATCATCATTACCGTAAGCAGCAGAGCTTACCCTGTTTCCAGCTTTCTCTTTCATGTTGTCTTTCATCTTTAGATTGTAATCTGTATCTCTAGTGCTTAGCATAATGCCTGGTACTTAGCATACAATAAATGAGTTATCTATCAATCAGTCTATCTATCTATCCATCCATTCATCTATCCATCCATCCATCTATCATACATCCATCTCTCTCTCTCTCTCTCTCTCTCTCTCTCTCTCTCTCTTTCCTGATATATATTGACTTAAATATTGAATCTAGGCAATTCTTTAAGATTATGTGTTTCATAGAAGGTGAGTTGATACAAAGAGTTTTTTCATCTGGGTGTTCTTTATACTGATGAAATCCCAGGTCTAGTCCTGTGTGTGTGTGTGTGTGTGTGTGTGTGTGTGTGTGTGTAATATGTAGGAAACTATGCTAGGCATACAGATCCACAACTGTGTCACATTCCACCATGAGAGGATGGGTCTAGCAAGACAATGTCATTACACATCACTGCTCTAGGCTAACTTTTTGTATGAAGAAAATTACTATGGGTTGCAATGGTTTGAAATATCTTGAGCATTCACACATGACTTTCTTTATTGGTAGAGAGAATAATTACTCCCTGCTCCATGGCTATGTAAAGGGTAGAGATGGTAAGAGTTTGGAAGCTTTCAGCCCCAAGAGAAGACATCCATGATTCTAGACTCTCCCTAGAGGGAGAGAAAGACTTTAGAAAGAATTTGGCACATGGAGGAGCCAGTGCTTCCACTTGTCCCTGATTTTTAGTTTACCAGAGACTTTAGGAAATTTCCCCTTTGGTGAGACTAGGAACTCATTCTGTCTCTCCTGATTGAGCTGCGGTATCTTATGCCCAGTGGAAGAGTTCATTCACTCTGTGTATTGCTTGTATATTTTAACCTGTATTTTTTTCTGATTTCTATTGATGATAGGCTTGAGTCAATGGGTTTAATCATTATTCAGCATTTGTGATGGTCTTTCAATAAGTAGAATTTGGTGGGAAAGGAGTCAAGACTTTTGATATAGCTTGAGGTGCCTCTGTTCTGTTAAGGGAAGCATCTTGAACCTAAAAATACTATCCCCTAGACCAGCAATATTTAGGAGGGGCAGGGCAGATAGATTGATTCTAGTCCAGAATCTCTTCTCCAAGGGGATCAAGGTGGGCCAACTTTGGGCTCTAGTCTCCAGCTCCCTCCCAGGTAAGAATCAAAGTCTCTCTTTGGGAAAGAGCTGCTAAGATGCCTTCCTGAGAACTATATTTAGATAAGCTCATGTAGTCATATACATAACCTGCATGGGCAACACACACACCTACGTATATGTATATGTGCGTATACATTTAAAAGGGAGGCTTGGCAAATCTGCCATTTCTGCTCTTTGCAACAGGAGAGCTTGTCTATGCAGGACATTCTGAACATAGGTCAGGAAGGCTGAGGTCTGGGTTTGATTCCCTGGGGTTAAATTCATTCATTCTGATCCTTCTCTGTTTCACAACCACAGTCTAATTCTGGCTGTAGGCTAAGCCTTAATCCCACACAACTTTAGCCCAATCTGCTTCCATGACTCTCAGCTGATCTGCCAGGAACACTCTAGAGGGACTACTCTCCGGAGGTCCCGACTCCTACTTCACTGCCTGCCTGGCCTTTCTTTCCCAGCCTCAGGAGTGAGGAGGCTGGACCTTCTCTTAAGCACACCACTCAGAATAGCCTTGTTAATTCCTAGAAATTATCTCATTAGAGGGTCCTGTCTGTCAGACAGACAGACATTCCTACATGACTTGTTAATTGGAAAAACACTACCGTTTTTCCATTCTCCAAGGAAGAAGTCTTCACCAGAGTGATACAGCTTATGGCTTCAGGATCGCACACATGTAGACCATTAGAGATGAGATCTTAGAAACCACCTAGTCCATTTTTATCATTTTATAAGAAATCAAAGCCTAGAGAAGGAAAATGCCTTTCCGAAGGCCACAGAGTGAGTCAATGGCAGAAAAAATATTTAAGATCCTAGGTTCAGGGCTATAAGGTCAATTCCTGGAACCCAGGACCCCTGACTCCCAATCCACTCTTCATTTCACCAAACTGCACTGTCACTTCTGGCTTCCCACCGAAGAAAACAACCTAACAGCTCTGAGGATTTACAAAGATCTTTGGGAACAATGTTTACTCAACTCAGAGGTTATTTTGTTTTTAATTTTTTTTACCTTATCTTTATTGAATTTTTAAAATCATGTTTATTTTCACATGTGTGTATGCATATATATGTATATATCCTTTCTACTACCTAGTGCATTATCTGTGTAACAATGAATAAAAAAAGAAAAAAATCAGTTCAGCAAAACCAACCCATACATTGACTGTATCTGACAGTATATGTAATATGAAACAACCATAGCCTCCCACCTCTGCAAGAAGGGAGGGAGGGAAGGTTATTTGTCAGTCCTTCTATATGGCCAAACTTGCCATTATAGTTACTTATCATTCTTGTTGTTTTTCTTGAAATGTTTTTTTTACATTGTTAGAGTCACTGTGTATATTATTTTCCTGGTTCTGCTTTCTTTACTGTAACTGTTCATATATCTCATTCTTTTCTGAATTTTTCATATTCACCATTTCTTGTGGTACAGTAATATTCCCTGATTTCTTTCAATAAAATTTGCTGTATTCCTGGGGATGGAAAATTAGCCTCAGTATACTAGGGGATAAATTCTATGTAGAGTTTTTTCTAGGTTTCTTAAGTGGGAGCTCAGAGCCAAGAGAAGAAACATACCTCCCTCTCATCTCTCAATGTGCCCAGGCCCCTCACTTAATAATTGTCCCTGATTCAATGGGTGTGAGGATTAAAATTATTTTTTTTTAGCATTTCTCTAGTCGGTGCTGTATGGGTTAGGGTTATCTGAAGCACTGTGGATACACTCACTGTATCTCTGTCATCATCAAGTCCTGTCTCTTAATGTCCCATGTGAGTATTGGTCACTGTCAGTTGGAATCATTGGGTCCCTAGGCCCCAGCATGTGACCTACTGGACATCGTCATCATAGCCCAAAGGAGGACAGAAATAGCTAGTGCTGGCAAGGAGGAAGAGGAGGAGGCAAGCAGCTTCCACCAAAGAAGGACTGAGCAGCTGTCATGTCAGAAGAGCTGAGAATCCTAGGATGCTTTGGCAACAAGAAACCTTTGAGATTGTCTTGCAGTGGAAAGAGTGCAGGATCTTGAGTCAGCCACTTAACAAGCATTTATTAAGTATTTACCCTGTGTTAATCTCTGGGAATACAAATCAAGGCAAGAACATGGTCCCTGCCTTCAAGGAGTTCACATTCTAACACCTGAGTTGAAGGACTTAGATTTTACTTGTTTTTTTTTTTTTTTGGCCAAACATGCCCCCTCTTCAAAACTTCCCTCTGTTGAGGGCACCGTTATTCTTTCAGAAACCCAGGTTTGCCACCTTGGCACCATCCTCTCCTTATTCTCCCTTCCCTCCACATGCAATCAACTGCCCAATCGTGTTGTTTTTACTTCCCCCTAATCTCATCTCTGTTCCCTTTTTTCTACTCTTCTGCCTACTTATCACCTCTACCATGGGATTATTACAATGGCGTCCAAATTAGTCTCTCTGCCTCAAGTCTCTCCCCATTCCAATCCATCTTCCACAGGGCGCCAGAATGATTTTCTTGAAGTGTAGGTCTGACCATGTTATCTATCTAACTCCTACCCTCCACCCCTACTCAGTAAACTCAAGTGGCTCCCTGCTACCTCTAGGATCAAATATAATTGCTTCCATCAGCAATTAGAGCCCTTGAAAAACTGAGTCCAACCCACATTTCCAGCTTAATTATGTGCTACTCTTCATGAACATTCAAAAGTCCTACCACATGACATTCCATCTTCCTTCTGTGCCCCAGGATTACCTTATATTTATTTTGTCCAAGGTAGTATTTGAACCCAGGTCCTCCAGAGTCCAGTGCCCCACCCCTACTCTGCTCTGCCTCCTCTGCCCCACTCCTGCTTTACTTGGCCTTCTTTGCCATACGACAAAGATTGTCTTTGCTTTCTTGTTCTCCTCCTCCTGTACCTTTTTATCCTGTGGGTGGTGCTCCCTAACTCCTTTCAAATGCTCTACAAGCTGTCGGGTTCTTCTCTCCTCCTTCATCCAAATCTGTCTGAAATCAGCTTTGAGAAACAATAGAAGGCAATGGAGGTCGTAATGTGGAGAACCAGTAAATTTAGGTTCTGACTTCAACTCTGCTATTCACTCGCTGACCTCAGGGATGACCTCAGGGGAAATCCCTCTTTCTTCTGGGCTTCGGTTTCCTGGATTAAAAAGTAGAAGTAAAAATTTCTTCCTGACCTCCCACCTGTCTGTGAGGATTAGATGGCCTCGGAGGTGTGAAAAGGCTGTAAGCACCATCTAAATGTTTGCTCTTTACCCCCCTCGGTGATAATGTCAGTCCCGGTCCCGGACATAGTAGGCATCTAATAAATACTTGTTGATTGATTGTCTCCTCTCTTGGTCTCAACTTAAACTCAGCCTTGTGGAAGAAAACGTTCTGTCCTTGGGAAAAGAATTTCAGACCGCGGGGCAGCTAGGTGGCACAGTGAGTAGAGCACCGGCTCTGGAGTCAGGGGGACCTGAGTTCAAATTTGACCTCAGACACTTAACATACTTATTAGCTGTGTGACCTCGGGCAAGTCACTTAACCCTAATTGCTCTGCCTTCCTCTTTCCAAAAAAAAAAAAATCCAGACTTCAGTGAACATGAAACTTTGAAGCTGCTTGTGTCCCTGGCACCCCAAAACTATACTTAGGAGATGGTCCTGGGTGTCCTGGACCCCACATCAGCCCTCTGACACTGCATACCGCCCCCCCAACCTCTCAACACAGGCTGGCTTCCTGTTTGACTTGTCTCAATAGGACCGTTAGTTGAGAAAGGGACATGAGCTCAGAACTTCTCTTCAGAGTGCAGGGAACAGTGCGAGCCAAGGTTCAGGGGCAAGCAGAGTATGGACCGGGTTTGGGGGGACAATGAGCATTTCAGTGTGGCTGGAGCAGGAGGAGGGAGACTGAAGGCTGGAAAGACAGGTTGAAATCAAATGGTGGAGAGCTTTGAATGCTATGCCAAGGAGACTGAAATTTATCCTGTAGGCAGCGGGGAACCACTGAAGATCTTAGAGCAGGGAAGTGGTGGTTTGGGGAGTTAATTACATATTCTCTAAAGAGCCCCTTTGGATTGTGTAAAGTGCTTAGTACAGTACCTGGCACATAGTAGGCACTTAATAAATGCTTGTTTCCTCCCTCCCTCTCTTCCTTCCTCCCTCTTTTCCTTCCTTCTTTCCTTCCTTCCTTCCCATACAATTATACAAAGGAGTAGCTGAGTGCATATCTATCTATCTATCTATCTATCTATCTATCTATCTATCTATCTATCTATCTATGTATATGCAGGCATTGTAGTTGGGATTTTCCAGGATGAGGAAGCCCCTTTAGCACCTTCTCTAGAGCCTATAGTCTTAGAGAGTGGCCCGGGCCCTGAGAGACGATGGTTGATGCCAGACTCGAGCCCTGAGCACAGGACCACATGTCCAGAGTAACCCCAGAGGCCATCTCATCCACCTCTCATTTTCCTTGCCTGTTCCCATCATCTCTCACCAGGGGCTGGGATTCCTGATCAACACTGTCAATAGAAACTCTTTGTCCTTCCCGGCCAGTCCTAAACTAATAAACATCTGCAATTTTGGAGGAAAAAGGTCCTCCTTTTGCCCTCCTGCTACTTCCCCTTCATTTATCAACCTGGTCTCTGTGTTCTTCTTTTCTGCAGAATGAGTCCAGTTCCCGAGGACCGCAAAAAAACAAGCCCGTCTTTGAGTCCTGAAGTAGGAACTTGACTGGTCCAGGCTCGTTGTCGGCTTCAGGGGCTTGGCCCGGCGGCTTCTGCATAATACAGGCCTGTCTGCAACAGAACTGGGCTCTGTGCTGCTCACGGGCAAGATGACAGACTGCCAGTCTGGGCTAACTCCTGGCTCCCGGCAAAAGAGTAGTGCCCCAGCTCCAAGGTATAGGACTATGTAGATTCAAAATGCTCCAGGGGCCAGAACATCAAAAGATGAAAGAAAAAAAAGTATTTATTTAAGCAAGTACAAACTTGGAAACTTTGGAAGCCACTGGAAAGGCCCTCATGTTTCAATGTTGCGTAATTGTATACAGATATACAGTGGACACATGCATATGTATACACATCTACAACATGCTCCCCATATGTGGATTTACATCCATTTATACCCCATTATATACTTATATGTACAATAAACATACAGAAATACATGTATACATAAGCTACGCAGACACATAGGAATCTTCCATTATATACATATATTCACATATGCTGCCAACACAACACGCCTATCACAGACTTCTTTCCTACACTTGAGTGCCCATAATTGAACATGGGCTTTATAAAAAACCTGTAAACTCTCCAATGTAATATAAAAGTCAAGGGCTTATACAGTTTTCATTCCTGGGTGCCAGCGGGATACTGAGATGGGACCTGTTTGCCAGGGAAGTTTGCTCCAATGCAGGTCAGTTTTTGCAAATACAAGGTGTTGTCAAAATCTTAGTTCAGTTTTAAGCTTTATAAGAAGACTCTTGGGGGCACCCTGTAGGATCACCATGCATTTAAGCACTGACTCCTGCGTCCAGGAGGCCATGTTTTATCTACATCTCTCATATATTCTCCCTCTTCTCTACTCACACAGCCTCTGTGCTAGTTCAGACCTTTCTTCCCATCTGGACCATTGCTGTTTCCTCCTAATTGGTGTTAGAATCTAGCTCCTCTGAGCCAGATGGGCTCTTGGAGGTCAACCCCCTCATTTTATAGATGAGAAAACTAAGGCATTGGGAGGATCAATGATTTACCCAATGCCACACACTTAATAAATATTGGAAGCAGGATTTGAAACCAGACCCTCAGCCTCCAAGGCCAGTGTTTTTCCAATGTTCCGTGGTGCTTTGTGGCCATGGGTATTCCATGTCACTGAGACCCAATTTCCCAGTCTCTAAAATGGAGAAAATAATGCCTACATCACAGATGTTGGCAGACTCAAATGAGATAAGATGTGACTTTAAAATGCTAGGCCAACCTTAAGGAGTTCTATCAATGCCAGCTGCCAGACTCCTCCTTGTAACCTATTATACCTTCTCCTAGTGCTCTTACCTGTCCCCTGGGCTAAGAAAATCCTCTGCATCCAGTCAGGAGTGTGTTTCCTCTCCCACTGGATCTAGTGCCCTCCTACATGGTAGCCACGAATTAGCAAAATGTTCTGGAGGGTAAGTGAATTCCTTTGATTAATGGAAACCTTTCTCTTCCCACCCTAACCAGCACCCTGAGAGTAGGGGTGTCTTAGAAGCCCAAAGCTCAGGAAGGGCAATGCTTGTGTCAAATGTTGTAAGCTGGGACAGGTCTGATCGTGAAAGTCCGGAGGCCCAGTTAACTAGGTGGAGGAATCTGGGGGGCAGTTTGGTCATGGAGAGCAGGAACTCAGGAAAGAGGTGAGGGCTGGATATGTCGATTTCAGAGTCATGGTAGTGGATGTGATGACTGAACCCTTGGGAAGGATTGAAAGCACTCTCATGGGAGAGAAGAGGGACCAAGACAGAGCCTTGGGGGAATGGCCACACTCATGGTGCAGTAGATGGCTGACCAGGGTTGGGCACATCAGGTGGGGATAATGACTCAGGGCAGCAAATCTGAGAGGATCTGGGATCTGACACCATGAATTCACTCTCCTGCCTCAAAGAACAGTTGGGGAGGCTATTCCCATCCATTTGATGAATCTGCTTGGGGGAGAGTAATGGATTCCAGCTCTTCCTCTGTGTCCTGGGGCAAAGCCCTTGCCCTCTCTGAGACTCAGGTTCTTCAGTTATGAAATGAAAGGGGTTGGAACCAATGACCTTTAAGATCTCTTTCAACATCAATGTTATTTACTATTTGGTGGTCCCCTCCCTTCCTCCTTCAGTACTTCCTTCCCACTCCCCTCTACGTTCCCAATTAATAGAGGCATTATAGAGTAGGAAAGACAAAATGGAACCATGGATAGAGCAGTGGACTTAGACTCAGGAAGACCACAGTCTGAGCCCAACTTCAGTCACTTACTAGCTATTTGGCTCTGGGCAAGTCACTTAACTTCTCTGTGACTCAGTTTCCTCACCTGTGAAATGATGGGGTTGGACTCGGTGGCCTCTAAAGTTCCTTTCAGTTCCAGATCTATGATCCCATGACCCAAGTATCTCTTCTGTCTTCTATCTTCTCCAAAGAACTTTGTTCTAAGCTGACTACAACCCATCCGCATTCTGGGGATGAGCTGATGACAGCTTCTAGTGTGGTGTCAAACTGGAAAGAATGATGGTTGAGAGCCAGGTGACCTTGGTTTGAATCCTGGCTCTGTCATTAACTATGTGTGTGATCTTGGGCCAGTCACTTAACTCAAGCCTCAGTTCCCTCATCAGTAAAATGGAGGAGTTAGACTAGAAGACCTCTGAGATCCTCTTCTATGATCCTGTGATCCTGGCTAGAGGGGCTTGCATTTTTTGAGATGCTCAAAAAACCTTCCAGATTTGAAGCTCTGGGTCCCAATTTGCTATAAGTCAAGATGTGCTGTTGATAAAGTGACAGTTAACAGACCTAGAGAGAGATGACCAGCCTAGGGCAGGGGAAGTGGATGGCCCAAACCATCATTGCCCAAGGGGAGTAATGGGGCACTCCAGAAACAGGACTTGAGCTGGAGATGGCCAATATGAACTCAAACCTTGGCTGGGATATTGTTTTAGCTGTGAGGACTTAACCCCACTGACCTTCAATTTCTTCATCTTCCAACTGTGATGAATAAAAATTTGCAATTCCTCTATTGCAGGGGTTTTGTGAGGAAAATGTTTTGCAGAACTTAAGGACTATAAAATATGAATTATTGAACAAAATTCCAGGATGGATCAAGCCAGACAGTTCAATGGAGGGAGAAGAAACTTATCCAGAAGGCTCTGTATATGCCACAAAAGCTTGAACAAGGGAGTTCTCCAAAGGGAGGAGGGTATCAGCATGGGGTAGGGCCAGGAAAAAGCTATGAGGGAGGAACCATAAGGGGTCATCAAAGGGCAGCTTGTCTCATGAAATGTCTCTGCCTGAGACAGCATCTTTGTATAGCATCATGTGATAACATCTTCCTTGACCAGATCTGTCACAAAGAAATGACTCCCATGGTGGGAATGGATATGGGTTTGCGAGCATGGATGGGTGGGGTTGGGACTGGGGGGAGGTGAAGTACAGGAGGATACTTTAAGACAGGGGGGAATTTCCAGCTGTCATTTGTGTCTAACAGACCAAGCTGCTGCCCATTATAGTAATGCTGAAAACCAGCTCTGGTAATGAGATTTCATGGCTGTTGGATGTATCCAGGCCCCAGATCCAATTCCTTGTCCCACATTCTCTAAAGTTGGAAGGCCTGACCAATGTTACCCCTTTCTACCCTTCTCCCTCCCACTCCTTCTCACTCTTGGTCTCTCCCAGCTCGGGAAAGAACTCTACTCTGCAAGGCAGTTTGCATCTTTCCATTTGTAAGGGCCATGCTGGATAAGGTTGGGAGGGAGAGCTCTAGACCCTCCCACTCCCACAGATGGAGGTCATGAGCATTTTTTGGAACACCCTCCTGCCTGTGGACTCCAGGGCTTCTTGGCAGTTTTATTCCAAGCCCTGCTCCAGGCCTCTGGGACCCTTTGGAGTTTGAGGGGATGTTGCTGAGCAAGGGAAGCATGGTGGTGATGACAGCCTTATTTATCTAGATTGAGGATGGAGGAGGCCAAGGATTTATAGGACCGTCCCATTGGCCCCTGGGGTTGGGAGTGGGGATTGACCAATTACACGACTGTGGTTTGGGGGATCACAGGATTTACAGCTGAAGGGGACTTAAGAGATCACTTGAATGCAACCCTCCATTACTCAGTGGAGGAAGCTGAAGTCCAGGGAGGGGAAGTATCTTACCACACAGACAGTAAGTAGCCAAGCCAAGATTCCCACACAGGTTCTCTGACTCTGCTCAGCCTTTCAGGGACTTGATGGTTTGAGTTATCACAGTGGCTTGCATCATTTCCCTTTCCCCCTCCCCTCCCCACTTTGGAGAAGAGGTTTTACCACTGAAATGGGGGCGGGGGAGACACAGACATGGCAACTTGCTCCCATATGACACTGTTGACAGGAAACATGATTTCCCCCATGGAAGATCCTCTGAAGGCTTGGTCTGAGTAATCGAAGAGAGTGAGCAATGCACGAGGGAGAGAATGCTCTCTTTGACTTTGGACAAACATGCCTCTGTGGGTGTGAGGGACAGGCCTTGATGGAGGTCCTTGCTGTCAAGTAAGGTTGCATGATGGGTGGATGTTACTTGGCAAGAAAAAATGTCAAGGAGAAAGCAGGGACAGACATGCACAGAAATATGTTATGTTCCTTCATGGGTCTTATAGTGGACTGGGAATCGGAATTTAAAATTCTTCATAACCTGGCCTCTTCCTACCTTTCCAGTCTTATTTGACTTGTCTCCCCTCCACATAATCCACTGCCATTGGCCTATTTGCATCTCTTTGAACATGAGTCTTCATATGAGTCCTGACTGTCTTTGCATTAACTCCCCCTTGTCTATGCAATGCTGTGCCCCCTCACCTCCCACTGAGCTTCTGGGGTTTCCTTCAAGACTTAGCTCACATTCTACCTTTTCAGAGGGTCCTTCTTGCCTAGTGCCCCCATCTCACAGTGCCTTCCTTTCTCAGGTTTCTTTCTATCTTCCCTGTGTCAATCTTATATGTTCTAAATTACTCATATGTTGACTCTCCCGTTAGTGTGGAAGCTTCACGTGGGCAGGGACCATGTTTTTGCCTTTCTTCGTGTTTTCAGCGTTTTGTACAGTGCTTAGCAAACAGTAATTGCTTGATGAATCTAATCCAATAAACATTTATTAAGTGCCTACTATGTGTCAGGCACTGTGCTAAATACTGGGCATGTGATTAGTACAGACAATCCCTGCCCTCAAGGAGCTTATAATCTAAAGAAGGTGATTTGACTCACTGATCAACAGACTATTATTATTCCTAGCCTATCTCACTGGTCAGGGACAGAAACATCGTCTAAAGGTCAAGGTAAAGAACAGGTGGATTGGGACACATGACTCCATACAATTCTCTGCTTTGGAGTGAATACATATAACTTGGGCAAAAGGAAAACAGGTTAATTCACAAATTCGTAGATAATTAGAGTTGGCAGGAAGAGGCTATCAAGGCCAACTCCCCTATTTTACAGGTGAGGAAAATGAGACCCAGAGTAGAAGGAATGAATAGAAATGAAACAAGTGTCTATTTAGCTTTTATTATGTGCCAGATGAGCCAATTAGGTGGTGGAGTGGATAGCGTGACAGGCTTGCAGTCAGAAAGACTCATCTTCCTGAGTTCAAATCCGGCCTCAGACACTTGTGTGGCCCTGGGAGAGTCATTTAACCCAGTTTGCCTCAGTTTCCTCATCTGTAAAATGAGCTGGAGAAGGAAATGGTAAACCATTCCAGTATCTTTGCCAAGAAAACCCCAAATGGGGTCATGGAGAGTCAGACCACAACTGAAACAACTGAATAACAACATATGTCAGACGCCGTGCTGAGGGCTGGGAATGAAGGTACCCGGAGTGGTCTTGAAGTTTGGAAGCCAGGAACAGGGCCAAGAGAGGGATGAAAGGCAGCCTGAGCTCCTGGTCCTAGGAGAGGAGGGGAGGGCCTTCTAGAGGGGCCCTTCAGGTTGAGAAGACTGTAAGATGATTGGGTGTTCCAGGGTGAGGAGGCCCCAGGCTCTGAGGGAATTCTAGAAGGGACAGCACCAGAGACACAGTTATGAGGCACGATGCCCAGTGGAGAAAGGGGACCTCAGTGACTAGACCACGGTCACAGAGCTAATCAGTGGCAGAGCCAGAATTTGAACCCAGCTCTCCAGACTCAAGCACAGACCCTTCGCACTACTCGTGGCCTTAAGCACGTCACTCAATCTCTTTGGCCTTCTGCTGTCTCCTGGGTGAAATGAAGAGATTACACCAAACAATCGCTGACATTTCTCTAAGGTCCTAATCTCCAAACTCAGTATTCTTGCCACTCACCTGGCATCATTTCCTTGGCTCCTGTTTGTTAAACTTGGCCTAAGGTGCAGGCCCCCAACCTATCCTCAGTTTCCTGTTTATAAGATAGTAATAGATCCAGCTACAGAGCATGCCTTCCAGAGGAAGGTGCCCTGTCCATCTCCACCAGCCAGACACATGGAGGTCCAGCCTTAAGCAGAGAGGCTTCGTGAGGATACTTACCAGCACTTAATATTTGGACGAATACTTTCACAACCATTCTCTCCCAGTAGCTTTGCAAGATCAAGTATGTAGAGGGATGAGGGGGGAAAAAGATTATGATGCCCATTTGACAGATGGAGAAACTGAGGCACGAGAGAGTAAGTCACTTGCTATTGTGAAGATCATTTGTAAAACACTTAGCCCAGTGCCAGGCATACTTAATAAATGCTTGTTCCAGTAGTCTTCCCACACCACCATTTTAGTCCTAATTACATAGGGCACATACATGGACACAAACACATTTTATGTATGGAACAAACACATATATGCATACAAGCATATTACACACGTGTGAACACTTGTTCGAAAAGATACAGCAATTACTGATGCATTAGCAAAAATCATTGTTATTCGCATTCCTCCTGCAAAACACTTTCCTCACCATTAATGGTTAAACACTGATTAAGTTTGCTAGATGCTGGGGTTCCTCTAAAGGAGCTCACATTCTGTTAAAGGAGAGACTATGTACATAGATGAAGTGTCCCGAACGTCTTAGTGCAGTCTTAACCCTTAACACCTTCAGAAGTAGAAATGCTACAAATTTACAAAAAGAACCCTCAATATTTGAAGGATTAATTATTTAAATTTTTTAAAATGTTCACATATTTCTTAATGACATTCAACATAACCAGTGTCTAGTGTTATACAATCGTTCTCATTGATTTGGGGACTTTGGAAAAATTTTCATTAGCTGTTACTCAGTGACTGAAAGGATTGCATTTGTAATCTCTGCCTTAACATCATCCAAACAACAAGGTTTTGACGTCTACTCTGGTATAATCCCACAAGAAAAATGTCTAAAAGGAGTGGAGAGGAGGTATCCCTGCCTACCTGAGTTCAGTTCATGGCTCCTGCACTGTGGATGAACTGTGATCTTGACCTTCTGGACACAGCAGAAAAGAGCCACAGGAGAAAAGAGACTATCTCACTGGACAACTTAAAAGATACAGCCTGGTCCAGCTGTGCAGCCAATAAAGCGGGTGCTGCACCCAGTCACATGGAAGGGGATGCAGGATGCCTCCATGTTGGGTGATCTGGGCATGCTTAGGGCACAGGACCAACCCCCGTACAACTAAAATATTTTAATTTTGAATATGGTAAATATCAATAGATTTAACCACATAAACAAAACTCTTTGAGGGTGTCCTCGATAATATTTTAAAATGCAAAGGGCTCCTGAGGCTAAAAAGTTTTGAGGATTCTTAGAGGAAACTGAAGATTGATTCTAAGATACAGTGTTGAGGAGGGATTGTGCTCCTGGCATTGGGAATGTTATGTACAAATGTTATGTACAAAGACATGGAGGTGGGAGATGTTCATGGTGTTAGTTAATATATATTAATATAAATATATATATATATATATATAATATTAATATAATATAATAATAGTAGGCAAAATTCAAATTCAGGCCTCCTGAGTCTAGGTCTGATGCTTTCTCCACCAAGCAAAGCTTCCTCTCACAGTATCTCAGTATGCACACACACGCACACACATATACACACACACATATATATGCATATGTATATATGTGTGTGTATATGCACGTGTGTGTGTGTGTGTGTGTGTGTGTGTGTGTGTGTGGTGTTGGCCTTGCTAAGTTTTCCTTTTCTCCAGATCTGGCTTCTATAAAACCAGAATGCAGCCTACATAGTCAGTAGAGATCCTATTTGTAAAACTCTTTGCAAACCTTAAAGAGCTTTGTAAATGCTAGCTATTAATATTATTACTTTTTAAGGGTATGTATGACATTAATTTTCTTCCTTTCAACAAAGCCTCATTGAAAGGAAGAAAATTAATGTTAAATGCTGACATTTTAGGGAAAGCCACACAGAAAAGGATTCTCAAACATCACATGTTGCCTGCATGAGTTAAGAGGAGTCTTCCCCTCCCCCCATATGCCTTTCATTAGGAGGTGAATGAAGCAGTCTTGCTCAATCCATCCGATAATGGAAGTTTAATGATTCCCCAGTGCCAATAACATGCAAGTCCACAAGATTATTGAAATCAAGGGACCGCACCATTACAGGCTGGAACTCATCACAGAACAAGGAACAAGGCAAGGAATTGTTATAATCAAAAGTTACAGGCAAGACTTTCAAACTGGGAAAGAGTGTCATGGCCTATCAGGGCAGTGAGTTCACAGTAAGACCATGGGATTCCAAGCTGGCCATGAAGCAAGTACTTGGAAGGATGGGGTTCTGCTCTGGGTCCAGGATTTCAAGGAAGTCCCTGACCACGTGTGGAGGTCTCATTGTTCTAATCTGGGCCATCTGAGGCTCTGGTGAGAGCCAGGAGCTATAAAACCTCAGAGGCCTCAGGGTTTAGTCATAGCTTCACAGGCCAGGGGAGTTTGTGACGAAAGGTCATAACTTGTAACCTGAGCGTCCAGTGGGTGTCACATTGCCTTCCAGGCCCTTCTCAGTGCCTTGCTTGAGGGCCCGAGGTTCTGCAAGTCAGCAATATAGATCCTGGGGGCTTTTCCCCACCTTCCTCTGTCTGAGCCTGGGTTCAAACAGGTTGGAGAACATGGGCCCAAATTTGCCTCATGTATTTCCTCAGTGGTGAGAGCCAGGGGCAGGGTATGGTGGTCATAAGAGCCATGAAAGGCAGGTAGGTTGGGTAGACAGGACACTATTAGTTGGACTGGTCCAGATCGGTGATTTCATGGGATCATAAGACAAGAGTGGGCAAAGACCATAGGGGTCATCTAAACTAAGCCTCTCATTTCACAAATGAGGAAATCGTGTCCCAGAAAAATTGCCCAAGGTCAAATAGATAGAAAGGGACAGAGTTGGGATTTCCCTGGTGTGAGAGACTCCCAATGTAGAAACCCCTTCTACCAATGCAGATGCAATCCTACTATAGGGTAGATAGGTGGTACAGAGGATAGAGTGGTGGGCTTAGAGTTAGGAAGACCTGAGTTCAAATGCTGCCTTAGACATTACAAAGTGTGGGACTCTGGGCAACTTGCGTAACTGCTCATAGCCTCACCTGTAAAACAGGCATAGTAATATACGTATCGGAGAAGAGATGGGATCCGAATCCCCAGGACCTCTGATTTCAAATCCAATGTTCTTTTTACTCCACCACACACCCAACATGCCATGCATATATGTGGGCAGAGGGGTCCCAGGCTAATGATGGAAGTGTTCTATTGTTACTTTTCTTACTATGCCATCTTATGAAATATCCCTGCCTCGAGCTAGTTGTGTTCTCTCTGACAAACTAGTAAAAATAAACACATTGCTAGGAATCTGTCTGTCAGTGAGTCAATAAACATTTATTAAGTGCCTACTATGTGCCAGGCACTGTGCTAAATGCAGGGGATACAAAAAGAGACCAAAGACAGTCCCTGCCCTCAAAGAGCTCATGGTCTAATGAGGGAGACAACGTGCAAATAACTATATACGAACAAACTATAGAAAGGATAAACTGGAAATGATCACCGGATAGAGGGCATTAGAATTAAGGGGGATCCTGTAGAAGATGGGGTTTTAGTTGGGAATTGAAGGAAGCCAGGAGGTAGAGATGAAGAGAGAGAGAAAGAGAGCTCCAGGCATGTGAGATAGCCAGAAAAAATGCCTGGAGTTAGCGGAGGGAGAATGTGAACCCACCAAATGCTTTGAATCTGGGGTAGCTTTTCTGGGGGTGTTCTAGAGAGTGCATGAGAAATAACTGTTTGGCAGTTGTATAGGAGGGTATATTGAAAGCAGAAAGACCTGAAGCAGGGAAGCCTGATGGGGGGCTGTAGTCCAGGTCAGAGGGGATGAGGGCTTATACCAGGCCTGTAACTAAGAAGAAAGTAGAAGTGAGATAAGGGATGTTGTGTTGTGTTGTGTTGTGTTTTTTTTTTTTAAAGGCAGGATTGGTAAGAGCTGAATGCATTGTGAAGTTATGGGAGAATGAAGAGTTGGGGATGACTTGGAGATTTTGAACTTGGGTGGCCGGAAGGATTCTGGTGCCCTTGATCTTGACAGGAAAAAGTCAGAAGAGAGGCGGGTTTGGCGGGGCGGGGTGGGGGAAGATCCTGAAGTGACAATGACCATAGATTCAAGAGTTCTTGTGTCCCACTCGATTATGAGTATCATGGCAAATGATTACTGTGTCAATGCTACAGAAGATCTGAAGAATGTGGGACATGAGATGAGTCTTGAGGGCAGAGGGAAACCAGAATGCACAAGTGAGGAGGGAGAGAATTACAGGTATGGGGGCCAGCCAAGGCAAAGACATGGAGTCAGGAGATGGTTTCATATTTGAGGAAGTATGAGAGCTAGGTGGCGCCATAGTGCACAGAGCGCTGGGCCTAGAGTCAGGAAGACTCATATTCCTGAGTTCAAATCTGGCCTCAGACATTTACTAGCTGTGTGACCCTGAGCAAGTCACTTAACCCTGTCTGCCTCAGTTTCCTCATCTGTAAAATGAACTGGAGAAGGAAATGACAAACCATTCCAGTATTTTTGTCAGGAAAGCTCCCAAAGGGGTCACAAAAAGTCAGACATGAATGACCAACAGCAAGCTAATGTTGCCGGATCACAGAATGTGTGGAGAGGAGTAAATTATAAGAGACTGAAAAAAATGGGAAGGGTCCAAGTTGCGAAAGACTTTGTATTTTATATTTTATCTTCAAGGTAATGAAGGCCACTAGAGTTAATTAGGGGAGAGGATGACATGGCCAGGCCATGGCCAGGAAAATGATTCTAGCAGTTCTGTGGAGGACGGATTGGCATAGGGAGAGATCTGGGTCAAGGGGACCGACCTAAAGAGTATTGCGATAGTCAAGGTATGACCGTGAAAGTGAAGGGGAGAGAACATATATATATATGAGAGATGCTGTGGAGGTAGAAGCAACATTTGGTGCTGGATTGTACCTATGGTGTCAGTAGTAGGGAGGAGTCCAGGTGACAAACCTGGGTGACTGAGAGGATAGTGGTACCCTCAAAAGCAATATGGGAAGCTAACAGGAGGAGATGGTTAATGGGGAGGGATAATGAATTCTGTTTTAGGTTGAGTTTGAGATGTCCAAGAGGCAAGATTGATGCAAGATTGGAGCTCAGGAAAGAGGTGAAAGTTGGGTATGTGGATGTCTCAGAGGATAGAGTGATGGCCCTGAAGTTGGGAAGACTCATCTTTCCGGGTTCAAATCCAACCTCAGACACATACTAGCTATGTGACCCTAGACAAGTCACATAACCCTGTTTGCTTCCGTTTCTCACCTATAAAATGAGCTGGGGCAAAGATACTGGAGTTGTTCGCCCTTTCCTTCTCCAGCTCATTTTATAGATGAGGAAATGGAGGCAAACAGGGTTAAGTGAGTTGCCCACGGTCACATAGCTGGTAAGCGTCCGAGACTGGATTTGAACTCAGGAACATGAGTCTTCCTGACTCCAGGTCTGGCACTCTGTGCACTGTGGCACCACCTAGGTGTCCCACATGTCATATACTCAAGGTCTTTTGCTGTCTTAATAGCCTTCACCTCCAATTTGTCAATGTCCTTCTCAAAACACCTAGAACTGAATACAAGACTTCAGACAAGTTCCAAGGACAGGATACAGGGAGACCCTTACCTCCCTATGCACTTCTTGATGCAGACCATGTGCTTTTAATGTATAGATCCTATGACTCATACCTGCCCTTTCCTCCTAGCTTCACGCCAGGGAGAGGAGTTACTTATAATGTGGTGCATGGTACACCCTGGGAGAGTATCTCCATAGGCCCTTCCTTTTCCCCTCAGGGCGATGCTGCCCCAGACTGTCCTAGCACACTTGGTCTAGTTCTGTTCACATCTGGTCCAATGTAATAGAAAAAAAAAACTGAATTTGGAACCCAAGGAACTGGAACTGGATTTAGACTCTGCAACTTGCCTATATGGCCTTAGGTCAATCACTTTTTGGGCCTCCCTTTTATCCCCTGAAAGATGAGGGGATTGGACAAGGTGGCTTCTTCCAGCTCTAAATCATATGCTCCTGTGAAATGAAGTTTCATGCTGAACAGATTTTTTTTTTTCCTGAGGAAGGGACAGATTGGAAGCAGCTGGGTAATTTCCCTGGGTGGGGGTGTGGAGGCAGAGCTTCCCAGCCATAGAGAGGTTTCTGGGATGGTAGGAGTTAGCACAGCTGCGCCCCCAAGATTACAATAGTCCAAGCCTTCCGGTGGGTTTGTGTTTGGAGTTGATTCTCCCCTTTGCATTTGCTTTTAATAAAACCCTTGTCAAATCCTGCTCCTGGAAAAAATGTAGCCATTCATGGCTTTGACAATGGGCGGTTTGGAAATGCTTCACAGTGCATTGATTTCCCCAAACTCTTGCATTGGAGGCCTGTTTTCTAAGTGGCGTGTGCACCAAAGCTCCAATCAATTAAATATTTACCCGCTTGGAAAAGCTACATGTTTAAATAACCCCCAAATGACTCAAATACACAATTTGGCAAGCTGCACACTTTTAATGTCAATGAAACTCATGGTGTTTTCCAAGAATAAGTTAAAAGAGCTGAGTTGATGCATGCTTCAGAAGGAGCTACTATGGAGATTGGGTTATTTAGAGGAAAGTCCCTCAGGACTGTTGGTGACTGCCACTCTCTTCTGAAGCTAGCATGGGACCTTGTGCTAGATTAGACACCAATAGGAAAAGGGCTGGACTTGAGCAGGGAGAAACCTGTATTCCTGGCCCAGCTCTGACATTAATTTTCTATATGCTCTTGGGCGAGTCATGTGGCTTCTTTCCACCTCAGTTTGTCCATCTGGAAAATAAAGGCATCGATTCCTGCTCTGCTGAGCTTCTTTGGGATGTTTTTGAAGATTCAGTGAAATGATGGAGATGAGTCTGTGTCTTTAGAAAGCAGATGGAAGAGATTGCTTATTATTATGGAGCAAGACTCTGACCCCGTGAAGTATTTCTGGGGTGTTTAGGTCATTTCTGGAACACTTTTTCTTTTAGTGTGGAAGGTCACTTCCAGCATCAACTTAGGTGGCATCCAAATATGGCCAGAAAAATGAACTTTGATCTCTACAATTTATTAATATTAGTTGACATTTTAAAGAAACACAGAATTGGGGAGTTGGGAGGGATCATAGTTCCTTAGCTAGCTCATCCTATATAACATACCTGAACAAGAATCATCTAGTCTATTGTGGAAGGTGGGGGAGCTACTCATCACTTCTGGAAGCAACACACACCGCTTTAGGACACCTCTAATTTTTATGCCAACTTCTACCTAGGGCTAAGCTAAATAAGTCTGGTCCCTCCTATCCGTGATAGTCCTACAAATACTTGAAGACAGCTATCATATTCCTCCGGAGTTTTTTTTTCTTTGTCTGGGCTAAACATTTTCAGTTCCTTTAACTAGTTTTCATATGACATGGCCTCAAGGACCTGTACCATTCTGATTGCCCTTTTCTGGACAATCTCCAACCTTTCTGGGACATGGCATATTTGCTCAGAACTAAACCCAACAAGAACAATTATAATAGCTAGCATTTATATTGCACTTTAAAGTTTGGAAAACACTTTATAAATATTTTATCCTCACCAGACCCAGGGGGTAGGTGCTATGATTATTATTCACATTTGACAGAGGAGGAAACTGAGGCAGCCAGAAGTTAATTGACTTGCCCAGAGTCACACAGCCAGTAAGTATCTGAGGTCAGATTTGTATTCAGGTCTTCTCAACACCAGAACCGGCACTACTTACTGTATCACTGTGCCACCTAGCTACCTAACTAAAATTCCAGATGAGGTCTGAGAAGGGCACAGTTCAGTGGAGCTCCATATTTCTAGAGCTGATTGCTTTCCCTTAATGCTGTCCAAGGTCACACTGCTGACTTGTATTTAAATCTATAGTCCATGCATTTAACAAGTATTGCCTAATTATGCCTTCCCCAACTTGTACTTGTGAAGGTGATTTTTTTTGGTTTTCGGTACCCAAGTATAAGATTATATTTATCCCTCTCAAAGTATATCTTATTTGGTTCAGCCCAGTGTTCTAATCTGCTAAGATCTTTTTGGATCCCAACCCCATGGTCCAGTAAATTAGTTCGTCCTTTCGGCTTTTTGTCATCTACAAATTGGCGAAGCTCACCATCCATGCTTTTACCTAAAGCATCAATAAAAATGTTGAACAGTTGAGGTCAGAGCCCATTTTGAGTCCTTCCATCCATCCAGTTAAAGGAGGGGGGAAGGCAGGACAATTGGGGTTAAGTGACTTGCCCAAGGTCACACAGCTAGTGTGTCAAGTGTCTGAGGCTGTATTTGCGCTCAGGTCCTCCTGATTCCAGGGCCAGTGCTCCGCTCACTGCACCACCTAGCCACCTCAGTCTATATCTTTCTAAATAGACTGTCATCTAGTGCATATGTTTAAATCTTCTCCTCAAAAGTAGTTTGAGATGCTCTATTAAAAGCTAGGTGGTAGGTGTAGTGGATGGAACACTGAGTTTGGAATCAGGAAGGCTCATCTTCTTGAGTTCAAGTGTGACCTCAGATATTTCCTACCTGTGTGGCCCTGGGCAAGTCACTTAACCCTGTTTGCCTCAGTTTCCTCATCTGTAAAATGAACTGAAGAAGGAAGTGGCAAATCACTCTCATATCTTTGCCAAGAAAACCCCAAATGGGCTCACAAAGGGTCAGACGTGACTGAAAAACGACTGCAAATCAAAAGCTTTCCTAAAACTTAGATAAGCTATACATGCAGAATTTTCCTCATCCATTCATTTAATAATTCTGTCGAAAAAAGAGAATCTTGTCTGGTCTGACCTGTTCTAGATGAAGCCGTACTAGCTTTTCGTGACCACTGTTTACCTTTCGAGATGTCCACCAATCATCTTTTTAACCCTCCTCTTCAGAATTTTCCTGGGAATGGAAGCCAAAGCCTCTGGTCTAGAGTTTTCAGACTCCTGTTCTCGTCTCTTTTTTGAATGGGGACATTTGTCCTTCTCCAATCTTGTGACACCTTTCCTGTTTTCTATGATCTTTCCAATATTACTGACGAGAGGCTCAGCCGTCGCATGCATCAATTTTTTCAGCACTTGAAGATATAGTTCGTCTGGGCCAAGCAATCTGAATTCATCAATGGCCGTTTGGTACTCTCCTACTAACCACTTAATTATCTTGGGTATGAACTCTCTTCTAGTCATTTCTGTTCAGTGATTTCCATCGCAGAGGTCGTTCTCCCTGGCATAGAAAATAGAACAAAAATTGAGCAGCTGTACCTTTTCTTTGATGTCAATGATCATCATCCTATGTAACCCAAGACGGGGTCTCGGAGTCATTCTGTGCTGGAAGAAATCTCCCAGTAGAGCCTCTTTTACAGAGATTTACTATAGAGAGGAAATGCACTGAGAGCTACCTTTTCAACCCCAACCCCCTCCAACTGGAGGCAAAAATTATCTTAACCCTTTTCTTTGTATATATAAAAACAAGACCTCTGAACTGCAGTGTGGTTCAGTGGAAACAGTATTCACTGATTCTGGAGTCAGAGGACCTGGGCTCAAATCCTGTCTCTGGTGCTTAGCACCACTATGACATTGGGTGGGTCATTTAGGTACACTAGGCATTAGTTGCCTCATCTGTAAAATGAGGGAGCTGGGCTAGCTGGCCTCTAGGGTCCCTTCCAAATCTAAATCTATGATACTGTGAAATGAACTTAATTAAAATTGCAGCTCCATCAAGGAGGCAGTGTAAGTTGGCACAGCATCAGTGTTTGTGGGAGGGGGAAAGTCTTCCTTCTTTGTCCACAAGTGCACAAAGACCGCAAAAGTTATGAAACCCCTTGCAGAATGTCTGCATGAAGTGAAGACTTTTTGGTGTGTCCCTGTCTAGCGGCTCATAGACTCACAGACTGTCGGAGTTAGAAGCAACCTCAATGTTGGAACAGGGAATGTCAAGACTGACATGGTCCTTAGAATGGAGAGTGTTAGAACTGGAGGAGGCACTAGCACACAGAAGATCAGAGCAGGAAAAGTTAGATTTTTAAAGCAGCGGTTGTTGAGACTAGAAGAATTCTTAAAGCAGAGAATGTTAGAGCTGGAAGGGACTTTTAGACAATAAACTACTTGTTTTTGAATTCTCAGAGCCTAGCATAGGGCTTTGCAAGGCCACATTTGGCCTGGAAGCTGCAGGCTCCCCACCCCTGCATAGAGGCTGCTCAACATGTATTAGTTCAATGGCATTCTTGCTCTGATGCGTTGTCTTTCCAATGCTGCTACATTTGAAAGGACCTTAGACATCATTTGGCCTGACCTCTCTAATTTTATGACCAACGATAATGACTCCTAAGAAGCGGATTCACTGATATCAATTGAATAATCAGTCAACAAGCGTTTATTAATTGTGTTGTTCAGTGGCTTTGACTGTGTTCAACACTTTGTGACCCCATTTAGGGTTTCCTTGGTAGAGATCTGGAGTGGCTTGCCTTTTCCTTCTCCATCTCATTTTGCAGATGAGAAAACTGATGCAAACAGGGTGAAGTCATTTGCCCAGGGTCGTACAGTTAATAAGTGTCTCAGGCCAGATTCAAACTCGTGAAGATGAGTCATCCTGACTCCAGGCCCAGTGCTCTGTGCACTATGGCACCACCTAGCTGCCCTGAGCATTTATTAAGGAGTATTCATTAAGTTCCTTCTAAAATAGCACCTCTTCCCAATAACTTTACATTACCAAATATATGATAGCAAAGTAATATATTGACCACATAATACCACATGACATTATATAATCATAAATATAACACATACAATATGAAAACAATGTATTATGTAAAATAATATAACAAAGCAACAACACAATGATTAATATAATATAAATATAATACATCTACAATCCTTTTAACTTTTTTCCCCCAAACCTTCACATATATTTATCTCATTAAAGCCTCATTAGCCACTGGAATCATTATTTCCACTGGGCACATGATGAAACTGAAGTCTAGAGAGATAAAAAGACATGATTAGGTATGCACAGCAAATTAGCATCAGGGGCAGAATGAGATCTTTGATCTCTGGGATTCTAATTAAATTGTAATTATTACTGTTATCACCAACAAGAACAGCATATGTTTTCTGAGCGCATAACGTGGGCACAACACTGTGGTATAGACATGAAAGGTTGGGGGGGAAGCACACTAAATAAGGCCAAAAGCCATTAGCCAATAGATTAGCAGTCAAAGGATAGGAACAAGCAATGGTCAAAAGAAGAACTGAAATGTATTAAGAACCATGTGAAAAAATGCTCTAAATCAGCACTTCTTAAAGTGTGGCTCACAATCCCATACGGGGTTACAAAAAATTCGGCAACAGTAAAAGGTTTTAAAATCAAATGCGCGATGAATCCAAGGTGTTTCCGGCAGCGCTTGACCGTGTTGCATTATGGAACTTCACTGCAGCCTTGGTTCTGAACACACAGCATGCGCACTTTGCACTGCACGTGCCCTCACACCACACAGTGCCAATGGATGCTGCCAAAACACAAAGAAGGGTTGTGAGTGGAAAAAGTTTAAGAAGCCCTGCTCTAAATCAGACGTGTCAAACCCATAACCCAGTTGGGCAGCAATATTCCTGAGTACAGCCCAAAGCAGATTAAAGGGTAATTAGAAAATTTTTTAACAAAATAAATAAAAAATAGAGTATAGTTAACATTGTTTTAAAACAGACAATAAGCAGCATACAAAGATCCTTATCTGTAGCTATTTGAGTTTGCTGCCCATTGCTCTAAATGACTCCTAATAAGATACATTCAAATCCAAATAATCCTGAAGTTTTGTCTCACCTCATGCAAGCTGGCAAAGATGTCAAAAGATGGAAACAGTCAAAGTAGGAGAGGAAAGTAGCTGAGCAAAGGTGGGTATTCTATTGTATAGTTGGTGGAGTTGCAAATCAGTATAGCCATTTGGGGAAGCAATTTGAAATCATACAAATAAAATGATTAAAATGTCCATACCCTACTTTAACAAAATTATTAATAAGAAGTCTCCATATGTACCAAAATATTTATGGCAGCATTTTTGGTTTGATGGTAGAAAAGAATTGGAAACAAAGTAGATTCCCATCAATTGGAGAATTATTAAAGAAATTGTGGTATCCAATTGCCATGAAATGTTATTGTGCTGTAAGATGTGACAAATATGATAAATACAGAAAGGTACAGAAAGATTTATATCTGATCTAGAGAGAAGTAAGCAAAGAAAAAGCCAAGAAAACAATACATACAATGACTACAACAAGGTAAACTAGAAAGAACAACCACAAAACAGTCAAAAGTGAATACTGCAAAATTGCAGAACAAGCCTGCTCCAAAAGAAGAAATAGGAGAAGAAACCCCCACCCCACTCCTTTGCAAAGGTAGAAAGTCCATGGTGTGATATTTTGCATATATTTTTCAGACTTTATCGATATATTGATCAGTTTTCTTTTCTTGTCTCATCTTCTTTTCCCTTTAAAAATATTATTTGTTACTTGGAATGGCTCTCTAGGAGGTGGGAGGGGAAGGACAGCAGCAGAAATTCTGGTGATGTAAAAAAAGAGAACAATGAAATTTAATTTTTAAAGAAGGACATTAAATACAAATATAAATAATATTAGGAGTCTATGGGCTTAAATTTTTAAGAGTTCAGAGGATGGAAAAGCCATAGAACCTCAGAATGTCAGATCTTAGAATCATAGAATTTCAGATTTCAGAAGGAAACACAGTGGCCATCTAGTCCAACACATATTGGAAAAAGAATCCCCATTATAACATATCCAGTGAGTGGTGATCAAGCCTTTGCTTTAAGTCTGCCAGTGAAGGAGGCAAGCCTGTTGTTCTTTTGGATAGCTCTACTGCAGCCATTCTTAAGCCCAACAAGGGGGAGATTTCAACAGGTCTGTGAACTTGAATGGGAAAAATTGCATCTTTAATATAATCAGTTTCCTTTGTGATATTATATATTTTATGAATTTTAAAACATTGTCCTGAGAAGGGGTCCACAGGTTTCACCAGAATGTCGAAAGGGTTTGTAACTCAAAAAAATGTTAAGAACCCCAGCTTTATTAGGAAGGTCTTTCCTGATCTCTTTGAACAAGCCTAAATTTTCTACTTTGTTACATCCACTCATTGTTCCTGGTTCTGCCTTGTGGTGTCAAACAGAACAAGTTTAATCCTTTTTCCAAATGACAGCCTTTTAGATACTTGGAGACAGCTATCTTCAATCAATCAATTAGCATTTGTTAGACCCTTATTATGTTCCAGGAAATAAGTTAGGTGTTTGGGATAAAAAGGCAATAAAATAGTTCCCGCTCTCAAGGAGCTTTTTGTTCTATCAGCAAAAACAAAAGACACATATATAACAAAATATACACAAAATAAATATGAGGGAGTTGGGTTGGGGAGGGAAACACTAGTAATTGGTGGAATCATGAAAGGTCTTTGAAATTCTGCTGTTCTAGAGCTATGAGTTGCTTTGGCTATGTGAATTTCTTATATGTGTTCCTCACTACCATTGTACTATAATTTTATGGACACTGTATGAATTTGTGGGAGAGTATAACTGAGATTTTTGGGTAGAGTGATGTTTTATAACCATTGTTTTTATAGTTTGAGTAAATGACTTTGCTAAAAACTGACTGAGCCTACTGGCTGATTGTTAAGAGAAAGCACACTGGTAGGGGCTTATGAGTCACAGCACTGGAAGCACTTACCCAGAGGGACAGCTCCAGTACCTAAAGTAGTAGCCACATGAAAATGAATCACAATGAATCTCTAGCCCTGAAGGTATAGATCTTAAGCCCTGACCTATCTAGCTTCCCCAACCCTTCCCTACCATACTCCCCAAGACTGGGGGTTGGGGCCTTGAACTTCCTCTCTTTTTCAGTTTGCCCCCATTGCCCATATTCCCTTCCCCCTTCCCCCTTTCAAAGTCAGTCTCTTCCTGCCATACAAAGTGACCAGTAGCTAGTTGAGAGTCAGGGTGGCATAGTCCAAAGAACCCTGGACTTTGGGTCAGAAGTCCTGGCGTTGTCATTAACTGGCAGCTGGGGCTAAACAGTCTCTTCCCTTTCCATCTCTGACATTCTGTGAGTATTGTAATCTAGCATCCTGCATTAGGAAAAACAATGCATTAGAAAAATGATTCAACTCAATTCTCTACATACTAGCTAGCTAGTAATAGTTAATGCTTGTATTTTGTGTTGAGGTTTGGAAAGCACTCTATATATGTTAGCATGTTTGATCGTCACAACAATCCTAAGAGGTGGGTGCTATTAGCATCCCCATTTTACAGAGGAGGAACCTGAGGGAGGCAGAATAGGAGACTTACCCAGAATCACAAATCTCTGAGGCAGTATTTGAACCCAGGTCTTCCTGGGTTCAACAGAGTTTCCAGTGCTTTGTTGATTACACTATATTTCTTCAAACATTTATTAAGCGCCAAACTGTGCGACCTCCAGTGGATTCAAAAACACACATGAAAAACAATCCCCAGCCTCCAATGGGCTCTCTATATTTTACTTGAATTTATGACCTAAAATTTCTAGCTGTGTGATTTGGGGCCAATTGCTTTCCTTCCCTGTTCCCTAGCTTCCTCATCTATAGAATGAGGCCTGGATTGGGATCTTGGCTTCCTACAAAACTATATACTCTCCCAGTTGAAAGGGACCTCAGTCCAATCCACATCTCACCATACCTGGCAAATGGGTATCCTGACTTTGCTTGAATGCCTTCAGTGAGGAGGAATCCATTCAACTCTCCATCAGACTCTGAGAGTCCACTCAACCTCTTTCAGATGCAGTTCCCTCATCTTTGATAGAAGCAGGATAGATACATTTTGTAACGGAAATATCACCGGATTTGGACTCTGAAGACCTGGATTTGAATCTTGTCTCTTCTACTTCCTAGTGATTTGGTCTTTGGCCCTTCATGGGCCCAGACTTCCTCATATGTAAAGTGAGAGGACTGTGTGGCAGGCAATGGATAATGAGCAAGTTTGGGGGGCAGGAGAGCCTGGGTGCAAGATCAGCCTCTGCCACATGCTAGCTGTGTGACCCTGGGCAAGTCACCTGGCCCATCAGTGCCTCAAGCAACTCTCTAAGAACAGGCTGTAAGCTGGCAGGGATAGATTTCAGGGGGTCCTTGAATTTAGTTGGGGAAAATGCATTTTTATTTCAATAAAACTGGTTTTCTTTGTAATCCTATGTATTTTATTTTGTGTGTTTAAAAATATTGTCTGAGAAGGGAACCATAGGCTTTACCAAATGGCCAAATGGGTCCATGATGACACAAAAAGATTAAGAAGGCCTAATTGAAGAATTTAAGTTGCAGGAGATTTGCCCATTGATAGAGCAGATGGTTTCCTTGACCAGGAAGTCCCTAACCAAGTGAAATCACAGGCTCAGTCCATAGGAAGAGGGGAGGGGGAAGATTACATGATCCCTTTACCTGCCACATCACCTACAATCTAATGCAATAATCTCAGCATATTCATTTGCAGTGGAAGAAGGCTCAGGGCCCACGCCTTCCAGGTCCTTGGCTTCAGGGGTGTCTGGTTTCCTGGGAGGACCACTGGCGCCATCATCAGAAATGAAGAAGTTATGAGGAGAGGTAGGTTATGGAGGGAAGAGGAGTTCCAGGATGAAAGTAAATGTCTGTCCCTTTGATTTGAATTCTTTTATCTCTTTGGCCTTCTTAAGAACATTAGACCTTCACCAGAGTTTGTGTAGCATGTGTGTGGTTGGGGGTGTGGGGCGAGATGGGAGGCTGATTTTGTTTCATTTTATTCTGCGTCATTAAATGGGCAATCATATAACTTTGGCTCCAAAGCCTGGCCCCAACCCCAGGATTCCAGGGAATTAGCACAACAAAGCCCATTGTCCTGTTGTAAAGCCCCAGAGGGCTCTGCCAAGACCATTCAGTCACTGTTGGCTCAGGGATGCCACCCCCAGGAGCAGCCACCACTGCCCTACCTGTCTGGCACCTCCAGTTTTCTTGGGTGACTTTTGCTCCTTGTCTCACAGCAAATGACTATAGAAGAGAGGAAACTGGGATGAAGATAAGCCCACTCCATGGATGCCAAGCCTGGAAGCAACTCCCAGGGGGAACATGACTGAATGGAATAGGCCTGTGGCTGCCAGAGCTGAAAGGAAGAGCCTGATAGAAGAACTTGGATTTACCAAGTCAGTTGCTGCTGGAAGCACGTTCCATCTCACGCCATTGTAGTTCAGGATCTAGGCTTCCTCTTGAGAAAGTGACAGTTGTTTACAATATTCATGTAAATATGTTTGGGGTGGGGCATCCATTCTGTCTTGCGGTGGGATGAATGAGGTGTTATTGTTTGGAGAGAGGCCTGTGGGAGTGGTAGCTGAGAATTTTGGTTCAGAATTCAAAACTGCTGACATGGAGGAAGTTGGGAGAGCAGGATATGGCATGCACCCCCCAGCCCACTCCCCCTCATTTTGCCACCAAGCCAGCAAAGATGGAATTCAAGGAGGCGTGGTATATCTGGGTACTTTTTTAAAGACCTCAACAAATCTGTACCAACAAACAAATAACTAACTAGATAAATAGGCAAATAAATAAATAACGAATTAATAAATACCAACAGAAACAGTGAAAAGGATGCCATCTCTATGAGATCCTAGGAAACAGGAAATAGAGCTAGATCTGGTAATTAGGCAGCTAGATGTCTCACTGCGTAGAATGCTGAACCTGGCATCAGGAAGATCTGAGTTCAAATCCCATCTCAGACATTCACTAGCTGTGTGACCTGGGACAACCCCAGAACTTCCCTCAGTTTCAGTTTCCTTATCTGTAAAATGGGGATAATCTCACCTGTTGAGCAGAGTTGTTGTGAGCATCAAATGAAATCACATTTGTGAAGTGTTTTGTGAACCTTAAAGTGCTACACGATTAGTTATGCTAAGCTGGTATTATGCAAAGAGGAGAGAGCCAGGTCCCATGGCAGTTATGATGCTTGGTTAGTCACTTTTACCTCCATAAACCTCAGTTTCCCCATATTTAAAATGAGGTAATTGGGCTAGACCAGGGGTGGGGAACCTACAGCCTCGAGGCCACATGTGGCCCTCTAGGTCCTCAAGCTTGGCCCTTTGACTGAACCCCAACTTTGTGGAACAAATCCTTTTATTAAGGGGCTCTATCCACTAGGTGATCTCAGCAGTCTCTTCCGACTCGGATATTCTACATTCTAAGGTCTCTTCCTCCTCTCACATTTTATGTTCTAGGTCCCCTTCCAGCTTTAGCATACAGTGTTCTAAGGTTCTAATATTCTATATTCTAAGATCCTTTCAAATTCTAACATTCTGTGTTCTAAGACTGATTGCAACTTAGACATCTTGTATTGTAAGACCCCGTATGGCTATGTCCGAAGGTCTCTTAAAGTTCTAATATTCCATATTCTAACATTCTACGTTCCAAAGTCTCTTCCAGATGAGGAGGCCCACTGACACTCCATGTTCTTAAGAGCCTTCCTGACTTCCTAACATAGTCTGTTTTCTACAATCCTTTCCAGTTCAAAGATCTTACCATATAAGCTAATTATAGTTCTCTTGGTGGTTGATTCTGGCCTTCACATATATATAGTTGACCAAGTCAATTATGTGGTAACTAACCATGAACAATGAACCCATTAGTTGTTTCTATGGCAGAGATCACAGCTGGAGAAATGCCCACAGCGGCCTTCTAGGTTTTGTTTACATGCTGTGCTCTATAGAATGTATCATAGGCTTGGAAACACTAATGGGGGAAGGGTACCAAGACAGAGATTCACCCCCCTGAACCCCCAAATCTTGCTCTGGAATGTCTTTGGGATCTGATATTATTTCTCTGAATAGAAAACGATGAAAGCAGACTGGAGGCCTAACTGGGAGAATCTAGAAAGTGGTTTATTTTCCCTGCACTGGCTTCCTACTCTTCTCTTTGCTTCAACTCACATCAAATGTGGACCAGCAAAGTCCCTCTCAGCCTTTTCCTTTCTCAGAAACCTAGTCAAATATTTAGATTCCCTAAGCTTTTCCAAAACAGGCAAAGAACTGAAGGTTTTCCTGATCTTACCCTAACCCCTCTCACTTCTTAGACCTCTCTTCCTCTTCAAGTTACCACCCACTTACTTATCTGGGCCTATGCTGTATCCCACCTCCCATTCCCTCCCTTTTCCCTTTCCCCTCAGGTAGAACATGAGGAAAGGGAACAAGCATTTATTAAGCACCTACTATGTGCCAGGCATGGTGCCAAGTGCTTTAGAAATATTATCTCCTTTGATCTTCACAACAACCCTGGGGGTATGGGGTTGTTATTATTCTCACTTTACATTTGGGCAAACTGAGGCCAATAGCAATTTAGTAACTTGCCCAGGATCACACAGCTAGGAAACGTCTGAGGCTGGATTTGAACTCAGATTTTCCTGACTCCAGGCCTGCCGCGCTTCCTACCCACTGCACCATTCAAAGAGAGGGACCAGTTTTCACTTTGTATTTCCAGACACTTAATACATGTTGAATTCAACTCAATTTTTGACTTGTTCCAATAGACAGCAGTTGAGATGTCACGAAATCAGGTAATTGGGTAGAGTAGGCATTGTCAATAAAAATGGCAACTTTTAATATATATATATGTATATGTAATTTATTTACTTTGTTAAATATTTCCTAATTAAATTTTAGTCTCTATTTTCTCCCTCCCTACTTCCATTCCTTCTTTCTTCCTCCTTCCTTCCTTCCTTCCTTCCTTCCTTCCTTTCTTTCTTTCTTTCTTTCTTTCTTTCTTCCTTTCTTCTAAAAATTCTATTAAGTCTAAGTGCATAGCAGGAAACTAGGCATCATGTTGGTAGCTAAACATTTTTCCAAAAGCTTATAATTTTTTCCCCATTTCTTATATGTGAAAATTAGCCAGAATGCTCCGGTTAATGTGAACATTGGCCAGCTAAAGTCTGCCCATTCTTCAAGGCCAAATTAAAACGCCACTACCTTCTTCAAGTCCTCTTTTTGTACTAATCCTCTGGGGGCTGAAGATGAGTGTTCCACGGTGGAGAAAGTTCTCGCATAGTTAGAAGCCAGAATAATGCCTCTAATTCCAACATTCTGCTGGAGTCAGAAACCAGGATACAGGTCATGGAACTGGAGAGATAGAGGTGAAAAACTGTATCCAGAGAGTAATCATGGTCAGAGCCAGTGGTATGAGCAGAGTCCAAGTGGTGAGTGAGAAAGACAGAATCTGACACCAAGTAAGCAACTGGGAAATAAATCTGATGGAGCATTTAATCAATTCTCTGCATTTCTTCCTCCACAAATATGTATGTATTTTTATGCCTGATTCACCAAAGCTGGACAGTTCCTTCTGTGGCTGCCTTAACACAATGGCCCCCACCAAGTGTCAGAGGACACTCTGATATCCCCCTAACAGATGTGATTTTTCCTCCCTCTGGAGGACCACCCCGTCCTTGTCTTAGGAAACTGATCGCGGACCATCCAATGTTACAGTGATAGCTGTGCATGTCTCGTCCCCTGAACTGTATGGATCTTTGAGAATTGGAGTTAGACTTTACTCACTTTTTTATCTCTAGAGTGATTAACAGGCAGGCCCTGGCAGGATACCAGAACCATATATAGCAGCTGATGTTGAGGTAGGGATTTATGGTTTTAACAATCCCTGTCATTTTTGTTAAAGAGAAAAAAAATGAAAGTACTATCACATAGACTATATACTATTCAATCCTTCTATCAGCCTTGTGAGGGCAGGTAGAACAAATATCATGCACATTTTCCAGATGAAACTGAGGCCCAGAAAGAGTATAAGTAAGATCACAGGATTTTTGAGTTAGAAGGGATTTTAATGCTCTTCCAATTAAATCTTCTTCTTTTTTTTTTTTTTTTACCAAGGCGGAAACTCAGATAAGTTATGTGATTTGCCCAAGGTCACACAGGTAGGCCATAAGTGTCAGAGCTACCCAAACTCACCCAGTGGCAGAGCTTGGACTTGAACCTAGGTCTTCTAACCTTCTCAGGCCAGTGTTCTTTCTACTAATATCTTCCCTATGCTGGAATGAGACCATTGGCTTAGCAGAAGGAAATAAAGGCTCCCAGACGTTCTTCAAGGAGGAAGTCATTTGGTTTTATTGTTTATTTGACTCAAGTGTGTCGGCGACACTCGCCAACTATTATAAACCAGGAGCTCCCCCAGGGCTGGCAGCTTCTCCTGGTTAATTGTCTCTGCCTGGGACTGGCTGCCGCAGTCATAAGGGCCGGAGAGGGCTCTTTGCACGTTGTCCAAGCTGAGAATCAAAGTGGGAGTAGGAAGACTTGAGTGAAGATGTTCAGAATAATCCTCAGAGGCTTCACTTAATAATACATGGCCTCTTGCCCTGCCTTCTGGGGCTGCCTGTCACCAGTAACGGCTTCGGTCTTGTTGGCAATCATGGCGTCATGGAAGAGCTTGTTCCTTCAGTATGCCCGTTGCCACAGGGATATTTTATAAATAAGGAAACTGAGGACTGGAGATTTGTTGTGCTTTCCCCAAGGTCACCCATTCAGCAGGTGGGGGTGCTGGGACTTAACCATTCATCAAACCAGGCACTATTCTAAACACTAGAGACACAAAGAAAGCCTAGAACCGTCCCTACTCTAAAGGAACTGGAAATCTAATTGCAATCTAACATGCGAATAATTGTGTATAAACACAATTTCAGAGGGAAGGCATTAAGATTAAGGAGGAAGAGACCAGCTTCTTGCATAAGGGGGACTTTTGTTGAGATCTGAAGGAAGACAAAGACGACAGGAGGTAGAGATAAGAAGTCCCAGGCATGGGAAACCTGTTAGTTTCCAGTTCTTTGCCCCTACATATATAACACATATATGCATATATAAAATGTGTGCACATATCATAATGCATTGTATATGTATGTGTGTGCATATGTATATATATGATAATGTGTATGTGTATGCACAGTATATATATGATGTCTGGGTGTGTGTATGCATATGTGCATGCATGATAATGTATTTGTGATATATGATGATGTGTGTCTATATATATGCATATGTACATGTTTATGATAATTTATACTGTGCATACATGAATATATGGTATATGTACATATGATGGCATTTATAAATGCGTATACTTGTACATAAGCATACAAATAGACCATAGTGTATAAAAAATCTCATTTGACATTTTGTAAATATGTATATATATCTCTTCTTTCTATATCTTTATAAACCTTAGAGTGCTATATAAATATCAGTTATGATTATCTCCTTCAGGAAAAGTCTATCCCTTCCCTAAGTACTTTAGTTCAAACTCACCTCTATTTTTTTCCTCATTTTTAGTGTATTTACCATGCTTTTGGAGATTTAGTCATACACACTGGCATCTCATCAATCTGGAGGTCAGATCCAACAACCTCACCTGTCTGGAACACAGCCAGGAACTAGGAAGGGAGCCAAGCAGAGACATCTGGGCAGCTCACATAGATTCAACAAAATCCATACACTGAGACATCACTTCTAGGAGAGGCCCAGTGGCTCTCACACGGAGGTTATTTACTCTTTACAGATTCACTCCCAAGTCCAGACGTGACCCGTGGTATTGTTGGAACAACAACAAATTATCCAATGACCTTGGTAAGTTGGTTCCTTGCCCTGTAGGAGATAAGAAGCAGCAAATGGGAGGTGGTCAATGAGGCTGCTGAATGCATTCAATCAGATATTAGTTCAGGGTGAGAGTTGAGGGCCTGAGAGCCAAGGAAAAGAGAAATGCTTATTGTCATTCAATCAAATCGAATTTGACTGTATTTTCCAGGGAAAATAGGGACAAGACCCTTGACAAGTGAGCTATTTCAGAATGCCAGGCCCTTCCTGCCTCATCATAGTCCCTTGATTCAGGTCAGTGCCTAAGCTGTGGAGTAATGAAGGGGAGGTGAGCACATTACCAGGTTCCTGCATCTCACCTGGGCATAGCCTGCTTCTGTTTTTCCCCCATCCCCTTTCTCCTCATTGAGTGGTGTCTGGAGCTAGGTTCGTTAAGGATTCTGGAGGAACCCATTATCTTTAAGGGGGCACGTTGGGTCTGTGTACATGGTGGAAAAAATGCCCCAGTAGGGCAGAGCCCCGAACTGGGATGGTGTCACTGCCATGAGCTAAAGGCATTCTTGGGCAGGTCACTGGGTCTCAGCTGCCTTATGCCTTAAGTAGGGATAATAATAACCTGTAGTGCTCACCTCCCAGGGGATATCATGAGAATCAATAAAGATCACGAGTGCAAAATGCTTTGTGACTACCGGTTTCTGCAATATTCAAGTCATGAGGTCTGAGTTCAAATCCTAGCTGTGTCACTTACAAATTACTGCCCAACCTTTGGCCTTAGTTTCTTCCTATTTAAAATGAAGACATTGGACTAGATGGCCCTGGAAGTCTGTTTATGTCCATGTAGGTTCTGGCATTCTATGCCCTATACGAGCCATTATCAACAGCACCACATCTGGCCCCAGCCACTTCTTAGCTGTGTAATGCTGGGAAAGTCATTTAACCTATTTGAGCCTCAGTTTCTTCAAATGAAATAAGATGTGAAATGCTTTATAAACTTTAAAGAACTATATACGTGTTAGCTATCATTATCATCCTATGGGTTAGGTGAGCTAACAGCATCAGCACTTTTACTTCCGACACTTATCAGCTACATGGACACTGGGCCAGTCATTTAACTTGGTTGAAACTCAGTTTCCTCATCTATAGAATGAGGGGGTTGGACTTGGTGGTTTCTAATGAAGTCTAAGATCCTATGAGCCAATGACCTATGTTCCCGTGATCATCTTGGCTTCCAAATCTTTGGATTTCCACCGAGAATACAGGCCTTCTTCACAAAGCCAACACTCAGCTCTCCAGGACCTTAGTGGCAACTCAGAAACATCATCCCCTTTCCCGTTCTGAAGAAACTTGTTGTCTTTTTTTCCGACTCTGCTCTGACAGCCCGGCTGCCCAGCACTTGGAAACACCAGCCCTCTGAGGACATTGAGAATTGCCTGCGTCCTGATGACTGGATAATTATCTGCAAGAGTTGGATGGGTTGGCCGGAGCCTGTACTCCTCACAGGAGGACAAGCTAGTGGAGCTGGCAGTGCATGCCGTACTCTGAGTGGGGAACACAGAAATGAATTGGAAACACGTCCAAACTGGAACATGGAGTTTTGAGAGCCACAGAGGAGGGACTGATTAGTTGGAAAAGGGTCCCTGCCATTTCCCAGTGATTCAGGTTTTGGAAGGGGTGGGGGTGGGGTATAAACAGAAAAGTCTTTGACTGGGAGCCAAGTCGGAAATTGGAGAGAATAAGAACCATTTTATAAACTTATACAATATGAGAGCTGGAAGGGGCCTTGGAACATAGAATATCAGAGCTGGAAGGACCATCAGAACATAGGATGTCAGAGTTGGAAGCACCTTAGGACATAGAAGTCAGTGCTGGAAGGGTTTTATAACATAGAATGTCAGAGCTGAAGGACCATCAGAATATAGGATGTCAGAGCTGGAAGCACCTTAGGACATAGAATGTCAGAGCTGGAAAGGATCATTAGAACATGAGATGTCAGAGCTGAAATGAGCTTTCGACTATAGAATGCCAGAACCCTAACGGTCCTTAGAACATAGAATTTAGAGATGAAAGGATGTTAGAATATAGAATGTCAGGTCTGGAAGGAACTTTAGAGAAAATTTTCAGAGATGGATAGGGCTTTAGAACCTAAGATGCCAGAATTGGAAGGACCTTAAGTGTTATGATTTACTAGTGCCTACCTTGATGTTTGCTGTTTTCATACAGACTACTCTGGGTTCAGAGATGTTGTTAGTCATGTAGAGCAGAGGTCTCAGACTCAAATCAGATTAAAATGTTGTTGTTGTTTGTCCTATGTTCTTGAAGAGGACCATGACATCAGGAAGATGACGCCATGACTTGCAAATGAATTGAGGGGAGGGCTGTGCAAGGTCACCAGCCTCACTTTCTCTTCTGGAGCCATCTGGGTCCAGTGGCAAGATATAGATCAGGACAACTGGAGATGGCCCTGGCAGGTTAAAATGTAATTGGGAAATGTTTAATAAAGTAGATAAAAATGCAGTACAACCTAGGTCATGTTAACTTGTGGTTTTCTGAATCAATATGTCTCAGCAGGGATCCATTTCTCTTTGAGTTTGATGCTACTGAGGTATGGTATCAATTAGGGGTCTCTTCCCATTGTTCCTCAAACACTGATATTGTACATAGCTGGGCTCCTCAATACAGTGCTTCACAAAGTCTCAGATCTCCAAGCACCAATGGAGTTTACCAGCCTCCATCATTCCCAAGAAGTCCAGTGCTCATTTCTGCTTACAGAACTTTTGGGCCTGATTGTTTGGTTTACCAAATGATAACCAGGACATTATGTGGTGGCAAAGTGCTCTGATTGAAGACCAAATAGCTCAGAAGATATAATCAATGATCATAAGCCTATAAACTCAAACTTTAAGAGGAATGGAAGATGTCAGAGCCACCACAATATATCACGAGCCATCTTTTCGACTTTATCTCCCACTAAAATAAAGTAACTCCATCTTCTAACCCAAGTCTTTTGCTTCAAAGTGGCCTCCTCACTGTCTCTTGGATCATACCAAACTCATTGCCTTGACTCTGGGTTATTCTCCCACCAAAAGTATTCCTCCTCTTTCCTCTGCCAAAATCCTACCAAAACTTTAATGTTCAAAATCAAGTATTGTCTCTTCCTTGAAGCCTTCTCTTACTCACTCAGCCCATTGCTCTGGTCTCTTTATTTAACTCATGAGATCATAGGAACTAAAATCTAGAGCTGGAAGAGATATTAAAGGCCATCTAGTCCAACCCCCTCATGGTTCATTGGAGGACACCGTGACTTGCCCAAGGTCATACAGGCATTAAATATTAGAAGCAGGATTTTAACCCAGGCCCTCAGACTCTAAAGCTAGTGTTCTTTTTACTGTACCAATCTCCTTTTTTCTTTGCCATTTGAGTATACTACATTCTTATATAGATAAAATACTATCTCATTCAGCAATCATTTTGGGATTGTGAATCCCTTCCTTTCCTTTCCCTTCCCTTCCCTTCCCTCCCCTCCCCTCCCCTCCTTTACTAGGTTATAAGCTACTAGAAAACAAGGGCTATGAAAATCAATCAGGGATGGGGAAAGCCCAAGAGTAGTAAAGGAATGATGTGGAAATGAGCCCTGGATTCCCGAGACTTGGGTTCTTCTACTCACTTGGTGACTCATGGCCTCGCAATGGGCATAGCCTCAGGTTTCTGAAACAGATGGTCTGTGCTTCTGGATACAGTCAGTTGAAGAGAAAACACCATGACTCCTCGAAGGACAGTGCCAGGCCAGAGTTGACCACATCAATTATAGAACAAATGTTCCAGGATCCATCACACATGGTAAGTATCTTCTGTTTCTAAGCAAATTAGGGGGAGGTTTCCTCTTAAGGTATTAATTTACAAGTTCTGGCATCCTACAGTTGGAGAGGATCTCAAAGGTCCAATCTACTCCAACCCTTAGCCCAAAAATGAATCCCTTCTATGATACTGACAAACACAACTGAATTGATTATTAATTTATGAAATTATGAAATTGGGTGGGTATGCCCAGCTCTTTGGGTACTTGCTGGAAAAGACCATGATTGGCAGTGGGAAAGGGGGCAGCAATCATACTTTAGTAAGGCACAGAGAGAAGTGGGGAAAAAGGTCCAGGGTCAGATGGCAGCTTGGGAATAGGGAATGGGATAGTGAAGGAAGATAGGCAGCATGGGAAGAGGATGGGGAGAGGGAGAGGCAGAGAATATTACTCGATAACCGTGAATTAGAATTGGGAGCACTTGGACCCAATGTAGATCAAAGAGTGCTCGGGGGGGGGCAGGAGTTTGAGGTTTCATTTTGTAGGGTATTTTTTGGGGGGAAACAGACCAATTCCTATGCATACCAACTTGTGGTTAGTTCATTAACATGTCCAAATCATCTCAAAGTTATTGGCAAAACTTCAAAGTCATCATCTCAAAGCTATCAGCACCTTTTGGATGTTCTCCTGGTCTATAACTGTAGAGATCTGGATTCGGTCTGGAATTTATATATCATAGGCCAGAAAATATGGCAAGCAGCACCGTAGATGGTTTCCCCTTACTTGGTGTATATTACTAGGATGTGAATTTTGGCTAATATATGATACAATTTGTAAATTACATTCCTTTAATCTTTGGAATGGGTTGTGTGTGACTTCCAGGATCCCATTTGCAATCTCATTTCCTTCTGTGGTTCTATATTGGCTACCTGTAAAACTTACTCTACTGACTAGAAGTGTAGTGTGGTCAGGGGACCAGAACAAGATACAGTTTTAACCAACAGTTCACCCAGAAGAAGGAGACCAAAATGGTGAGAGGACTCGAAACTACATGATTAGTAGAGGGATCCGCTGAGGATTCACGGAAGGAAATGGAGATGCCTAGTCTGTAGAAGACAAGACTAAAGGAGTACATGATAGCTCTTTTCAAGACATGGAACAGAAGAGGGACTCAACTCTTTGTACTTGATCTGAGAGGGTAGAACTAGAAACAAGGAGCAGAAGTTTCTAAGAGGCAGATTTGGTCATAAAGCAAGGAAAAGCTTCCTAACAGTGAAAGACATCTCAAAATAGAGTAGATTGAATTGTGCGTGGCAAGTGGTGATGGAGGAGAGGGTGGTCTTCATTATGGGATGACTGCTTGTTGGGGATGTTGAAGGGTAGAATCCTCTTCAGCTATATATAGTGTTATAGGGCCTCTGCAATTCTTCCAGGTTCACTGAATGTCAGAATTGGAGGGGACCTCCAAGGTCATCTAGTCCAACTGTTACCTGAACCAGACTCCCCAACAAGAAGTAGGCAGATCAATCAACTCCAATCAACTCCTCTACCACATACTCAACAACAGGTAGGCCAACCATCTTTTCAATCAATTCTCTCTACCACATACCCAACAGAAAACATTTTCAATCAGTCTTCTCTATTACATACCCAACAAGTGATGGGCCAACCATTCTTTCAATCTTCTATGCTACATATCCAACAAGTGTTGGGTCAACTATCCTTTTAGTCAACCAACAAGCATTTATTTAGCACTCACTATATGCCAGGCACTAGACTAATAGCTGGAGATACAAAGAGAAAATAAAAATAGTCCCTGCCTTTAAAAAGCACACATTTTAATGAGTGAGACATCATATATGTAAATAGACAGATACAAGATGCATATGGAGTAGATGGAAGGCAACCTTTAGAGGGAAAGGCACCAGCAGCTGGAACACTGGGAGAAGCCAACTGAGAAGTGGCCCTTGAGCTAAATCTTAAAGGAAGCCAGGAATTCTAAGAGGTGGAAGTGAGATAGAAGAACATTCTAGGCAGCAGAGAAATTGAGCACTGAGATTTGGAGTTGGGAGAGGAAGAATCCTGTGTGAGGACCAATAAATAGGATGGCTAAGCCATAGACAAATAGAAAGCAACCTTAAATGCCAACCAAAGGAATTTGTATTAGAGTAATAGGGAGCCATGGGAGCTTGTTGAGTAGGGGCAGAAGTAGGGGGCAGGGGCATGGTTTGCAGTAAGAGGGAATCCATTCCTTCCAGAGACAGCCCATTCTACAGCTGGGCTAATTGTTAGGAAGTTTTTTCTTCCATCAAAGCTAAATTTGTCTCTTGGCTCCTTCCATCCGTTGTTTTCAGTTCTGCCCTCAGGGTCCCCGCAGAACAAGTCTAATGAATTCCTCTTTCACACGATAGTCCTTTAATTACTTTAAAACAGTTAGATAGGAGGAGGATGTCACAGTGAAAAGATTTCTTCTAGACTTGGGCTTCATTTCTGGTTCTCTAGTTTACTATCTATGACCTTTATAAAAAGAGAGAGTTTGACTAGGAACTTCCAAGGACCCTAAAGTTCTAAGCTTGTGATCTTATGTGTTCCCCACCTTTCTTCCAGCAAGCTAAGCATTCCTGGTTCTTTCAGTACCAATGACCCTGTTGTCTGATAGTGAATTCACCAAGACATCTGATTTCCCTCCCCAAACTCTGCTTTAGTTCCTTCATCTGTAAACTGAGGGGGTTGGGTTAGAAGGTCCCTATGATGCCCTCCAGCTCCAATATTCTATTTTCTGATCTGACATTCTATGATCCTATGTTAATTATAGGACACTTGTAACTTGTCCTTTCTTTCTCTATTCCAGGTCGGCATCATAATCCCACTTGTCTGTTTGGGTTCTTGTATTAGTCTTTTCCTCCCTCTTCCTGGGGAATACACAGAGTTTCCATATATTTCTTCTTGGACATTTTATTTATAGGTCTGCGGGCTGCCGGGCAATTTCCTTTTTTACTCAAGACCTAGCCTGGTACCAGGAGCCTGGTGGGCACCCCATAAAAGTTCGTAGTTGGCTAGGAGAATGTGGATGTATGTACAATGTCAGCCTGTAGGCCCTGAGGCTATTTGGCATTCTAAGTGGGTTTTTCCAAGTAGAAATGTTAAGATTGATCATGGTTTCAGAATCAGAGTCTCCTAGTGCTGGAAGGGCCTCCATCCAGTCCAACCCTTTCATTTGACTCATGAAGAGATGGAAGCAGGGAGGGGAGATGCCTTGCCTAAAGTTACACGGGTAGTTAGCGACATCACCCAAACTAGTATTGGAATCCTAAGCTCTTCCATGGCTTGCTCCAGCAACGTGAATGAGCTGAGCTGTCTGGGGCCAATTACACGCTGCTCATTCAAAGAACCCTGAGTTAGGCCCAGAAGTCTTAGGTTCAAATTCTGATTAGGCTGCTCACTTACTCACTAGAGGTGGGACCCTGGGCAAGTTCTCTATCGTTTGGGGGGTCTCGGCTTCTTCATCTCTAAAGTGAGGTCATGGGAGTAAATAATAACAGAGGCCTCTTCCAGATTGAAATTATATATTTATGTATATATATATATATACATATATGTATATGTGTGTATGTATATATGTGTGTATATATAAATGTGTACATATGCATATATGTGTATGTACATGTGCATGTATGTATACATGTACATAAACACACATATGTACATATATTCTATATATTCATACAATGGATCTGGATCGAAAACTGGGATACATAAACATGAGCATGTTCAAAGCCTTCATGCATGTTCATTTTCTCTTCTTGTAGTCAAGCTTATGCTACAGAGGCATTGGAGGGCAGGTTAATTTTTCTTTCTGTACTCATATCTTTTCTGTTGGTTCATCTGCTTGGGGCCAGGATTTTTCTCTTGATCATTTGGCTCATTAGGTTATCTTACTTCTTCTTTGGCTCCTCACCCTTTAGCTGCTGTATAGACTCCAGAGGTTGGGCTATTTTGGGGGGGGTATCCAAATTTCTCATGCTGGGGGGAATGGAGGTCCATCTAACCTCTGGGAAGGATGAGAAGATGAGACCCCTCTAGGTATCCAGGTCCCTTTTGGTTAGGCCTGACATTTTATAATTGTGAGGGGTGTGTGTGTGTGTGTGTGTGTGTAGAATGAGAGAGACAGAGGGTGATTGAGACAGATTAGAGAGATTGGGAAAGACAGAGACAGAGAGGGACAGAGGGGGACATAGATGAGATGGCAGAAGCAGAGACAGAGAGAAAGATGGTAAGAAGTAGCTGAGATGTCAGGCCCCTTATTTTACCTCCTCCCTCCAGAGGGAGTAAAAGCTTTAACCCAAGATCTCCCTCCATGTGTCCATAGGACTAAAGGGCAGAAGTAAATATCAGGAAGCCAGAAAAATAACAGACAGCATCTGAAATGCTTGTTCCTGAGCCCCAGGCTGGTACAGCACCCAGGCCCTGAGATGGGAAGGTCACTATTTGCTGCAGCTTTGTACATGGGCTGCAGGGGCAGGATGCTGGGCCCATGACCCTGGAGAAGAGGTAAACATGCTTCCCTTCATCTCTGTTATTCTGAATAAACATCTCTTGAGGCAGGGAAGAACCTGGTAACCATAATAGCACTATTGATGGTAGATAATACAGCAACATCCATCTCATTCCAGCTTTTTTTAGTAGACAGTGAGAAATTTTATTAGACTCTATCTCAAAAAGTGGGTTGGGTTCAGACAATTAGCTGTGGGTTTCATTCTTTGTACTCCTATCCCTAGGCCCTAGAGTCCAGGAATGGGGAACCTGGGGCCTTGAGGCCACACATAGTCTTCTAGGTCCTTGGGTGTGGCATTTTGATCAAGTCCAAGTTTTACAGAACAAATCCTTTTATTAAGGGGATTTGTTCAGTGAAGTTTGGATTCAGTCAAAGAGCCCCAGTTGAGGACCTAGAGGGCCACATGTGGTCTCAAGGCTGCAGGTTCCCCATCCCTGCCACCCTAGACTGGTTTCAGAAACTCAGACTGAAGGGACGTTAGAGATGTCTGATCTAATGACTCCATTTTTCAGATGAGGAAACTGAGGACCAGAGAAAAGAAGGCCTTTTCAAGGTCCTATAAAAAGGGACAAAGCCAGGGTGGACAAGAATCTCCTGCCCCCACTCTCAGGGCGGACCATTCAGAGCCTTACCCTGTTGATTGCCAAGTTATGTAGTCATCCATCATTGTTTAATTCATCTAATAGTAAATAGGCTGCTTAGAATTCCAGCAGTGTTTCCTCTATTCAGGGGTGGAGGGAAATTTTAGCTCTCTATGGCAACATTCTTTGGGGTTTCTATAAATAAATGTCCCCAGTCAAGTTGAGAGAGATAGATAGATAGATAGATAGAGAGAGAGAGAGCTGCCTTATACTGAATTCTACCTTTTAGTGGCCATTTTTATATATATTGAGTGTGTTCCATTGGATTTGGAGGCAAGAGGTCCCATCATGCATTCACTGACCCTGGTCAGCCAGGCTCTTGCCCTCAGCCTGGCTGATCCCTCCTGGGCTATATTCCAGTGACAGAGATTACAATGTCAGAAGGGGAGAGGCCAGTGGGGACCTGTCATATCCAAGGCCAACACATAGCCCATCAACACAAGCCTCTACTCTTTGCCTCAACATTTGGTCTTTCCTGTCTTAGCTGAAGGAAATTGGAGATAGCTATGACCTTGTGAGGTTTAGAAGGTTGGGAGAGCAAGCCCCCAGAGTCCTGGAGCTGGAGTCCATGCCAGGATTCGCCGCAAACCAGATGGTAAACCCAGCCTAGCAGCGGCAGAGGTACAAACTTCTCCGTCCACCATCAAAGCTACATTCAGAAATGAACTTGGTGAAGAGAGTTCTATGAAGAAATTACACTCAGTTGGAGCTCACTCTACCCAGTGACTAAGGTGGTATTGGGGAAAGCATCCCCCCACCCATTTGGGTGGAAATGTTTACATTTTTATGTCCTCACTATGACTATCTCTTTCTAAAAACCAGTTGATGTTAACTGGTTAAAGAAAATTAGGCCACTAGATACTGGTAGTTAACAGGGGGTGTTGGGGAGAAAAATATTAGAATGAGGATTTTAGAAAAGAGATATCCCATCCTCTGAGGGAGGGCAGCTAGGTGGAGTAGTGGATATAGTCTTGGGCCTAGAGTCAGGAAGACTCATCTTCCTGAGTTCAAATCCAGCTTCAGATACTTACTAGCTGTGTGACCCTGGATGAGTCACTTAACCCTGTTTGCTTCTGTTTCCTCATCTGGAAAATGAGCTGGAGAAGGAAATGGCAAACTACTCCAGTAACTCTGCCAAGATAACCCCAAATGGACACGATTGAACAATAAAGCCCCTAAGGGATACCCTTAGAACTCTGAGGCAGGGAGATGTGGCTGGTTTTAACTTGGGAGAGTGGTCCAGAGTAATTGATATCCTATCTCCATGGTCTTGGACAAGTCATTTGGTTTCTCTTGGCCTCAGTCTTCCTCTGTAGAATAAGGAGGATGGAGATATTCTTTGAGATCTCTTCCTTGGGAGAGGGTAGAATAGTGAGGGACAAGACTGGTTGTCAAGGCTCCCCTTCATAGTGTAAGGGGAGGAGCACTGAAGGCATGCCTCTTGAATCCCATCTTCCCCTCCTTTTCACCCCAATTCTGCCACTAATCTGATATGTGACTTTTGGGGATCCATTGCTCTCCTCTGGACTTCGATTTCCTCATATGTAAAATAAAGAATTTGATTCCAGCACTGACAGTCTATGTTTGAAGGACTCGCCCCCCAAAATCAAACATTCTATGTTCCAAGGCCCCTTCCAGTTCTAACATGCTATGTTCTGAGGCCCCTTCTTGTTTGGACTTTCTATGCTCTCAGGCTCATTCCAGCTCTGACACTGGATGGTTCTTTGAACTGTTTTCCACTCATTAGATGCTTTTAATAACACAGAGATCCCTGAGACTGGAGAAAACCCGAAGCTGTTCTTAGAGTGGATTGGCTGATGGCTGAAGGTACAGCCCTGTGGAATGGGACCGGGATGCTGCTGAGGGGAGCTCCCAGAATGGGATGAGGGTCCCTAAAGAGCCCAGCAAAGCTATCCTCCGTTGACTTCCCACCCTTGGCCCACCCTCCTTGGCTACCTCTGTCCTGGTGACTACCGTATTACTCAATGCTAATTTCTTTTATTGTTTCAAGAAGTCGGACGTAGCTATAGCAAAGCCAGTGTGTGCTAAGTGAGCTCACATATGGTTGACCCTGAAGCTTCCCTGAAGAAGCCTATGGAGAACAGGAAATCTGTATTAAGAGATGACCACAAACAGAGAAAATGAAAACAAGAAGTCTTACTATTCTCAGGGAGCAGAGCAAAATACTGAATCCAGGATCCTAGAGTGCCAGAGCTAGAAGGGACCTTGGGACCAGGAATGTTAGAACTGGAAGGAACCTTAGGGCCAAGAATGTTAGAGCTAGAAGAGTCTTTAGAACCTATAATGTTAGACTTAAAGGGACCTTAGAACCTAAAATGTCAGAGCTAGGAGAGAGATTAGACTGTAGAATGTGAGAGTTGGAAGGAGTCTTAGAATATAGAATACTAGTGCTAGAAGAGACCTTAGAACCTATAATGTTAGGACTTAAAGGGACCTTAGAACCTAGAATGTCAAAGCTGGGAGAGAGATTAGCCTATAGAATGTGAAAGTTGGAAGGGGTCTTTGAATGTAGAATGTTGGTACTGGAAGAGACCTTAGGAACGTGGAATGGCAGAGCTGGTAGGACTTTTAAAAGGTCATACAACCTAATTTCTCCATTTACAGATTTGGGAAGTGTGGCCCAGAGGAACTCAGCAACCTGCCCAAGGCCACATGACGAATTAATGGCAGGGCCAGGGCTAGAGCCTAAGTCTTTTTGGCTCCCCATTGAGGGCTCTTTACCCTACAAAGACAGAAGATTTATTTGTTTATAAAGGCAAATGGTGTGTGTTGGATAGGGCTATAATTAGGCCATTGGGATCCTTACTGCAGTCATGCTTCTGAAAGGCACTCAACAATTTTTGTCACTGCTCCTGTTTCCAATGTTCAGGCCCTTAGCAGGGGAGAACAGTGATGTGGGCAAGGGATAGGGAACAAAAGGGGCTTGGACCCCTTTGTCCTCAGTTATAAATCTGTGAAATTATAGACAGTATATTGGGATCACAGGATTTAGAGGGACATTAAAATTCACCTAGCTGAGAGGTTCTAAAAATGTGGGAACCCCTGAGGAACCCAGGACTCCTCAAGGGGGAGTGTGTGAAGTCAAAACTGTTTTCATAATGATATGCTTTAATTTTTAATATGGTAACTATAACCCTCATAAACAAAAGCTCTTTGAGGGGAGGGGGTCTTCAGTAATTTTTAAGAGTGTAAAGAGGTTCTGAGACATGTTGATCTAGTTTAATCCCCCTTACTGTATTGAAAAAGAAACTGAGGGTCAGAGAGGTGGTCACACCAATCGACACAGTATCCTTTAAATCATGCCTTGCAGTGATATGAAATGGTCCCTGCCCCCAAGGAACTCACAGTCTACTGAGGGATACAATTTGTATGTATAGGTAAACAAAAAAGATACAACATGATTTTGTGAGGAAGACATTACCTGCTGGAGGTTCAGAAAAGGCTTCGGTAGAAAGTGAGGATCCAGATGAGCTTTGAAGAAAATTAGGGATTCTAAAGAGGTGAAGGAGAGGAGGGTATGTAGTCCTAGAACGAGGGAGGGAGGAAAGGAAATGAACATTTATAAAGTACCTACTGTGTGCTGGGCACTGCGCTAAGTGCTCTTCCAAATATTATCTCATTTGATCTTCGCAACAACCCTGAAAGGTAAATGTTATTATCATGTTCATTTTATAAGTAAAGAAACTGAGTCAAACCGAGGTTAAGTGACTTGCCCAGGGTCACACAGGTAATAAATGTCTGAAGTTGAATTTGAACTCAGGTCTTCCTGAGTTCAGGCTCGGTGCTTTATTCACCGAACTATCAGCTGCCTCAGTATCTTAGAGATAGGAGATGGGATGCCATGTGTGAGGAAAAAATGAGTCCTGTCTGGTTATAGGAGCAGAGTACTTGAAAAGGAGTAATGTATACTAAGCCTAAGCAGTTAAAAGAAGAGCTGTGCATCAGGGGTAAGACAACCTGGGTTCAAATCTCAGCTTTGCCACTTCCTACCTGTGTAACCCTGAGCAAGTCACTTAATTTTGGAGGTCTCATTTTCCTCATTTGTAAAATGAGGGGATTGGACAAGCTGACCTGTAAGGTCCTTTACAGCTGTAAATCTATGAATCAATGAATATCTTTCCTTCTCCTCCCCACCTCCCCTGCCTCTTCTCCATCTCCCTCTCTCCCCCTCCTCCATTTTTCTCCTTCTCCCCTCCTCTCTCTCCCTCCTCCATCTCTCTCTTCCCTGCTTCCATCTCTCTCTCTCTCCTCCTTCTTTCTTTCCCTCCCCTTCTCTCTTTCCCTTTCCCTTCTTGTTCCCCTTCCCTCCCCATCTCCCTCTCCTCCTCCTCCTTCTCCTCCTCCCTCTCTCTCTCTCTCTCTCTCTCTCTCTCTCTCTCTCTCTCTCTCTCTCTCTCTCTCTCTCCCTCTGTCTCTCTCCCTCCCTCCTGCTCTTTCTCTCCCTCTCTCCCTCCCTCCTGCTCTCTCCCTCCCTCCCTCCCCCCCCCTCTCTCCTGTCTCTCCCCCTTCTCCATGTCTCTCCCTCCCTGCCCCATCTCTCTTCCTTCTCTTCTCTTTCTCCCCCACCTCCCCCTCTAAAATCTGAAGTCCATGGTGCTCATGTCTCCTTCTCTGCATCCCCATCAGTCTATGTGTGTGTGTGTGTGTGTGTGTGTGTGTGTGTGTGTGTGTGTGTTTTGGCAAGTGTGCAGTGGCACAAATACTAATAGTAACACAAATACTAATACTGATAATGACAATGACCATAACAACAGAGCGTAAATACAAACCTAGAAGCATGCCTCCAGCCGCCTTCAATGAAGAAATCTGATAAGGGTGAAATTCCAAGGGACGGAAATTGGACAAAACAAACACTGGAATCGGTACATTCCAGGCATAACATTCCAGGAAAGAGGGAGGGAGGCAAGGGAGGGGAAACAGAAAGAAAGAAAGTTTGTTATGTTTTTTAAGGGAATGAAAAAAGAAAGAAAGGCGTTTTGTAACATAAGGACCAGAGTGTTTCTCTCAAACCACGGCTGGCCCTTGTTCCAGGCCCGGGATGGGCCAAAAATGTTGAGGTAACCATGTTAAGCTGTTTGAAAACAAACCTTCCTGTTTCGGGACCCAGTGCGGTGGGGGCCCGAGCCTGTGTGCTCAGGCCCCGGGATGACGATTCCTTATTTACACTGCCTAGAGACTGGAGGGAGCTGGGCACGGAGGGGGCCCAGGCTGGAACACTCTGAACCCTCCCCGGAGATCTCCTCCTCAAAGGCTGCCTTCAGGACCTGAGGAAAGAGGGGCCACTTTGTGGGCAGGCTGAGCTGGGGAGGGGAAGGGGGCAGGCGCCTGGGGGCAGCGGACAGGCTGTTCTGGGGCCTTTCAGCCTCCAACACTGCCAAGAGGCCAAGATTCCCCCTTAGGGCTTCCTTTCCTCCCCATCACCCAGGCTTAGTATCTCAAAGGCAGCCTCGATTCCTCCACTTTCCACATTTCCTCACATTTAGTCACTCATCAAACAGTTCTTGGGCAGCATTAAATGCTGCCTTCTTTCCTTTCCCATGGGCTCTCCTTTATCTAGCTCAGTCCCTCTTCACCTCTCACCAAGGCTACCTAAATTGCCTCCTGACTGCTCTTGCCTCCAGTCTCTCCTCCCTCCAATCTGATCTCCATGTTCATCTTCCTAAACTATGGCTTTGATGGTGTCCCTCAAGAACCTTCAATGGCTCCCTGCTGCCTACAGATGAAATCCAAACCTCACTGCCTGGTGTTCACAGCCCCCAATGCTCTGGTCTCAATTTCTCTCAAACATTTCTTCCCTTCTCCTACTACACAAACCAAACTGGTTTCCTGACTGCCTGACTGCCTCTGCTGTCTTGGTCCAAGCCTTCTCTCTGCCCAAGATACCCCATGCTCTCCTTTCTAGATCTGACTTACTTAAGTTTGACAAGTTTACTAAAGGATGATATGAGTTTTTCCAACCACAGCAGTTGTAGAAGACCAGCTACTGAGTCAGTGGTGCCCAAAGTGTGTGTGTATGGGTGTGTGTACGTGTGTGTGCATGTGTGTGTGTGTATGTGTGTGTGCATGTGTGTATGTGATGCTCACATATAAAAGGAGAGGGGGCATCACCCCAGGGAGACCTGCATCCTGACCCCAGGGTTGTGTGATCAGCCAACTGGAGGATAGGACAACAGGTCACATTCCTCCCCCTCCATGGTTCATCTCCAGCACAACCGTCCCTAACCTTATCCCCAATATTCACCCCTTCACACTTTCATTCCTGCCTTCTCCCTCTGCTATGAAAGCTCTCAGCCTTCCTCCCCTACTTATGAGCCAATTGTCTGCTCCTTAGGAAAGCTATAACCTAAACTAACTGCTACCCACTGCAGCTATGCAAAGTTGACCCCGAGAAGCTTACACTTTACTGGGGGAGACCATATGTATGTATAGATAAATAAACAAAATAACCCCTCCCCCCATCACCTTGTGGCTTTTGATTTCAGGTGGGACAGACTGATCTGGAAAGGCTGGGCAGGCGAGGCTGTGCCCTGAATTGGAGATCCTGTTACATTATTTTTCCCCTTCGATTTTCCTTATTATATTCTCTTTCCCTCAAAGGCTTGCCCCAAATTTCATCCTCGAAACAGCTTTGTGAGGTCGTCAGGGCAATAATTATTTTCCTTCATTTTATGGATGAGCAAACCGAAGCCTAGAAAGTGAGAATGACTTACCCTACCTAGGTCATGTCATGAGTCAAAGATAGGGCTGGTATTGCTGCTGCTGTTAAGTCGTGTCTGACTCTTCATGGCCCCGTTTGGGGTTTTCTTAGTAAAGATACTGCAGTGGTTTGCCATTTCCTTCTCCAGTTTATTTTACAGATGAGGAAACTGAGGCAAACAGGGTTAAGTGACTAGACTAGGGTCACCCAGCTAGTAAGTATCTGAGGCCAGATGTGAACTCAGAAAGTTGAGTCTTCCTGACTCCAGGCACAGCCCTCTATCCACCGAACCACTCAGCTGCCCACTGGATACTTTTAATACCATTTTAGATGCAGAGCTTCCTAACGTGTACGGCATAACTTCCTGCCTTATTACCTAGAGGATGCCATGTATAATGTGCTATATTCTCGATCATTCAGGGCCACAAAGATGAAAATCAATGATGGTGTTGTGTTAGAATCCAGTGATGCTTCCAAGAGTGTTGACGTAGGTGGGGTGGTTTGCTCTTAAACCAGGTGTCACTTTTAGCTTCCAGTTGCCTGGAGTATCTCTGCTCTGACCTCTAAACTCCTGTGGTCTGGAACACCAGGTAATTAAGTTTATTAAAAGCTGTTTGTAGATTTAGAGAAACTAGCTTCTGGGTGAGATCATTGCTTTAGCATTAGAAAGGGCCCCTGGGTCCACCAAAGGCTGTCAGTGTCACAGACCTGTTGGGCAGCACTCTGGGGAAGCCTGTGTGGACTTCTTCTCAGAGTTATGTTTTCAAAAGCATAAAATAAAATACAATTGGCTGAAAAGGAAGCAAATTATATTGAAAGGTAGTTAAAACATTCCTTAAAGAACAAATTCATGACCCCCCAGGTGAAGAGCTGGAGAAATGGCTGGCCCAAAATAAAATAGGAAGTAAATGGCAAAGCTAGGTGGCACCACAGCGCACAGAGTGCCAGGCCTGGAGTCAGGAAGACTCCCTTTCCTCAGTTCAAATTTGGCCTCAGACACTTACTGGCTGTGTGACCCTGGGCAAGTCACTGAACCCTGTTTGCCTCAGTTTGCTCATCTGTAAAATAAGCCGGAGAAGGAAATGGTGAACCACTCCAGGATCTTTGTCAAGAAAACCCCAAATGGGGTCATGAAGAGTTGGACAGGACTGCACAACAAGAAAAAGATTTGAACCCAATTCCTTTGGTGCCAAATCTTGTGTCTTTCCCCCTGCTCCTGCTGCCTGCAGGAATTGCCTTGTGTAAAGACCATGAATATTAGTGCAATATGATGGGATGAAAAAAGGGTTTTGATTCCTGACCCTGACCCATTTACTACGCAAATTTAGGAAATTCACTCAATCTTTCGATGCCTCAGTTGCTTCTCATGTAAAATGACCCATGATGTCTTTGCTACCAACCTTGCCGGGTTGCTGCGAGGGCTGTGTTTTGTAAGCAGTAAATAAAAAAAAAGCACAGATGTCAGCCATTATGATGATCATTGCTGTATGGATGAGATCCTTGGCTCTCTCGGGCAATATGAGCATTATCTAGGCTAAAAGCGGGAGCACATATTAATGTCCTGTCCAGATTCCTTCCAGACCTGGGAGGGGATGTTTGCAGCAATGAAATGGCATCCGTACGGCAAAGAATAGCCCCAAGAAACTAAATACAGCCTCAGTCCCCACTGGAGACTCCTGATTTAGTAGGCTGTGGGTGGCTGGCTTTAGTGGGTGACTGGGCCTGATTTAATCATATGGAGGGAGATGGAGAGAAGGGGCTGGGCAGGCTGCCACTCACAATAGCCCAATACTGCTCACTGGCCACAGTCACACACACCCTTGAGACCCAGCACAACACCGCCTTGGCAGAGGAGGATTTCCTGGAGGCTTGGTCAGACCCATCACCTGTCTGTTACCTGTGGGGAAGGGGTGGGACTTCAGCCCCTCTAGTCCCCCATTTCTGCCTCTCTGTCTCAATCCTGTATTCAGGGCTGGGAGGGTGAGGCACATAATGGTGCAGTGGGGAAAGAGCTGAGATTGGACCTGAGTTCAAATCTTGGTAGATTTATTACCTGTGTGTCAATTCACCTAAATTCTCTAGGCATCAGTTTCTTCATCTGTAAGATGAGAAGTTTGGACTAGGCGGCCTAATTATAAGATCCCTTCTAGATTTAGGTCTATGAAGGGAAGAGAACAAGCATTTATTAAGCATCTACTATGTAGCAGGCATGGTACTAAGTGTTTTACAATGATTTTATCTCATTTAATCCTCACAACATCCTTAGGAGGTAGGGGCCATTATTATCCCCGATTTACAGGCAGACAGCAGTTCAGTGACTTTTCCAGGATGACACTGCTAGTAAATGTCTAAGGCTGGATTTGATGTCAGGTCTCCCTGATTCCAAGCCTAGCACTCTATCCACCACTCCACCTGATCATGCTCATGCCTTCCTAATGGAGACTAACACTCAACATACTGGAAATACTTTTCCTATAAGCTAATATCTTCATTCAAATTGTTATCAAAGCTGACAAATCTCAGAATATCAGAGGGAATTTTAGAAATCAGTTAATCAATGAACATTTAATGAGCCTGCCAGGTGCTATCAATACAAAGACAAAAGGAAACAGTCCCTGTCCTCACGGAGCTAATATCCTACTGGACCTTAGAGCTAGGCCTCTGAAGGCCTCCTCCAGACTTCACCAATACTCCAGCCTCAAAAGTCTTCTCCCCAAAACTAGATTCCTCCTTCTGGCTTGATTAGCTCCCTTTCTACTTTGTGCCCATCTGGCACCCAGAGGGTTCATCCCCTTCATTTCTAGGCTAGACCTTGATTTAGAAAGGGCAAGGTCACCCTCTGCATCCCAGGCCATCATCAGTCATCCTGACTTATGTCCTGCCACTGGACTCTGATGCCTCTGGGGGAGAAAGTGAGGCTGACGACTTTGTGTGGCTCTGCCTCACTCGAATCCAATTCGTAAGCAAGTTGAAGCATCACGTTCACGATGTCATTGGTCGTCTTTGAGAGAGAAGGACAAACAACAAGATTCACACCGCATCTGGGTCATTCTGAACATGTGTGCTTCTGAGATTCAATGTATTGTGTCCCAAAGAATTCCGGGCTTAGAATCAGAAAATCCAAATTCAAGTGCTGACTCTGGACATTTAGCAGCACCTGACCATGGGCTCAGATCTCTTATCAGTGAGCCTCAGTCTTCTCGTGTTTAAAAAGGGAATACCACCATGTAATCTCCCTCACAGGGCAGTTTAATATTGTTACGAGTGAGTTATCTGTCTGGGCCCTTCATGATAAAGATGAGGAAATTGAAGTCTAGTCGGAGAAGTACCCCATCTAAAAGGGAAAGAAGCTGGGCTAGAACACAGGGCTCTCTTCTTCCAGGCTTCATGAGGACCTCCATGTTCTTCTTGCCAGAAGCGTTGGCATTTTAAGAGGTTCGCAGCAAGAGGGCAAGGTTTAACCCAAAGAAATGCGGGACTGATGGTCGAATTCCAGACATCGATGAGGGAGATGTCATTTTCTTAGAGGGGAGGAGTGGTGTGAAGGAGAGGCTTTGCAGTACCCCTTAAATCCTACCATGTGGTGGTAGTTAAAGCAGGCAGAAAACTAGGCCTAGTAGGTGTCAGCCAGGGCAGCTAGGTGGCACAGGGGATAGAGCACCAGGCCTGGAGTCGGGGAGATCTGAATTCAAATCCTTATTCAGCCACTACCTGCGTGACCCTGGGCAAGTCACTTCACCATGTTTGCCTCAGTGTCTTCATCTGTGAAACAAGCTGCAGGAGAAAATGGCAAACCACTCCAGTGGCTTTGCCAAGAAAAGCCCAAATGGGGTCATGGGAAGTTGGACATGACTGAAAACTACTGAGTGACAGCAGCAATGACAGGTGCCGGCCACTAGGGGATCCGAAGACATAGATGAGGCAGTGCCTGCCCTCAAGGAGCTCCCATTCTAACAGGAAAGACACGATGTATGTAAAATCAATTCAAGGTCATGGAATGTATTTGTAGCAGGCAGATTCTGGTTCTTGGCTGATATGGCTGACTACCTTCTACGGTCCCCAAAGCTCACGGTGCTCCATCCCTTGTGAACTTGGAATCAGAATTTATTGTTATTATTGTTCAGTCATTTCAGTCGTGTCCAGCTCTTCCTGACCCCATTTGGGGTTTTCTTGGCAGAGATGCTGGAGTGGTTTGCCATTTCCTTCTCCAGCTCATTTTACAGATGAGGAAACTGAGGTAAACAGGTTTAAATGACTTGCCCAGGGTCACACAGCTAGTAAGTGTCTGAGGGCGGATTTGAACTCAGGAAGGTGAGTCCAGACCCAGCACTCTGTGCACTATGGCGCCACCTAGCTGTCCTGGGGAATATGAGAACTGTCTTCAATTATTTAAAGGGCTGCCATGTGGGAAAGGGTTGAGGTTTAGTGAGCTTGGCCACAGAAGGCCAAATTGGGAGTGACTGGTGTCCGGTGCTTAAAGCTGTCTCAAAGTGGTCTGGACTCTACCTGGTACTGGTGGAACAGTCCCTGGAGGTATTTGAACAAAGGCTAGATAGTCCCTTGTTAGGGATGTTGGCCAGGGGATTTCCCCTCTGGGACAGCTAGGAGTAGATGGCCTCTGAGGTCCCTTCCCAACTACAGCTTTTGTGATGCTCTGTCTCTTGTCCCTTCATCCAGGCAGTGAGCTCCCCGATGGAAAGAATCATGTTTTCTCCTTTCCTGACATTGGAGCCAGACTCACAGAGGGGGCAGGAGAAGACCTTATTAAAACTAAGCTCTTCTTAAAGGTTGGAAAATGAAATTTGTTCCAAAGTTTCCAGGCTAAAAGATGGCTTGGCTATTGGAATTTAAAGGTAACTCACTTTTCCCTCACTATCTCCTTTATTAAACAAGCATATGCAATTACAGTAATATTATATAATAATAAAACTATATTCTGATATATTATGAAATTATATATTATTATATTTTATATATCACATATCATTCACTGAATAATTTAATAATGCATAGCTATTTAATAATAGTATATTTTAATATATTACAAAATTATATACTATATTTTAATACAATAATATAATTTAATATATTCTATTACACGTAACTGAATAGAATAATTCAATAATACGTAATTATTACATAATAATATAACATTCTATTGCGTTTATGTACTGCTTTAAGGTTTGCAAAGCACTTTACATACATTAACTGATTTGATTCTCACAACAACCTGGCAGGTAGGTGCTAATACTAACCTCATTTTACAGACGAGAAACCTGAGGCAGAGGGAGGTTTAGTGACTTGCCCAAGATCACACGTCCTGTAAGTGTCTGGGGCAGGATTTAAGCTCAAGTCTTCCCAGCTCCAAGTCCTGTGCTGTACCCACTTCTGATCACTGAGCTGAGGCTGTGATAAATGTGAAGATGAGATAAACATTTATCCAGTCATTCATTTGTTGTGCCTTTATTTTATGTCTTCTACGTGACCGGTACTGTGCTAGGCACTGAAGATACAAAGAACAAAAAATGAAACAATCCCTGCCCTAAATTGCCTTACATCCAGGGAGCTGGAGCAAAGAACAACATGCACCCACATATAGTTTAAAATTAATTTTTAGTTTTACCACACACATATAAATAAATATAAATTATGTACAAAATAAATATGAAGGTAGTCTAGGAGATGAAGAAGTATACTAGAAACTAGAAATCAGGAATGGTTCCATGAAGGAAGTGTCACTTGAGCTGAACCTTGAAGGCAGCTAGAGATTCTAAAGCAAAATCAAGGAAGGAGAACATCCCAGGTATAGGGAACAGCCTGGGCAAAGGCCCAGCAGCCGGAGATGGAATGCCAGGTACGATGAAGAGAAAGCAGGACAGTGGGGATAGAATACAAATAGTTTTGCATAAGCACAACTTGTTATGAAACAAGAAAGAATGGGGTACAGGTCACAGGGGAGGTACAAAGAGACACTCCATCTCCAGACTCATTTTCTCTAGCCATCCCCTCCTTCCTAAAATGTCCTTGCTCCTCTTCTCTGCCTATTGGTTTCCCTGCTTTTCTTTAAGTCCCAACTAAAATCCCATCTTCTACAGGCAATTTCCCCCAATCCCTCTTAATTCTAGTGCCTTCCCTGTGTTAATTATTTGATCCCACCTTTAGCTTGTTTGTATGTATTTCCTTGTCTGTTTTCTCTCTCATTAGATGGTGAGCACCAGAGGGGCAAAGTCTGTCTTTTGCCTCTTTTTTTTTCCCTAGCCTTTAGCATAATTGCTAGTACTTGACAAATGTTAACTGATTGACCGACTGACCAATGTTCACAACACTGCACCATGCTGACTCTCTTGTCTTTTTTGTCTACAGTGGGAGACCAGTTGTGGCAGACAGGTGGCGTAGTGAATAGAGTGCTAGACTTGGAGTCAGGAAGACTCATCTTCCTGACATCAAATCTGGCCTCAGATACATACTAGCTGTGTGACCTTGGCAAAGTCACTTAACCCTGTTTACCTCAGTTTTCTCATCTGTAAAATGAACTGGAGAAGAAAATAGCAGACCACTCCAGTATCTTTGCCAAAAGCAACAACAACCAAAAACCCAAACCCAAATGGGGTCAAGAAGAGTTGGGCGTGACTGAAAATGACTGAATTTGTTTATTGAAAGTGAGGAGACCAGTGGGAGATAATATTGAAAAAGGAGACTGGGGCAGATTGTGTTGAGTCTTGAACCTCTAATTAAAGATTGGGATCAGAGGAACCCATAGCAAATGAATTACCAGTGCTTGCCTGCCGTTTATAGTGTGATTGGCAAGGGAAAGAAGGCTGGATTTATAGAGGAAGCTTGGGTACAGATCCTGCCTCTGATAATTACTAGCTATGGCACCGTAGTCACCAACGGCCAAGTCCCTTGATCTCTCTGACTTGTAAACCTTAAACCATCATTAAATGTTATCTCTCTCTCTTTTTAAAATTGATCACATCGGCTAGGCCTTTCCTGACCATCTCAGTAGCTAATCCCTACAAAATGATTTTGTATTTACTTTCTATGTATCTTGTACATGCCTATATGTGTATGAGATTATAAACTCCCTGAAGGAAGGTATTCATTTTTGTCTTTGTATCACCAGTATCTGGTACATAATAGTAGAGAATAGGTTTTCATTGGCATGGGGAATCTCAGCTGAAGAAATCCTCTCTACCAATACACCTTCTCTGAAACATCCAGGGCTTTGTATTCTCACTGTTGCTTAATCGCTAAGATTATATCCAGGATGTATCAGAGACGGGCCTTAAACCCACGCATTTCTGACTTTGAAGCCAGCTCTCTATGCTTCATTTCATGCATACGCAGAGTACTTGCTTAATAAATGGTTGGTCGATGAGTTGACTCTTGAAGAACCTTCTTGGAATGTAAATGTTTTATTATAGTTTTAGGATATTAGACAAAACAGGACTGAGCTGAACTGGACTTTTTGGGTAGTGATTAAATCTGGTGTCTTATAATTAACCTCTCTTAACTGACTTGGCCAATCATCAGGACGAAGGTGATTCCTGCATGAGTGGTCCTTGGATCCTGAAGTCAAAGGGCTGGTTTTGGCCGTTGACCCCTTTTCTATAGTGAATCAGGAAGGTTCCATTACTCTCCCTTGTTATGCTGGGCCACAGATGAGCAGAGTCACTACCAGACCTATGTCTGGAGAAGGAGGAGAGGAAAGAAGTCAGGAATCCAAACAAGGGAAGAATTCTGGAACTTTAGAGCTGGAAAGGGACCTTCGTTCAGATGGTGGAATCCACTGAGCTCTGACTCTTGCTCCCACGAGTCTTTGGGTTGACCTTTCTCATGCTGGCTACTTGGAATTCCGCCCTCACTCTTCTGAGTTAGGCCATTATTCCTGGTTAAAATATAAAATGCCCTTCTCAAGGGTAAAACATTAAGCTTTATCAGTCATTAACACTTCATCATGAATGAGTCTATGAAATCCTTTGTTTTCTACATGAGAGGATCCATTCCAATTCAATCCAACAAGCCCACTTTATGCTATAGGCTGAGGATACAGAGATAGGTTGTTAAACCATACCTGACCTCAGGGAGTTGGCATTCTACTGAGGAAGAAAGGTAAGGTAAATAGATAATTTGAGGAGGATAATTAGGGAGATGAGAAAAAGCTTTCCATATATGGAGGTACATGAGCAAAGCACTGACGGTAACTAGGGATTTTAAGAGGTCAAGATGAGAAGGGAATGCGTTCTAGGTAGGAGGATGGAGAGAAGGCTGAAGATAAATTGGGGTAGCTAGCTGGCTCAGTAGGTGGAGCCCTGGACTTGGAGTCAAGAGGGTCTGAGTTCAAATCTGACTTCAGGTCCATACTGAGTAACCCTGCATGAAACACTTAACTTTTCTCTGCCTCAATTTTTTTCAATGGTAAAATGGTGACAAGGTTGTGAAGATTAAATGAGATAGTGTTTGTAAAGTGATTTGCAAACCTCAAAGCACTATATAAATAATAATAATTATAACACAAAATTACGTACTAGTCAGAGAGACCCGCTTGAGGATATTGTTGGGGGAGGGGGGCAGGTAGCTGGAGATGCCTAGAGCAAATTTCCCTTTCACCTTCCCATTCAATTTCCCCTCTAGATCATTCCTTCTTCAAGCCATGGTGCTCAGGGGTGTAGCTGGAAGAGCATCACAGCGTGATTCAGAAGGCCCAATTCAAATTCCATTTTGTCACTTAGCTATTGTAACCTTAGGACCGTTTCCTATGTCTTAGCTTCCTGTTCCACAGACTCACCTAATGGGAGAGCTAGAAGAGGCCTTAGAAGTAATCTACTCTAACTTGTACCTGTGTGGGAATCTCCTCTCTAATAATGGAATCCCCCATCCTCCCAAGGCACTCCATTCCATGTTGGAACAGCCCTATTTATTTCAAAAGGGTTTTTTTCTTCTCTTACTTCTTTTTAAATTATTTTGTTTTTTTTTTCATTTTCTTTTTTCACTGTTTTCTTTTTTTCATTTTCTCTTTTCATTATTTTTTTCTTCTTTTTTCATTATTTTAAACTTTTATTGACATCTTATATTTTTCTATCACCTGCATTTCTGAAGAGATCTCTCCTCCCTCTCCTAATCATCTCTTTGAACAGAGAATAAAATAGAAACAAAAGGTCAAAACCACTTACTAAGACCAACCTACACATCAACCATCTGACTCATTCATATTCCAATATTTCAACACCTTGCCACCATACTGGTCCGCTTGCAGTTCCTCACATACCTTGCTCTATTTCCCACCTCCATTCCTTTGCACTCCTTCCTAACCTCTTTCTCGTAGAATTCCTGGCTTCCTTTTACATTTAGCTCCAGACTTCTTGTTCTTCATGCTGTCTATTTGTCTTGTATGCCCTGATATTTGTACATGTTGTCTTTTCCACTAGTTTGAAAATTTCTTGGGGCAGAGATTGTTTTTGCTTTTTCTTTGTATCTCCATGGTTTATCTACATATAGTTCATGCTTAACAAATGCCTGCTGATTGGCTGGTTGGTTGGTTGGGGTCGATCAGAATAAGTCTGATTACTCCTCCATGGGATATGCTCATGTCCCTCTTTAGTCCTCTCCAGGCTAAATATTTTCAGTTGTTTCAACTGATTCTCATATGGCATCATCTCCATTTGCCCTCATTATTGTGGTTTTCCTCCTCTGGATAGGACCGTTTGTTAATGTCCACCTTAAAATGCAGAGCCCGGAACTGAGTAAAATATTCCAAGTTTGCTTTTTTAAAACCAGGGTAGAGAACAGACCAACACTTACAACAATATGCATAGGAGGGAGTTAGCTAAGATGCTATCATCCCCATTGGTCCCATGAGGAAACTCAGGGTCAGAGTGGTTAAATGACTTCCCTGTGGTCAGGATTTGGATTTGGTCAGGTTTAGGTTTTGAACCTTGGTCTCCTGACTTCCAGTTTTGAGATCTTTCCATGAAAACACTCTGCATTTCAGACCCAAGTAATGAGTCTCTCTAGTGGTGGAATTTCAGGTAAAGTGAAGAGTAATGGGGCAGATTTATAGGGGGGAAGTGGTTGATGGAGTTATTGACAATCCTCAGATCATATCACTTAGTGGCCTACTCTGTCTACAAACAGGGTCTGTAGGTGATACTTGGGCAGAGAGCAAGGCTGACTCTCTCAGTTCATTATTAAACAAAACAAAATTATGGACCCATAGAACATTGGAGTTGGAGAGAACCTTAGAACACAGAATATTAGAACTCAAAGGCACTTTAAAACATGAAATGTTAAACCTGAAGGCTCTAGCAAATGATAGAACCAAATCTAGAATTCAAGATTTCCTGACTCACAGCCCTAGAACTCAGCCTTTTATGCCAGCCTACTTTCCAGACACACTGGTTGCAGAAATGTTGTCAGACATTCTATGCTCCTATCCACTCAGTAACCGCTCTATCTCTCCCAAAGCCAGGCTATTACTTCTGGACATTTTTCTAGGACAGTCCTAATGTCCCACTGTCCCCAAACTCCAATGGATCTGTGATCTCATTGATGTGGTCCAGTCCTGTCCATCCTGCAGGACTCTTGCCAATGTCCTCCCATGAGTAGTCATGTGGGGTCTTCCTTGTTTTGTCCTGATATTTTGAGAATACAAGTGGAGTGTATGAATGAGCATACGTCTCCACATACTGTTTAAAAGCCTAAGTGTGCCTATTATTTTGCATGTAATAGAATACATCAAATCAGACAGCATCACATAAGGCAAGAGTAGCAGAAACACACAAAAAGGAGTTCCTTCTAGCTCCTAGAATAATGAAAGCTCATATTTCTATTGTGCTTTAAGGTTTAGGCACAGAGCCTTCCCCACAATAACAATGAGAAGTAGGTGGTATTGTCATAACCATTTTAGAGATGAAAGAATGAAGCTTCAAAGAAGTTGTGTGACCTGTCCACAGTCACACATTTAATAAAGATAAAAGTAGAATTTGAATCCAGGTCTTCCAACTTCAGGTAAAACACTCCTTCCAAATACCACATTTGTACCTGTTTGTTATACGAGAGGCAGGGCAGCATGACATAATGAATAGGGACCCAGCCTTGAAGTCAGGAAAACCTGGTTTCAAAATCTACCTCTGACTCCCTGGACTGTTTTATTTGTTTGTATTTGAACTCCTATGGTACAACACATAGTAAGAGTCCCCAAAATGCTGTAATTATTTATAATGGTGTGACCTTGGAAAAGTCATTTCATCTCTGCCTCAGTTTCTTCAACTGCCAAGTGGGGATAATAATAGAACCTGCCTCCCAGGCTTGTTGTGAGGATCAAATGAGATAATATTTGTAGAACACTTAGCATGGCGCCTGGCACATAGTAGGCACTTAATTGTTTCTTTCTCCTTCCCTTCCCTTCCCTTCTTGTAACCCTGCAACCTTAGAAAAAGGCCTAGGTTGCCTTTGTCCTCTGCAGTACCAAACAGCCTAACCCCCACCCCCCCACAGCTGTTTCCACTTGGACCTGCCTTGTAATTTTGGACAAGGCTAGGATTTCCTGGACATATTACATAAGCTCCTTTGCCTCTCAGGGATCAGAATAGCCAGTTGGGAAAATAGCTGGTCAGTTGAGCTGTTTGGCACATGTATCATGTATTCCTTTTGCAGGTAGTGTCAATGGTCTGTGTGTTATCAACAAAGCCTGTGTATCAAGGGTTCTTCCCCTTTTTTGAGTCACATGGGACTGTCTGGTGAAGCTAATGGATGCCATGTCAGAATTATGGTTTTAAATGCATAAAGTATATAGGACTGCAAAGGAAATCAATTATATTGAAACGCAGTTATCAAAATGTTTTATTAAAAATTTACAGACCTCCAGTTAAAAACCCTGCTATAGAACTAGATTTAAATATTTGGAAGCTATATTTCTGTTTCCTTGACATCTGGAAATGGACTAATTTAAAAGGGTTTCTCTTTGCCAAGTGTTTTACAGACATAATTACATTGGATTTTTTTTTATTTTAATGCTCTTTGGCGGGGGTTGGGGGTGGGGAATGAATACAGTGCAAGGGGCGAGGGTGGCCCAGGGCTGGCAATGATCTAGATGAAAAGGCCTCCACTACCCACAAGTGAATGAATAGAGAAATCTGATCACTTGTAGCAGCTGAACCACAAGGTAGGAGGGCATAATATCAATAAATGCTTCCAAACACAGTTTCTCTCCCTATCATCTAAAGTTGTTTGAAATGATAGAAATAATTTCATTTTGTGCTTTTATTTTAGTATCCAAAATGAATGCAAAGGGCAAAGAAAAAAAACTGTTGTCAGACCGTAGGTCCTGATTTGGGGCACAGAAAATATGGCCATAGCCACTCTAAGGAGAGGAGGGACAGGAGCTTGGCTGGCGGTTCCAGGGAGAGGTCTAAGACTAAACCTAGTGGTGGGGGAGAGATAAATTCTGAATCCAAACATCCAGAGAAAGGCTTGGTGTTCTTGGGGCTTGGTTATGAAATGATTCTACACACTTGCTAAGGAAAAGAAATACTAAACAAAACAACAAACCCTGGAACTCGGCTCCATCCAGCATTTCCCGAGCCTAGTACTCGATCCAAGTCTGGGCGCCTGGCCAGCTCCATGACCGTATTTTTTCCTACATGTCTAAGGTGTTAGGAAAGTAACACAGTTGTCGGAGTTGTGTGTGTGTGTGTGTGTGTGTGTGTGTGTGTGTGTGTGTGTATACTTAAAGCCCTGGTTAAAAAAGGAAGGGTGTTTTCAACTCAGCCAGAAGTACATTCTGTAATTCCCGACCAAAATACCAGCTGACGTAAAAGAAGCTCCCTGGACAGAAAAATATTTAGCTTGGAAACTGATTCCAAAGTGCATGTGTTTTCTCTGGTGCCTTCAGCCTGAGCAGGAGAATGTAGCTCTGTCCTCCGGGAATATCAGCTGAGGCTCCTGGCTCCTGATAACCTGTCTTGATGCTGTTGGAGACTGGAACATCTGTACATGTTAAACATCTGTTCACAGAGAACATCTGTACGCTATGAACCTCCATGCCCAGTGAACATCTGTATGCAGGAAACAGTTGTACCCTGACTGAGAAAGAGTTATCTGATACCAGTTAGGCATGGAAGAGCAACATGCACAAAAGGTGCTTCATAAAGGCTTACAGGAAGGCTGAAAAAAATGAATAGTCACATGACTTCAAATGATAAAATAGATAACTTTCATTTACAAAGGACTTCAAGGTTTTCAAAGTTTGTTTTCTGTGTTATCCCATTTGCTCCTCCCAACAGCCCTGGGAAGGAGGTGTTATTTTTATCCTTTTTATGGACAGTGCCTTAAACCCAAATTACTCTGGCTTTCATTGATCAGCTAACGATAGGTCCCAGCCCAAGCCTCACTTGGTCATTGCTTGGATTCTGTTGGCTCAAAGTGAGTGTAAATAGCAGTTGTTTCTGTTTTGGCCAGAAATCCTGAGGGAACTTCCCAGATTGATTTTACTTTATTTTATTGACCAGATAAAAGAGGTCTCTGCCTCATTTCTTACCTAGTCTTAATCACTGAATGGACTTTGCCTCAGTCAAACTGAGACCTGTTAAAGGCCTTAACTCAAAAGGCCCAAGGGCTCCCATTGCATCCTGGGCCACCTCCAATTGTCAGAGCTATATCTTGCCACTGGACCCAGATGGCTCCAGAGGAGAAAGTGAGGCTGGTGACTTTGCACAGCCCTCCCTCACTTAAATCCAATTCACTTGCAAGTCATGGCGTCACTTTCCTGATGTCATGATCCTCTTTTAGAATGAAGGACAAACAACAACCTGTGAGTAGCATGAGTTGCCCCCACTGGGGACCCAATTGGCCAGTTCCAATTGGGCAGTGCATCTCCTTTCTTTCTTCCTGAGGGCAGACGCTATTGCTTTTGTATTTCTATTCCAGAGCTTACTACACTTCAAAGATGCCTTTTCATTCATTCATTCATAATGTACGTGAGCTTTATAAAACTTACAGCATTAATGGCTATTATTATTGTCTCTTCTTATCTATAGAGTCAGATCAGTCTATTTGCTGGACTCTGCTTCTGTACTTTTGCCATATTGTTATTCCAATGTTCCCCTCGAAATCCCTCCATTAGAGGATCTGAGTTCATATCCTGCCTCTGACACTACCTGTGTGACCTTGGGCAAATCATTTGACTTCTCTAAGCTTTGGTTTCCTCCACTGTCAAATGAGGAGGCTGAACTAGATAGCGTCTGAGGGTCCTTCTAGACCTAGATCTATGATGAGCCTATGATCTCATCTCTGCTGGATGTAAATCCAACCCATCCTTCAAAGGCCACCTGAATCATTGTCTCCTCTGCAAAGACTTCCCTCACCTGGATTTTCTAGTCCTCTATGATTTCTTCCCATTTCTGGCCCTGCCTTGAGCCCTGAGCCCACGAGATGCTTGCGTAGATATTCTCTTGCATCCACTGATAGGTCCACATTGTGAAATTCACATTGCATTTACTCATCTAGTTCAAAGGATATTAGTCTTTCTGTTTATTTCCTGGACTTTTTGGCAGTCTGGTAAAGCGTATGGACCCCTTCTCTGAATAATATTTTAAATACATAAAATAAAAATACATTGAATTACAAAGGAAACTAATTATATTGAACTACACTTACCAAAAGATTAAAAAAGGTAGATTCATAGACTCCAGGGTAAGAACCCTCGATTTAGCTCATACATCCCATCAAATGCCATATTCTTATTCCCAGTTGTCTTTAGCAGCTAGTGTAGGCCAGGAACATGGTAGAAAAACCTAGATTCATTGCATATTAGAGCCAGAAGGGAGCTGACAGACCATATAGTCCAATCCTTTCTTTTATCAATGTGAAAACTGGACCCAAGTGATTCTCTGTCCAATCAACAAGCATTTATTAAGAGCCAACTATAGGCACTTAGAGACACAACTAAGTGCCAACTGTAGGCACTTATTGATACAAAGATAAAACAATCCCTACCCTCAAGGACCTTACATTCCATTGGATGTATACACCTACATATAAATACAAAACGTAAAAAGCACATCCAATGTAATTTAGGGGAGGGAGGTCCCTTGACCTCAGGCCCTCAGCCCCCTCAGTGCTTTCTCAGGCCATCGCCTTTACTCAGTCTCTCCTTTCTTGTCTTCTTCATCTTGACTCTAGAGTGAACCAATTACCTTATACTGCCCTAAATTATTGACTCACTTGAGCTCTTGTTGTATCACAGATAATGGCTTGACAAACCCCAACCCTCGACCACCCCTTCCATTCTCCTCCATCTCCTACTCAGGTGCTGCTAAATGGTGTTGAAGGGAGTTACATACACAACCATGATGCCTAGGTCTTCTACAAATTTGTTATCTAAGCTCAACTGGGCTCTAACCAACACAAGACAATCCTTTTACTCTTCCTTAAATGACTCCATCATACTCCCAACAGAAGCTGTTCAAAAACTTCTTTTCAATGAATCCCTTCAAAAAACCCTCTTCCCCTTCCCATGCCTCATACTTAATGTGAAAATAGTGACTATTCTCCATGAGCTCCTTCTCCCCGCTCCTTTTTTTTTTGTTTAGTCATTTCAGTCATGCCCAACTCTTTGTTACCCTATTTGGGATTTCCTTGGCAAAGATACTGGAGTGGTTTTGCCATTTCCTTCTCCAGCTCATTTTTCAGATGTGGAAACTGAGGCAAACAGGGTAAAGTGACTTGCCCAGGGTCACACAGCTAATAAATGTCTGAGGCCAGATTTGAACTCACCCTGACTCCATGCCTGGCCCAATAGCTACCTCTCTTCTCCCTCACTCTATATTTATTTCCTACATCTGTATGTCTACCCTACATCTATCCCTATTCTCTTCTCCTTTATTTAAATGTCTGATGAAGAGGTGACCTTTGTCCTTGCCAAATCCAAGCCCTCTACTGGAACCCCTGATCCCATCCCCTGACTTCTCTGGTAGACTATCCCATGGTTATTTTCTCTCTCTAATCTTTGATCTCATCCATTTACTACCTTCTTCCCCATTGCCTAGAAACACTCCTAGGTCTCCCCTATCTTTAAGGAGTTTTTTCTTGACCTTACAATCCCCTCAATTTGTCTTCCTATATCTTTCCTGCCTTTTCATAATTAAACTCCTAGAAAGAGATGTCTCTAACTCACTATTGCCTCTACATCCCTTCCTATTATCCTTTTCTCAACTCTTTGAAATCTGGCCTTTGGCCTCAATTGAAATTACTTGCTCCAGAGCCACCAATTATATATTAACTGCCAAACCTAATGGATTTTTATCAGACCAAATCCTTTTTGACGCATTTGCAGCATTTGGTGCTTTTAGTTACCTTTTCTTCTAATATATTCTCTTCTCTTTGAGTTTTGTTGATACCGTCTTCTCCTGGTTTTCCTCCTACCACCTGCATGACCACTCCTCAGTCTCCTTTGCTAGAACATCATCCATGCCCTGCCCCCTGGCTATGAGAATACACCAAAGCTCCAGGCTCCATTTTTCTTCTCTCTCTGAACTCTCTTGATGATCTTATCACATCCCATGGGTTCAGTGACCCTCTTTGTGTAGGTGACTCTCAGGTCTATAGGTTCATCCCTTGTTTCTTTTCTATTCTACAATCCTCCCTTATCCACAAACACCTACTGGATATTTCAAACTTAATATTTCCTGTAGGTATCTCAAACTTAACACGTCTAAAACAGAACTTGATATATTTCCACTCAAACACACCTGTCTTCTCACCTTCCCCATTGCTATGAAAGGCATTACCATTCCTCCAGTCAACTAGGTTCACAACTTAGAGTCATTATCTGCTCTTCACTCTCCCTTATCCCATATATCTAATTAGTTACTAAGTTTTGCCAGTTCAAGTTTTATCGAGGGTAGCCAGGTGGTGCTGCGGATAGAGTGCTGGGCCTGGAATCAGGGAGACTTGAGTTCAAATCGGGCCTTAGATGTTAGTAACTTTATGACCTTGGTCAAGTCACTTACCCTGTTTGCTTCAGTTTCCTCATCTGCAAAATGAGTTAGAGAAGGCAATTGCAAACCATTCCAGTATATTTATGAAGAAAACCCCAAATCTGGTCACAAAGAGTTGGACATGACTGAAACATCTCAACAACAACAAAATCTGTCAAGTTTTTCTCTCCTAAAATCTCTCAGATCTGTCCCCTTCTCTCCATTCACACGGTGACCACCCTAGATCAAGCTCTCATCACCTTTAGTCTGAACTAACACAATCACCTCTTAATTGGTCTCCTTGCTTTGGCTGTCCCTTCTCCAATCCATCCTCCATGTAGCTGCCAAATAGACTTTGTTGAAGCATAGATCTGACCACATTACTCACCTTCTCAAAACAGCTATCGTCTCTGGGATAAAATACAAATTCCTACTTTGGGCATTTAAAACCCTTCAGAATCTGGCTCCAGGCTCCTTTTCCAGACTTATTCCAACACTAACTCTGTGTGGCACATAAGGCAGGTATTATTATCCCAAATTTAAGAGGTTAACTGACTTACCCAGGGTCACACAGTGGTCAGAGGTAATATTTGAACTGAAGTCTCCTGATTCTAGGTCTAGTGCCCTTCCCACTACAGCACACTGCTTATCACAATCTAACATTGTCTCTCCAGTCAACCCAAGTCATCCTGGATGGTAGGATGGGCAGAACTCAAGACTGTCTCCTGTAGCACTCGGGTAGATGGAACCATCACAATAGATGATGGAAAGAAAAGAGAATTATCCAATTCTTATTTTGCTTCTGTTTCTTCTACCGAAGGGAATGATTTCTGGACTGGATAGGGCAGAACAAAATGGCGAATGGGGAGTTGAGACAAATAGGAGGATCATAAGAGAGCACTAAGGCGGCCTGAATAGACCAATTCACCAGGTCGATAAATTCTATCTGTGATTCTGGAAGGAAAAGGTGAATGTGAATTCTGAGTCACTGTTGATTATCTTAGAATGATTGCCAATTGTACCAATTTTGAGAAGAGGAAAGAATGTGGAGTTTACAAACTATAAGGCCAGTGAGTTTGGCTTTGACTTCTGATAAAACTCTAGAGCACATTATCCAAGGGGTAGTTAGTGGATATGTAGAAAAGGAAGCAGTGATGACAAAGAGCCAGCCTGGCTTCATCAAGTATGGGTTATGCCAGACTGAGCACATCCTTTTTTTGTTTTTTAATAGTTATAAACAGGGAGGTCTGAGAAATCCTGTAGCTGTGGCCTGTCTGGATTTTTGCCGAGTATTGGATAAAGTCTCTCATGCCCTCCAAATAAAGATGTGTGGACTAGACAACAGTACAGCCAGGAGGATTTGGAAAGGGTTGAAGAGCTGGACCTTGAGAGTAGAAATGAATGGTTTGATAGCAGTTTTCCAAAGATGATCTCTAGAGGAAGGATATAGGGGTTTGTGCTTGATTCTAGACTGATTCACATTTTTATCAGTGACTCAGATAAAGGTAGAGAAAATTATCAGATTTGTGCCAAAGAACTCAGAGGATGTCATGGTCAGGATGCAGGATGCATGGTCAGAATCTAATAAGATGAAATTTAATAGGAATAAATGTAAAGTCCTATGCTTAAGTTAAAAAAATCAGTGTCATAAGTAGAAGCTGGGGAAGGCCTTGCTAGAGAGTGGTTCATATGAAGAAGATATTGTGGAATTAGTAAACCACAAGTTCGGTAAGAATCAACAGTTTGGTATGGTAGGCAAAAGGCCTTGCAGTAAGAGGCAGAATGACCCAAGTCGGAGAGGAGATAGTTCTGATCTCCTCTGTCCTGATCAGAACACATCTGGGGCTTTGTTTTCAGTATTGAGAAGCTTATTTTAGATAGGACTTTGATAAGCTAGAAAACCGCCAGAGGAGGGCATTGTAGGAGACTTCATGATCAGGTTCTCTGTGGATTGGGAACTAAAGGTGCTTAGCTTGGAGAAGAGAATGGCTACACAAATGGCTTGTTCTATTTGGCCCTGGAAAGTAGAACAAGGAGTAAGAGTTACTGTGTGACCCTGGACAAGTCACTTAACCTTTATTTGCCTCCGTTTCCTTAATGGCATAATTGAGATAATAATAGAACCCGCCCTTTCAGGGTTCTTGTGAAGATAAAATGAGATGATATTTATAAAGAAATTTGCGAACCTTAAAGAACTATACAAATGCTATCTATCTATTTATTATCATCATCATTCCTATCATTATTATTAGTTGTGAAGAAGCAAAATTAGGCCTGATGTGTAAGAGAAACTTCCTAACAATTTGTTGTCATTCAGTTGTGTCCAACTCTTTGTGACCCCTTTGGGGGGGTTTTCTTGGCAAAGATATTGGAGTAGTTTGCCATTTCCTTGTCCAACTCATTTTACAGATGAAGTAACTGAGGCAAACAGGGTCAAGTGACTTACCCAGGGTCGCACAGTTAGTAAGTGTCTGAGTCCAGATTTGAACTCAGGAAGATGAGTCTTCCTGACTCCAGCTCTGGTGCTCTGTGCACTATGGCACCACCCAGGTCTGAAAGTTCAATGCACTGCCTTGGGAGGGAAGGAGGTCCCTTTAACTGGAGGTCTTCCAGCAAGCATTTGTTGACCATTTCTCAGGTTCATTTTAGAAGCTATACTTCTTTGATCTGGGTTGGACCAGAAGGCATCTTAGAGTCCTTTTAACTTTGATCCTGTAGATGGGAAGTTAGTAGAAATGATTCCCTTGTTTAGCTAAGTTGTCTCATGGAGAAAGACTCTTAATATATCAGGCAGGATAGTGTACTGGCAAGAGCATTCAAGTGGCCATCTGAAAACCTGGGTTCAAATCTCAGCTTTGCCATTTAATACCTGTATGATACTGGACAGTTAATAAACAAGTACTTTTTGAGCACCTACTGTGTGCTAGGTGCTGGGGAAATAAGTACAAAGAATTAAATCATCACTTGTTTGCAAGCATCTCAGATTTTAATGCAAGAGGCAAGAAGCACATATGTAAAATATATACAATATAGATCTAAAATGAACAAATACGAAGTTCCATCCAAATAGTATATAGGAGGGAGGACACTAGCATTTGGGAGTATGAGAAAAAGATTCATGCAGAAGAAAACCCTTGGGCCTCATCTTAGAGGAAGATAAGAATGCTCTGGGCTGGAAGGAGGGAGGTAAGGCTCATTCTAGGCATTTATAAAATGAGGCAGTAGAGACCACGATTTTTAAGGTCCTTTCCAGCTCTTCTGATTCTAAATCTAAAGTCTTTTTCATATTTAAACCCAATGGTTCTAAGGTAATAGGGAGCTCTTGAAGCTCCCGGACAGAAGAAGGGTTTGAGAAAGACGGCTCCGTGACTGATCATGGCGGCCGGAGACTCAGCCACTTCCCTTTCCTTAAGTAGCAGCCAAATGCGGCCCCTTGGGTCAAGGCTGTAAGAACACCCCAGCGCTGGTGGGTCTCAGTTAGAGGCTGCAGCACTACCCTCCTCCTTCAGCTCAGCCCTGGGCACACAAAGCCGGTCCTCCCCCTCTTCTCCAGAGGGCCGCTATCTGATTCTCAACAAAAATGTTTGTGCAACGGCAGATTAGCTCCCTGGCAAGTGCCATTCATGGGCCTTCCTCGAACAAAGCCCGGCTCTGGCTTTCACCCCACACAGGCGGCTGAAAGGCTGGATTGTTCTAGTCCAGCTGCCTTTGTGTATGGTTTCTTCCCATAACTGGGGGCTTTGCTGAATTTTGACTGGAATGAGGGGGTGGTTGCAGGGGACAAGGAGGATTAGGAGGAAGAAGAGGGAAGATTCCTTCAGAGGTTTGTAGCTTTTTAGGGCTACAGGGGACCTTAGAGATCATCTCATAGGAACCCCTCACTTTACTGATGAGAAGAATGAGGCCTGGAGGAAACTAAATGAATAAGACAGGAAGTGTCAGAGATGGAGCTTGAGTCAGATCTTCTGAGCCCTAATTTTGCCCTAGTACTCCACCTACCTTTTTAACAAAATTAAATTTTTATTGATATCTCTTATTTTTACATTATCTATATTTCTTATTATAATCCTCTCCTGACCCCTTCCAGACAGCTGTCCCTTAGGAAGAAAGAAAGAAAAAAACCAAACCATTTCTACCAAACAAAACTTGTCCAAAAAAATTGGACACCAAAGCCAATACCACCCACCTAGGGTCCTCCAATTCTGCAAAGAAGGAAGGGACAGGGAAACCTGTCTTCTCATATCTTTTCTTCGGACCCAGACTTGGCCATTAAAATTTTTCACCAGTTGTTTTGTTGTTATTAGTTCTATTTCTAGCACTGTGACCATTGTATGGATTGTTTTCCTGGTTCTGCTTGCTTCATTTTTCAGTAATTCATACATGTCTTTAAATGCTTCTCTGCAGTCCTCATATTTGCCATTTCTCACACAACAATAATATTCCATTATACAATTTGTTTAGCCATTCCTCAATGGAGAGGCCACTATGGTTCTTTGCTACCTTAAAAAGTCATGCGATAAATATTCTTTCTATCATTGACCTCCCTGAGGTATAGGCCTAGCAATGGAATATCAGAATCAAAGAATCTGGACATTTTATTCACTTTTTTTCATAATTCTGGATTTTTCCCAGGAGGAACATATGGATTCTCAGGTCTACCAATGGTATATTAGTGTGCCGATCTTACCACAATGCTTCCAACATTGACCGTTCTCATCTTCTGTCCTCTCTGACGATTTACTGGGCATGATGTGAAATTTCAGGGTTGTTTTGATTTGCATTTCTCATATTACTAATTATTTGGAGCATTCTTTAATGTGGTTATTAGTAATTTGATATTCTTTTGAAAAATGTTGGTTCGTATCCTTTGACCTCAACTAGTAAGGAGTGACTTTGGGCTGTGTGTATTTCTGTTTTCTATGTGTCTGGGACATCAGACCTTTATCAGAGAGACATTTGATGTAAAGATTTTTTTTTCCCATTTAGATGACTGCTCCCCATCTAATCCTACATGTATTAATTTTGTCCGGTGAAAAAGCTTCTCAATTCCAAATCAAAAATTTTAAAATGTTCTCTTTTGTAATTGATTCTTGCCCTTATTTTGTTAAAAATTCAGGAGGTCTAGGTGGAAATATTTTCCATACCAGTCTTATTACACTATTTGAGAGAAGTGCTGAGAACCCTGTAGGTTCTAGGGCATACTCATGAGGAGATACTTTCCTTCTCTGGATAGAGAGAAGGTATGAAGGCCAGCACTGAATGCATCATTTATCATCAGACATGGCTGATATTGGTTTGCTTGGCTTAATTGTTTTTCTTTTCTTTACAGGGGATTGTGGAGGACAGGGAATCTCTTTTACTCGTCTCAGGATCTTCCCCAGCTCTGAGCACTTAGTAAATCCTGGGGAAATGTTTGATGAATGGAATCAAAGGGAGCTCCTGTTCTCAAGGAGGGGAGACAGAAGTTGGGTGAATAGACAAGACTCTCTCCTGGGCAAGACCCATTCAGGGACAGTTCCAGGCTGAAGCAACAGAGATGTCATTGGGTGGGTGATGCTAAGTGTTCCAGGCTAGGGAGGTCAGAGGACAGACAGAGCACCATGGGGACAAATAGTCTGGAGGAGGATTTATGGAGGAGACTTTGTGACAACTACTGGGGGTACAAACTAAAGCAAGCAGGAGAGTCTGTTCCTTTGCCCTCGAGGAGAACAGGAGTTTACAATCTAAAGGCAGAGACAAAAAACTTGTTGTCTAATGGGGGAAGAAAATACATAGAGGACACCTGAAAAGAGCAGAGGAGGTGGCAAGCCTTGGAGAGGGTCTGAAAGTGGTGGAGAGACTTGGTTGTAGATGAGAGAAGGAAAAGGCCCAAATGCTCAAGACCAAGGGAGGAATGGTGGATGAGGGAGGGTGGTTAGGGCTGTGTTGGAGCCAGCTCCAACCAGCTCCTAAGAAGATCGTTAAATTCACAAGATGACCATTAACACCTCAAAAATCAGCAAATGCTACAAATCAAGGTTTGATTTATTATTTTGTTGACTGTCCAGGCTTGAGCCTGCTGTGGAAAAAATGTTAATAACACAGAATAAATTTAAAGGTGTGTTGGGCATACATTTCCTGTCCAGAAAGACTGTAGTTAAACATTTGCCAGCATACCCATGGGAGGAGAATGAGGATGCTGGTCAGAATATAAGCAGAGTAGTGTGGAGACATCCAGGAAATGGCATTCAGGGAACAATAACCATGTACAGACAAAGCGTTTCAAGAGTTCAAAGTTATTGCACTTAAAAGACAAGGATGCTGATAATGAGAAAGGTGTCCCCAGGATCACAGGATTTAGAGCTGGTAGAGATCATTAAGTCCCAACTTCTCATTTACAGGCTCAGAGAGGGGTGACTTGCCCAAGGCCACACAGGTAGGAAGTAATAGAATGACATTGAACAACTCAGTTCTTCTGATTCCAAATCCAGTGCTCTTTTTTGTGAGTATAGAACTATCAGAGCAGGAGGAACCTTAGAACAAGGACTCTTGGGCCTAGAAGGGACCTCGGAACACGGAATGTTGGAGTGAGACAGGATTTTAAGTGAGCAGAATCTTAGAAGTGGGAGGGAATGAGAGCATGAAATGTTGGAGCTGGAGCTGGAAGGGACCGTAAAACATAGTGCTGTCCTGGGGAAGGACCCTAGGACACCAAATAGTAGAATGGAAAGGGACCTTATTTTCAAAATTGTTTCTCTGGCTTCCAGAACAACGCAAATAGGGTTCTGGGAGAATGTTGATGCTGGCAATATTTTCCCATCTAAAGTATTAAATATAAAATCTCACATGTATAAAAATATTAATATAGCAGTTTTTCAGCTGAAAAACAAGGCTTCCATTCCTCTATTTTGCTCGAATATTTCCCCACCTCTGAACTTTATCTTAAGGGGATTCCATATCTCCCAGGGCCTACAGACCAGCCTTGGGGTTAGGGGGCAGGGAAGCTTGTCAACATATTTCAAGCCCCAGTAGGTTCTGTGGCCAAAGGAATTTAGCAAATACTGATCTGGTCTATCCTCTATTCTTTACCCCCACTGTACAGAGGAAATTCAGGGCCAGGTTGCCCTTTGAACAATTTAAATTGTTTATACTCAATGTTAATTTCTTTAGCAGGTGACATTTAACTCAATCCAGCTGGTTTACAGCTATGTAGCGAAAGAATCTAGGGCAGTGAGACTTTTTCCCTTTCCATCACTTTTCTTTCTAAAATCAGTGACCCAAGGGGAAAGCTAGTTTGAATGCAGCCGAATATAACCAAGTATCAGGAACTTTGATGTAATTATAGTTACGGGCAATAGGTAGATGGGCAGATGATTGGAGGACGTTGTTTGTTCTTTGGCCCATCCTAGAGTCATAACTACAAAGGGGTGGTAATGAAATTCCTTCCAACTCTAACATACCATGAATAGAATTAAAATGAGGATTGGGGGAGGAGCTCAGTTGTGTCTTTGAGTAAACTCCGGGGCTCAACTCTGTGAAGCCTTCTTTCATCCTCTTACTGGGCTTTCTTTTCTCTGAACTTCCTGACATCCAAAGTTATTCCTACAATGGAATGAAGTGAATTATTAGGTAGGGATCCTCCCCTTCCCTGGGAGTATTCAAACCAAGAAGAGGATGACCACCTGTTAGGAATGTTATAGAGCAGATTCTTGTATGGAATGTTGTTGGTGGTGTTCAGTTGTCATCAGTGGTGTCTGATGCTTTGTGACCCTATTTGGGGTCTTCTTGGCAAAAATACTGGAATGTTTTGTATTTCCTTCTTCAGCTCATTTTACGGATGAGGAAAAAAAAGAAAATAAGGTTAAATGACTTACTCAGGGTCACACAGCTAGTTAGTGTCTGAGGCTGGATTTGAACTCATGAAGATTAAGTCTTCCTGATTCCAAGCCCGGTGCTCTATGCACTATGGCACCACCTAGCTGCCTAATATATAGTTAGACCATTGTAATCTAAATAGTTCCTATAGCCCTATATGGGGAATGGTCATTCCCTTAGCACCAAGCCAGTACCTAGAATCATAGGCTGCTCCAGGCCATCTAATCCAGACACTTCACTTTATGGATAAGGAAATAGAGGGGATTGAGAGGAAAAAAACAGGGGATAGGGCAGGGACTTGGCCAAGGTCTCACATCTGTCTTATAAGTGGCAGAGGTGGGATTTAAACCCTGTTCTTCTGAGACCAAATCCGAGGCTCCTTCCCCTATACCATGATATCTCTCCCAGACATATTTGGCATTTATAACTTTCTTTAAGGTGAAGAATTTTATATACATTATTTTATTTGATCCTTACCATAACTCTTGAGGGAGGTAGTATGAGTTTTATTGTGCCCGTTTTATGAGGAAACTGAGTCCCAGAGATGTAGTGACTTGTCCCAGTTCATACAGCAGAGCCAGGATACCAATACATATTGCTTGACTCGTGGTCCTTTCTCTGACTGTGTAAAGTGCTTCGTCCCCTTTATTTCTCCAAGTGCTCCATAAATAATTGTTGGTTGACTCATTGAACTTTAAGACAATTTCCTGTAATTCAAATGGCAGGATCTGTCCCTATATTATCAGATTGAATCGAGATTTCACTGATTACCCTTTTGTGTAAGTAATGTTCTGCCTTACCAGAACCAGGCATGCTTTCTTCACGCATTCCCAACCTCTTCCCATTAAAGATGAAAAAAAAAAAAACAAATCTGGTCAAATCTGTCTAAATATGACTCTCAAGTAGGTGGTTTTTAATTCATTTCATTCACACTGATTCAAAATCCCTGAGCTAAGGTGATTCAATTTCCATGTCATCACCCCTATGGCAGATCCTGCCTTTTGTGTCATCTTAGCTAAATTAAGGAGAATGTCAGTGGTAGGCAGGCCTTTGTTAGCACACAGAATGCTAAAACTGGAAGTTCTGATGGTGTCATTGATGTGGGAGCCAAAAAAAGAATGGGCTAGTGGACCACATGAAGAGGGCCAAAGCTTCTAGGAATCAGGAAGCGATAGTCCCACTGTACTCTGCCCTTGTAAGACTTCATCTGGAGTATTGTGTTCTGTTCTGGGCTCTATGGTTTATGAAGGACAAACTGGAGCATGTCCGGAGGAGGTCAACCAGGATGGGGAAGGGTCTGGAGTCCAAAGAAAGATCAGTTGAAAGAACTGGGGTTGTTTATGATGGAGAGACAAAGGTGTGTGTAGAGGGTAGGGGTGGGAAATGGAATATGATTGAGATCTTCGAATATTTGAAAGGCTGTCATGGGAAGGAGGGATTCCATTTTTTCTGTTCGGCTCCAAGGGGAAGAAGTAAGAGTGATGAGTAAAAGAGAGGAACAGGTTTGATACCAGGAAAAATTTTCTAACAACCAGAACTGTTCCAAAATAGAATGGGCTTGCGGAAAGATTACCCTCCCCTTGGAGATCTTTGAGCAGAGGCTGGGTGAATACTCATTGGGTACATTATAGTGGGGATTCCTTTCATGTATGGGTTTGGCTGGATGATGACTGGGTTCCTTTCCTACCTTCAGGTTCTATGATTCTGCGAAAGGAGCCTTAGAAAATGGAATATTGAAGCTGGGGTGGAACTTAGAATATAGATTGTAAGAACTGGAAAGGAAATTTAGGGAATGGAATGCTCAAGTTTGGAAGGGACTGCACAGAATTCTGGAGCTAGAAGCAACTTTTTTTTTTTTGGACCAGACCAGTGGCTGCTCTGGCAAGAGATTTCCTCTGTCGATACAGATCGTCACCTTCTCTGAAGCTTACAGACTTAGACAATTACCTGGGGTACTAAGAGGCTTGCCCAGGGTCACAAAGCTGGTATTTGGCAGAATTTGAATTTGAACTTGGGTCTTCCTGATTCCAACGCTACCCTTTATTGATTGACTATCTTGAGGAGATCTTAGAGCACAGTGTGTCAGAAATATCAGAGTTGGAAGGGACCTAGTCCAACCTCATCAACATAAAGTCGATGCTCACTGCCATTCAAATGACCGAATCTGTAAGATCCCTATAAGGGGAGACTAAATCTTGGAGAGGGGAAATGACCCACTCATGGTCCCACAGAAAATTACTGGGAGCCAGCTGTTCTAGCTTCTAATCCAGGAATCATTCTACCATATCATGGCGACTGCTCTTCCCCTGTGGGACAACCCTGAGGAAATGGACATCAGGTTTCACAAAGATCTCTGTTCCTGGAGAAAGGTACAAATTACACCTTTGCTTTAAGTGCTACTTTCTGATGGTACCATTCCAAGTACCATGACAGTTTCTTAGGCAATGATTATGAGCGGTGGCTGAGAGCCATTCCTGGCATTGTTCACATCAGAACTGGTAGGCTGAGGTCATGGAAGAGAGATATAGCAGGATACAGAAAGACTGCTGGGTTTGGAGTCACAAGACCTGGGTTCAAATCCTGGCTCTGCCATTTACCAGCTGTGTCAGTTGGTCACCAAACATTTACGAAGTGCTCACTGTGTGCCAGATGCTGTGTGATCTTGGGTCATTTGTGTCACTTTGATAATATGTCACCCATCTTGCAGGGTTTTCTGGACTAAAACTTATTCTAATCTTCTGGTCCATTTTATCAAGTATTTACTGATGGAACATTCCATTTTTGGGCAGCTCTAATTATTTTAAAGTTTTTCCTTATATTGAGCTAAAAAGTACCAGCTTGTAACTTACTCCATTGGCCTTGGTTCAAGGTGAGATGGGGGATGGGGGGTGGGGATGGGGTCAATCCAATCAGAGTTCTTGTAGAGGAAGTTCTTGCATTGGGTAGATAAATGGACCAGATGACCCTCTTCCTTTGTCTCTAAATTGCTTTAATTCTATAATAATAACAATAGCTCATATCTCAATGCCCATTGAAGTTTAGCAAAAGTTTTAGTCTAAAAAACCCTGAGTCAGAGCAGAGGCTAGATAACTACTTTTCATGAATGCTCTGGGTGAGAGCTCAAACTAGATGAATAATAATGTCCCTTTCGGTTCTGAGGGCATATTTCAGGAGGAAAAGAGGGCAATTACTCACTCAAACCACCCTTCTGTCTTCTAATGATATAGACTTGTCTTGGTGAAGTAGAGAGCTGTAACTAGGGAGAATCAAACAGGACTCTGTCCCAGGCCACCAACATGAGGTGGGGCAGGCTTCCTCTTTGAGAGGGTGTGTTTTCCCTCCATGGAAGCTCACATCCCCATACCTCACTTCATATTTCTCTACTAGAGCACCATAGCAGTGCTCTCTGGGCGCCACCTTACCCCCATCCCTAGGTAGGCAACCAATAGGCTTCCCAAGGGACAGAAATTGTACCCTCTTCAGAATATCTTCTGTCCTGCCCCCAACATATACATCTGCATTTGCCTCTAGGGTAGTAACAGCTGTAGGAAAGTGTGCCAGGTAGATGGTACATGGTGTACATCCTTTAGTGTTCTGTGTGAGCTCCTATCAATATCTATCCTGCCTCAGCTCTAAGACCAAGAACCTAAAAAACCTAGTTTGAGGGTACATCATTCCCTGTCCTCCTCATTCCTTGACCCCCGACCCCATGCTTTTTGGGAAATGGGAATTGTCATAGGCTGAACCTATTTTTAGTTTGCAGCCCTTTATTGAGTGTGAGGTCATAACAGGCAGAGAACTGAGTTTTCCAAAGTTTGGGGCCCAGCTGGGATCCGAATGTTCTCACTGCCATGCCAAGGGGTGACAAAAACCACCAGACTCCATGGCTGCCACCAAGCGGATGTCATTACAGACAACCAGCTTTCCTCCTTCATGGATTGTACAGCCCAGATCTCATTGCAGCTCCAATAAAAAAGAGGAGACAGAAAATTGCAGGGGGTGTTGACCTGGCCCTGCCATCACTGGTTCTTCTTCTATGGCAAGGAAGAACTGGGTCACAGGGCTGGCAAGGGACTCTTTTTGCAAAATAAGAATCGTTGGTCTTAGAGCTGGAAAGGATGACAGGTTCTTTTGGTCCAGTGCCCTGACAACTGAGGCAGATAAGTGAATCATCTTCATTTTACAGATGGGGAAACTGAGGCACAAATGACTTGCCTAAGGGCATACTTTGAGTTTGTGTCCCTGCCCAGACCAAGACTCAGACTTCCTGAGTCCAAATCCAATGCTTTTTCCACTACAGCATGCTGGTTTTCTAGGAGAGAAAAGGAGATTGACAATAGGAAAGATAAGTAGCAGGGTGTCCATGACCCTACACTGCTGACGGTTGGCTCTCTCTTTCCTGTACAGACCTGAGCTGTTCTTTCTGAAAAGTTTCCCATGAGGAATGCCCAGAGAGTTGGCCTACAGTTCCCGTAGCTGCCACTGAGTGAACAGTCGTAGTTTGAGTATGTTAGGCTTTCCCAGGCATGGATAAATCAGAGTAAAAAAGTACCTTCTCTTATCCCTCCAAGAAAAAAACACCCCCAATGTATAGCATTGATCACATGAAAATTCACATCTGGGCTTGCCTTTTGCAATCACATTTCTATGCTACTTTTCCTTCCTCTCTTCCTCTTATTACTTCTTTTCTTTTTTATTTACTCTTGAGAGCCATTCAGATGCTTCGCTTTGCTGTTCCTTCATCTCCCATCTCCATACCTTTGCCTGTGCTGTACCTCATTCCTGGAATGTTCTCTGTTCTCTCATCCCTCTCTGGGAAGGCCTTCAAGCTTCAGCTCCAGTGCCACTTCCATACTCCCCAACAGAAGGTAGTTTGCATATATTTTATATTTGATTATCTCTTCACAAGCTGGTTGATATTTTTTAGCTCAGGGCTTCTTAAACTTTTTCCACTCCTGACTCCTTTTTGCATTTTGGCAGCCTTGGTTGGTGTTGCATGGCCTCAGGCCAAGTGCAGTGCAAAGTGCGCATGCTGTGTGTTCAGAACCAAGGCTGCAGTGGAGTTGTATGATGCAACATGGGCAAGCACCACCAGAAACACCTTGGCTTCATTACATGTTTGATTTTCAAATCAATTTTTGGTCGTTGCATATTCAGAAACCTTTTACCATTTGCCATTTTTTTTTGCAACCCCACAATTTAAGAAATGCTGTAATAAATCTAGTTTGTTAAAAGAAAGAACTTTTTAAAAAAAATCAGGTCAGGTTGAAGTTCATCAGTTACATGTAATATCTTCTTCCTATTTTTGGTTCTTATTTTTTTCCGAATTGAGTATTGATTTTGATTTTTGCACTAACAAGTCGATAGACCAACCATATACATCCCAATCTGGAATTGACTCCCCCACTGGTAGTGAGCCACTTAATATAACCAGTTTTAATATAATCTTAATATAATCAGTTTTCTTTTTGCTGGGCTACTTGTTGTTAGCCATATCCAATGCTTCCTGGCTCTCTTCCTGAGGCCTTAGTGAGTTCTTCAAGGAACTTCTCTACCTCCTAAAATCCTCTGCAACAAAGATCATTCAGCCATAATTATTTTCGTAATGATCTGTTAAAAAAGGCTCACCACAAGTACTATATTATGACATGACTAAGCGTCTCATGAAATGATGCTTGTTTGTTACCTTTGGACGTATGATAAAACCCACTCAACCAACCAACCAATCAACCAGCTTTTATTAAGAGTAATGAAATAGAACCGGCCCTCAAGGAGCTTACATTCTAAAGGAGGAGACAACGTGTACGCATATGAGTATGTACAGTATATGCATATATGTGTATACATGTATATATATAATATACATACTATATATGTATACATAAATATATATACGCACATATATAAATATATATGTATACACACATATATAATACATACATACACATACAGGATGAATATAATTTAGGGTTTTTGGGGGGCAGAGGGGAGTTCTAGTAGCTGGAGGGACCAGGAAAGACTTCATGAAGAAGGTGTCATTTGAACCGAGTTTGGAAGAAAGCAGGAATTCCAAGAAGGAAAGGTAAGGAGGGACTGCATTGCAGATGTGGGGAATGAGTAATACTAACACAAAGTACTGGGAGATGGAACATCATATGAAACAGTGAATAGGCCAATGTGTATGGGGAGGAGAGTAAAGTGTAAGAAGACTGAAAAGGTGGGACCCTTGGGCTAGGTTGTGAAGGCCTTTAAATGTTGAACAGAAAAATTTATAATGGTTCTAAGAGGTGTAATAGGAGGCCCCTGGAACCACCGGTGCTTTAGGGAAATCACTTTGGCATCTCTATAAGGGATAAATTAGAGAAGGGGGAGATCTAAGGAAAGGAGACTATTGAAATAGTCCAGGAGAAATGTGGTAAGCACCCAAACTAAGGAGGCGGCTATGTGAGCAAAGAGGAAAGGATATAAAATAAAGATGTTGTAGAGATAGAAGCCACAAGATTTGGCAGCTGTTTGGATATGTTGGGTGAAGGTTAGTCAAGGATTATTCGGGTGTTGCAAACCTGGGCGATTTGAAGGAGGGTGGTGTTTCCACAATCCGGCTAGCAGCTTCTGTGGGGGTGTAAGATCCACCCACAGTCAGCACCCAGAAAGCTGCCAACAGCACAGGTTCTTTTGATCTGCTTAACTAAGGAAAGCAAGGTGAAGGGGCTGACAAGCTTACTTTAATTCAGCACACAAATATCATTCACTTAGTTCAGGGGAAGAGACCAGCACACTGAACTTCAGAGCAAATTACAAACAAATTACAAACATCAACAGACAGACCATATACAGATTCATAGTTACCAACATCTAGGTTCAGCCGGGGAGCTCAGAACAAGGGCTGGCCCAGAGTCACGCACCACCACTGCCGTAGGTAGGAGCTCCAAGGAAGAGGAGGCCAGCCCCTGGTTTTATATCTTTTTCAGCATCAGGGGTGAGTCACACATGCAACTCACCCACGTGACCTAGAATCGTTACAGAGAGGCGGACTTAAACCCATGCGGTCTAAAAGCCTCTGCTCTCCCAGACATGTAAACTAGGCCCTCCCTGGAGTTAGCTCCACCTTGGGCCCCATCTTAGTTGCCAATCCACACCCACATGGGTATTACACCTAATAGGGGTTTGGGCCTGGGGCTTAGCACTTAGTAAGACTCAATGAAATACACTGAATTACTCAAAGCAAACAAAAGCCAAACTCTTCAAGGGCACTTGCTGAACTAAGTGCTAAGGAGCCCATTTTGCTTACCAACACAGGTGGTGCCCTCAATAGAACAGGGAAGTTATAAAGATAAGTGAGTTTGGAGGGAGTGGGGAATGATGAATTCTGTTTTGGATATACTAAATCTGAGATGTCTATGAGACATCTAGTTTTTAATGTGTAATAGGCCACTGGAGAAATGTAACTGGAGCCTGGGAGAGAGATTAAGGGTGGCTATAGTGATTTGGAAGTCATTTGCATAGAGATGATTATCTAACCCAAGTGAGTTGATGAGGCTACCAAATGAGAGGGGATAAGCATAAGAAGAGGGTTCAGGAAAAATCTTTGGGGTGTACCCACAATTAATGGGCATGACATGGATGATGCATCAGCAAAGGAGAAGGAGAGGGAATAATCGGACAGATAGCAGGAAAACCACAAGGAGCTGTCATCCCGGGAAGAGAGAGTTATCTAGAAGGAGTGGGTGATCAACATTGTTAATTACAGAAGCATGAACAAGGAGGAGAAGGACTAAAAAGATATTATGTTACATTATATTATATTATGTTATGTTGTTATATTATATCATAGCATAGCATAGCTTCATATCATATATATGTACATATGTGTATATATGTATTTGTATATATATGTATATGTATATGTATATATATATATGTATATATATATATATATACTTAGGAGATCATTTGTAACTTTGTATGGAACAGTTCCAGTTAAATGATGAGACCAGAATCTGGATTGCAAGAGGTTAAGCAGTGTATGAGAGGAGAAGAGACTGAGGCAGCAATGGTAGACAGTTTGTCAAAGAATTTTTTGAGAAAATGAGGGTGATAGTGTAGATATTAGTGTAATATCCCTTCTGCATCTTCTTTCCCCACTCCTACTCAAACTGGTAAGCCCCATTCCCATAAAGCAGCTGACACCCCTCAAGGTTCTGGGTTTGCAGTGTTGCTATTCACAAGCCCCCACCAAAGTCTTTCTCATTACTTATCAGACATTCTTAATTAGCTTTTACAAAAGGCATTTTCTCAGTTGATATAGCAAGGACCATTACAAAAACTACACTTCCAAACCAAGAGCTCACACTACCTTTGCACATAAAAGGTCTCTGGGGTGAGCCCACTGAAACTTCAGGTAAAAAGGTAGTGCAGCATACCTGCGAGGGACACATGGCAAAGGGAAAAACAGCTGCTGGTTGTTAGAGGTTCTTTTCTCCCTTTGCAGAGTCTTCATGAAGTTCCTTTCACATGTAGCTGTCTGCCAGGCTCTAAGCATTGTGGTGCACATCCAGCACTTCTATCCATTGCACAGGGTTATGATCCCTGAAATTACCTCCATCCTCAGTTGATCATATTTCTACATCCATCCTCTATCATCAACCACTATTATTCCAGTGATTACTGCTACTAACTCTGGCCAACTGTTGTAAGCGGTGGGGAGGGGAAGAGAAAGAAATTCTCTGCTTCCTTCGGCCAATTCTTCCTCATTTCTTTTCCTGGTGATGCAGGACTAGAGCTCAGGAAAGAGATTGGGCTGGACAAAACAAACTGGGAACCATCTGTGAAAGAAATCACTAACTCCATGGGAGCTAATGAAGTCAAAAAAAGATGGTGTAGCACAAGAAGAAGAGGGCCCCAGATTGTGTCTTGGGGAACATCCATCCTTAGAGGCAAGAGGTGGCTGATTTTACAATTTCACGAGGGCCCCCAGCCATGCTCACTTCCTTCCAGTTCAGTTCCCTCTCAGGACTTCCCCACCTCCTCAACAGCCCCCTTGTCCTCCTATAGGTATCCTTTCCTCACTATCCCTTCACTCACCCTCCTGCTTTCCAGTTTCCATTTGTATTTTGTGTTCTTCTATTAGAATGCAATCTCCTTGTGGGTAGTGCTTGTCTCATTTGCAACCTCAATGCTTAGGGTGGTGCCCATCACATAGTGCTTAATAATCTCTCTGTATCTCTATGATCCACCAATGGAAATTGAAAAAGAATAAAGACAGGTAAGGGGAAAACAAGAAGAGGGTGGTACAAAGAAAAAGCTGAGGGTCTGGGAGGAAAGGGAAATCAGCAGCAGTAAAGCTGCTATTAAAGGATCCCCAGTCACCTTGGAGAGAGGAGTTTCAGTTAAGGAATGATGAGAGAAGGGGTTGAGAAATGATTAGCAAAGGTGAAGAGTGCTACCTCTAGGTACTTCCTTCAGAAATTCAAAGTCAGACCCATGGGGGCAGGGGAGCTGCATCCCCACCCATTCCTGCCTGGTACTCATCTTGTCACTGACAAACAAGTTTAAAGACTGGCCCCTTTTCCCATCTTCATACCTTATGTACCCAGGGTGTTGGAGCTGGAGAAGCCTGCTTAAGAGCTGGAGAGGGCTAAAGGATCTTGTGATCATAGATTTAGAGCTGCAGGTGACCTTAGTGGTCAAGTAGTCCAAGCCCCTCCTTTCACAGATGAAGAAACTGAGGCCCAGAGGGATGGGCTTACTGGAGATTACACAGGTAACAAACAACAGAGAGCCAGGATTCAATCTGGGGCCCTCTGACTCTAAATCAGGTATCTTTTCCACGGTCCCTGGAGGGCTAGTGGCAGACCTCTACAGGACGGTGGTGAATGGATGAACAAACAGTGTTGGCTGGGGAAGCCACTCTGACTGTCAGCCTTCTAGGCCTATTCATAACTATTCCCCTGATACCTATGGGGTCAAAATTTCTCACCTCCTAGAGGAGGGGCTTCTTAATATTTCTTTTTATATCATGGAACCCTTCGGCCATCTAGTGAAGCCCACTGACCTCATCTCAGAGCAATGTTTTTAAATAATTGAAGAAAATTCTAACTTTCAGTTAGGAGTAAATAAAATAAAATTTTAATTTTCCCATCCAAATCCATAGAATTCTTGAAATCTATCTGTCGACTCCTTTGGGGTCCATGGACTCTAGGTGAAAAATGCTTGTCTTCAAGCAAAGCCCTCTGGCTCTGGTTCAGGATGTACACTGACCAGTGGACAAGAACCTCATGTTCATAGTATCAGCAATTAAAGTTAATGTTTAGAGATGGTCTTAACTATGTGAGTCATAGCACCTCTGTGCCTTATTCCATCATTATTCCATCATCACTGATAAAACAAAAGAGACCACATAGGTAAGAATAGACATCTTTTTTGTAGTCTCCTTTGCCATGGTCAAAGTCGTCACAAAGTGGTCAGACTAAAGGTACGGAATATCTGGTCCTCAAAAGATGGATAGAGCACTGGACCTGGAGTCAGGAAGATTCATCTTCCTGAGTTCAAATCTGGCCTCAAATGCTTACTAGCTGTGTGACCCTGGGCAAGTCACTTAACCCTGTTTGCCTCAGTTTTCTCATCTGTAAAATGAGCTAGAGAAGGACACGGCAAACCACTCCAGTATCTCTGCCAAGAAAACCTCAAATAGGGTCATGAAGACACTTGATTTTTCCATCAGGGTCTTACTTGATGCCTTTTCAAGATGGTAGAAACTGCTAGAGCTTGTTCTAGCAAGTTCTCTGCTTTGTTCTACTAGCACAATCTTTGAGATTCAAGGGCCCCCTCCATGCCACAATCAGGCGTTAAAGTAGGCCTTTGTCAAGTTAGCAAGAATTTATTAAATGCTTAACTATATGCCAGGCACTGCTAAACACTGGACATATAAAGAAGGACAAAAACAATCCCTACCTTCAAGGAGCTCCCAGTTTAATGAGGCAGATACATGAAACTGACTATGTACAAATAATATAGAGACAGGGTAAAATGAAGGAAATCTCAGAGCGAAGTATGAACATTCCCATTATGGTATGAGCATTAAAGGGGACCCAGAAAGGCTTCTTATATAAGATGGGACTTTAGCTGAGATAAGGGAAGGAAGTCAGGGAAACAGGAGATAAGAAGGGAGAGTATTCCCCAAATGGGGGACAGCCAGTGAAAATGCTGAGAGATGAACAGTCTTGAATGGAGGAAAAGGAAGGAGGCCAGTGTCATGAGATCACAGAGCGGAGAAGAGTAATAAGATATATAAGAAGACAGGAAAGGTAGGACCAAGCCAAGTTATAAAGAGTAGTCAAAGCCCTTTGCAAAGGTTCTTGGGAAAAATGAAGAGAAAAACATGGCCTAGCTACCAGAATCTCTTGTATTAAAGTTGTACCTTTTAGGTTATTGCTCCAAGTAGGGCTTGCTCAAGGCAAAATTGTGAAGTTGGTCTCCAGGTATTTCAGGAAAGGATCTGATAAATTTAGTTTATACTTTGGCAGAAATGACTGATGCAAGCTAAATATGTGACCTCTTCAACTTCCCTCTTTCCATGGGGATTAGGATTTTTAGAGACTGCTAAAATTTAAACCAAAGGAATGATTCTCTAAGGGTTCAATTTCCAGTATGAACAATCAGGTTGAAGATAAACCACTGAATTTGATTTAAATTCTTGGTAGAAACTCTAAAATGTATTTCTAAACAAACGTTTAGTTTTAGAGAGTTTGTTGCCCCAGAGCACTTAGTGACTTGCCCAGGGTCATAGAGGTCCAGTTTGAACCCAAGCCTTCCTGGCTGTGAGCCTAACTCTAGCCACTATGCCAAGCTGTCTCTCAAGGTGTTAGAGAAATGAATTATAATTATACCACCCAGGGAGCTGCTCATCCTGTTCTGTCTAGTATCAGAGTAAGATTGGTGCCAATCTCAAACCCTTTTGCCCTTAAGCTGATGGAACATTCCTCTCTGCCTTGGACTCCCTGTCTGGAATATGCCTCTGGTTTCTTTTCAAAAGGGGAAATGTTCTTCTCCCTAGCTTCCATCTGGAAGTGGAAGGTGTTGTACCATAGCCACAGAAATAGGTTGTCCTGCTGCTTCTAAGGCTCATAACCTTGACTCAAGTTTCTAAATTCTTACAGGTTGGTTTGGCCAGGTACAATAGCACCAAACATTTCAGTCTGAGAACAATGGTTCACTGTAAACTCTGAGAAAGGAAGATCTGGGAGAGAAGTTCCTATTCATGTCTTTTGAAGGCTGACTAGGAGGTTTGCTTGTTGAACCATGAAGATCCCCAAGGAGAAATGTTTGTCTAAGATGTCAGTGGGACTCAGTCTTTTGAAATTAGTCACAAGGAAATACCCAGGACTAGAAAAAGAGAGAATAAGGTAGGTAAGGAAAAGAGGATCAAGGACCATAAATTCCTGTTTTTCCAGACAGATGCTCTCAACTGCCTTAGATTAGATTGAGGAGGAGGGAAGGCAACCTAGGAATTGGGAATAGCATGAAGCATTGGATACATAGAAGGAAATAGTAGGGGGTAAGATGGGAGATAAGGTAGGTTGGAGGATATCAGGGGTGAAAGACCTTAAAGATTATTTTTTATTATTTTTATATTATATTGTAATGTATTTATATTATTATTTTATATATTATAAACAATTTTATATACAATATTCTATTATAATAATTATATAATATACTATATGATATATAATAATATATTTCAATATATAATATTATGTTTATATTATATTTATTATTTTACAGAGAAGGAGACTAAGGAAGGAAATGATTTGCCCAAAGCCACACAGGAACTAAGTAGCAGAGCTATCAGGATTTGAATAAGAATCTAGTGTTCTTTCTATTACACAGAACTGCCAGTTGAAGCTAGATACCTGAGGGCCTTGAATTCAATTTTATTCACTTCAATTCAATTCAGTTCAACAAACATTTATTGATACAGAGAATCTGTCTAGGTCTCCATGTTCCCACAATGTTTTGGGATTGAGAGTCTTATTCACTTGGGAAGAGTCTCTGTTTTAAATCTCCCAGAGGCCTTTGCATGGATTTTCCAGTGTACAGACATTACCCAGATGCAGTTTGATGAATGTTCCTATGCAGGAAGTTTAAAAAGCACAGAAGAAGGGGGATGTCCTGGAAGCACCGGAGATAACAGGCAGCTAAGAGCAGTGGTACCCAGGGGCAAACAATGCTCTCTCTCCCTTGTCATCCTTGAGTGAAGAAGGGGTGGCAGAGCATCTCAGGCTGCAGGTTGCCATAGCCACAGGGCATCAGTTTCAGAAGTCAGTTTCAACTGCATCATTTTCTCCTGTCAATTTCAACTATGTCTCTTTCTCCCTGTATTGATGCTGAGGACGCCTGGGGAGCAGACAGAGACAGCATTGGGCTGCCTTTTGAGGTGTGAAAGGTAGAAGCTTTGAGGAAATAAGAGGTCAGGATGGTAAGGGATGCTCTCTACTTGGTAGTAAGGATGAGGTAAGGATGTTCTCTACTCGACTCAAAATTTTGTTCCCCGGCTGCAGATGTGGTTCATGGAATGTTCTGTTTTGAATTTATGTGTCTGCTGGCTCGGTCCGGAAGGTTCATGGAAGTGGGAACTTGGTACTATGAATTTGAATGATTGAAAGGCCCTAACCAAGCCATGAGCTTAGGTCTAGCTGAGAGTGAGGCTACCATTAGCTGCCACAAAAACTACCAGTTTAATTGCCTTAAACTTCACGTTTCTCATCAGTAAAATGGATAATGTTAGGTCTGGAAAGGACATTAGGACCAAGTAATATGAGAGCTAGAAATGGCCTTGCAGATTGTCTACTACATACCTCTCATTTTACAGATGAGGAAATTGAGACCTGGAGGACAGGTGACTTGTTCAAGGTCTCACAAACACTTAGTGACAAAGCCAATCCTAGACTCCAGGCTGGACTCTTTCCCCTGCCCCATACACTGTTTAACCCTGATCTACTATGGTTGTCAGAAGACATCCTGCTCTTTTTGCTGAGTTGCTGTGCTGGGGTTAAACAGTGTCAGGGTACAAAGTTGAAGATTGAGCCAAATCATTTAATAATGGGGGTATCATGACCCAACAGAGCTTTCTTGAAGTCTTTCATAGCATTTAGAAGTAGAACAGGTTTTGGATACCAGCTAGCCCAACCCCCTCATTTGTACCTAATACTGATTTTTCTACATACTGGCCAGAAGCTAATACATTCTGCAAAGCCTGATATCTAACTTCAGCCCAAAGAAATAAAATGACTCTCCTGAGGCCATACAACAAATTAGTGACAGAGCCCAGAATGAGGATTTGGGTTTCCTGGTTCCAAGTTCTAGGTCCATGGGGACAGAGACCAGAATGAGGATCTGGGTTTCTTGGTTCCAAGTTCTAGGTCCATAAAACTTGGGTTTAAGTGCTGATTATATCCCTTACTAGTTCTGTGACCTACAGCCAACCTCACAATGACAAAAATCTAAGTTTGCCTTTAAGAGTTTTTTGTTTGTTTAAAGTATCACCAAGTGAGGCAGTATGTTGATGTAACCAGAGTATTGGATATGGGGTCAGAGGGCCTGTGTCAGAATCCAAGTTCTGCTATTTACTGCCTGGGTGACCTTGGGAGGGTCATTTTTTTGTTGTCCCATGTCCAAAGCTTTTTTTTTTACAGGGCACTGGGTAGCTCTGGTGTGGTTTGAAAGTGCTGAGGGGCAGTAAAAGAGACTGGCTGTCTTGCCAACCTTTCCTGAACAGGAGTGATCCCTGACCCCAAAAGTTAGATTTAGCAACAATGGTTGATCTTTGATGAAAAGTTCCTTTTCCCTGTCAACATGACCGAGCCATAGGATAAAGTCCAAACTCCTTAACCTAGTATTCAAGGCTTCTGCAACTGAGTCTCAGCATAAGTCTTCAGACTTATCTCTTGCTTGGAGGTAAGCATAGGGTAGTGGAAAGAACACTGAACTTGGGAGGCAGAAAACCTAGCTTGAAATTGGGTCCTGGGTTCTATATTTACTAGCTATATGACTGTGGGGTAGGTCACTTCCCTAAGCCTCAGCTTCCACATCTCTAAAATGGGGATAATAATATTTGAACTACCTTCCTCACAAGGTTATTGAAAAAAAAAGAAAGTGTTTGGTAAATCAGACAGTTCCTAAGAAATGGGTGCTATTATTAATGTGCCACCATATGCATTCTCCTATCCAGATAGAGCAGCCATTCACCTCATTCACTGTGCCTTGACTATGCTATATACTTTCCCTCTTCCATGTCTTTGTTTGTGCTACATGTTCCCATGTAGAACACTCTCCATTTTTTTCCATCTCTGCAAAACCAACAGTTACCTTACAAAATCAATCAATAAACATTTATTAAGCTCTTACTAAGTGTCAGGCACTATGCTAATTGTATCTAGCTTGGCCTTGCAAGCCCTGCCCTCCAGCACATATTAGGGTATGCTCAGATGGGGTACCTTTGGCACGGACTTGATTTCCTACACTAAATGTATCTGCTGTTGAGTCATTTTTCAGTCACGCCTGACTCTTTGTGACCTCGTTTAGGGTTTTCTTGGCAGAGATACTGAAGCGGGCTGCCATTTCCTTCTCCAGCTCATTTTACAGATGAGGAAACTGAGGCAAACAGGTTGACTTGCTCAGGGTCACACAGCTAGTTAGTATCTGATCTGAAGCCAGATTTGAACTTGGGAAGATGAGTCTTCCTGACTCCAGACCCAGTGCTCTGTGCACTATGGCGCCACCTAGCTGCCCTGTAGACATGTATCTACAGGATCACAACTTTGCCCTGGTCTTTGCATCAGGAATGGAGTTTCCCGTAGGGTGAGGTGGGTTTCCCCCTACTGAACAAGCTTTGAGTCAACAAGCTCCTGATCAAAACCAAAGATGCTGCTGAGACCTTGGGAGAGGCATGCCTCATGGAAGATCTATGGGGTCCATTGTCAATGCCCCCACATTGAATAAATGAATGAAAAGCATTTATTAAGTGCCTGCTACATACAAGGCACTGTACTATGCATTGGGGGAAATATAGAAGCGTAATAGTGCTTACTCTACAGGTGCCCACGTTCTGATGGCAGAGACTATACCTGTGGAAGGTTTTAGCTACAACTCAGACAGGAAGGTCCCATGGTCCTTAGGTGCAGTGGCAAAGCAAATGATAGTGTATCTTATTTAGCATCATTTGCGCTGATAAAATCACATCCATTTCTCATGCTTCCCATCTCCTGAAAGAGAGGTGATAGCATCAGGAAACAGATTGACCCTTTTTTGTTACATGATCAATATGGAATTTGTTTTGCTTGACTTGTTTGTAACAAGGAGTTTATTTTTCTTGTTTCCTCAGTTGGTGGTGGGAGGTGGGAGGGAAAGAGATAATGTAGATCTAAAAATAAAATAAAATTTAATTAAAAAAATTATCTCCATTTCTGTTGTTGAACCATTTGCGTGCACCAGGGACTTTGATGATGAGAGTCTATTTTTCCCCTGTATTTTCAGACATGCTGTCTTGGCTTAGCCATGAATCCTTATCCCCTTGGGGGAATAATGGAAAGCATGCTTCTCCCTAAAGCTGGCTCTGGAACACAATCTCCAAATAGGATTGGCCCAGGAAACTTCCTTTGGATAAGACAGTGAAGTGAAAATTATTTGTTGATTGACTGATAAATAGAATTGACTGGGTAGAGTTAGGAGACCTAGATTTGAGTTCCACCTCTGTCACTAACTCTTGCGGATAGGGATCAGACCCACACAGTTCCATAACTTTAAAGGATCTTAGAGAACAATTAGTCCAACTGCTTCAATTTTCGAGGGTGAAACTGAGGCTCAGAGCAGGGCCCGTGTGACTTGCCCAAGGTCTCTCTGACTCCTTGCCCACTTTTTCCATTCAATAAATGTTTGACTCAAGGAAAAAAATAGATTCTGAGATGTTTTCCCTGACCCTTTGATCTCTCTCTGTCCAAATTCCTATTTAGGAATCCCTTTTCTTACTCTTCATAACCAGCTGACTGCTTAGTTTCCTCTTCCATCAGAGGAGAGGTCAAGCTTCTGTTCTTTCCAACCGTGATTCCAGAGGGCCAGTGATGCAGGATCATACCCGCCTCCTGACAGACAGGGCTTATGGACTCAAGATGCATGACAAGACATATATTTTTAGAAATGGCTAGTCTGGAAGTTTGGTTTTCTTGACTACAAATATTTATTAAAAGAGTTTTGTGTTTCTTCCTTCTCAATGGGGGGAAGTTAGGCTAGAGGAAAAAATAGATTATTAATAAAATTAATAAGTAGTTAAATATGTTTATAAATATGACTATATAAATGAATGTTTGAACAAATGAATATTTAAAAATTAATAATTTTTAAGGGGAATTTTAAGGGGGGAACCCCAAGGTAGCATGGTATAAACAGGGGTGGGGAACCTGTAGCCTTGAGGCCATATGTGGCCCTCTAGGTCCTCAAGTACAGCCTTTCTGATTCAATCAAAGAGTCACATTTGGGGACTTAGAGGGCCATATGTGGCCTTAAGGTCACAGGTTCCCCACCCCTTATAGAATGATAATTATTTTTGAAATCACAGGACCTGTATTCACATATCTACCTCAGTTTCCTCACCTATGAGGGTGGACTAGAATAACCTCTGAGCCCCAAATCTACCATACTATGAAACTGCTGTTCAGAGGTCACACAGCTAAGGCATGGGACAGCTAAAGAAAAGAGAAAGGAAACCATGAAACTATGCTAATGATCATCTCAGATTTTCAAAGTTTATTTGGCCTCTATCCTTTGAGGATCATTTGCTCCCAGGATTTTCATAGGAAAATGTTCCAAGGTTGTAAATCAATCTTCTTTCTTCAAAGCAAGAGAAAAGGAAAGCGTCGAAGGGAGGGAAGGGGAAATATGAGTCCTTAGAAAATAAAAATTAAAAAAAAAAAACACTTGAAAAATACTAACAGCGGCTTCTTTCCAACTTGATATCATTCCATCTCCACCAGTTTCAGTGTCTGGGTCTTGTGGGAGTCCATCCTAATCTTCCCTCTCACTTTCCTTCTGGGACCAGCCTCTTTCTGCCCTAAGCCAAATCACGGACTTGGGTCAAACTGGTTTGGGTGGGCCCAACTCCTGGAGAGGAGCTGAGCCTCTGCAACCCTCTCCCAAAGCTGGCTGGTTTTAACTTGCCCATTGCCTTTTTCCACCCCCAACTTCACTGAGGCATCTAAGTGCATCCAGAAGCCCTTGGGGGCTTCATCATTTTGCTTACTAAGCTGACATTTCACGGAAAGGCAAATAGTGTCTCCAAGATCCTGGATGGCCACAGCCAGCATCCAGAGAAGAGGCCTGGATATCTACAGATGCTCAGCCAAGGCCTTGTGCAACACTGGCTTAGATCACCTTTGGGAGCTGCTCTGACCAGCAAGATTCAGTGTCAGGCATCCCATCACCCCTTCCCCAAATCCCTCTCCCCTCAGATAGACTCATTCTTTTTTGTTAGAATTTCTCCTGCTTTGCTGGGGATTGCTAGTCTGGTTTAAACCTTGCTTCAGTTTGGTTTGCTTTTCTAGGTCTGATAACACACAGTGATATGGACAGCCAGTAATCACGAGAGCTTTAGAGCTGGAATGCAACTTTGGCCATAGAATGTCAGATCTAGAAGGGTCATTAGAACATAGGATGTTAGATTTGTGGGGAACCTTAGGACAGAGAATGTGAGAACTAGAATGTCCTTATGACACAGAATGTCGGAGCTGGGAGAGATCTTAGAATAGATGATGTCAGAGCTGGGAGGGGCCTTAGAACACAGAATGTAAGAGCTGGAAGGGGCCTTAGAACACAGAATATCAGAGATGGGGGGGGGGACTTAGAACACAGAATGTCAGAGCTGGGAGGATCTTAGAACAGAGAATGTAAGAACCAGAAGGGTCTTTATGACACAGTATGTCAGAACTGGGAGGGATCTTTGAACACAGAATATCAGAGCTTAGAGGGATCCTAGAACCCAGAATGTTAGAGTTCAGAGAAAACTTAGAAGAGAAGATACCATGTGGTGTTAATATGACTAAAGATCTTCCCCTGCCCATTAATCCCCTTTATAGATCTGAGGTGGAGCTAGTTAAGGGAAGCTTGATTAGAGGAAGCTTGTTTGTAGGAAGGCCCACACCCTTTTGCTAACTAGGTCACAAGAGATGTGAAGCCCTCAGGCCCTAAAAACAGTATATATACTCTGAGGGTAGCCGTTAAGAACTCAGGATTCCAAAGGTTCTCAGAACTGCAGGCTCTCAGGACTTCAAGAAGAGAGGATGCAGGCAAGCAGACAACTAGGATTTGTGAGTGAGTGTTCACAGGAAGGCCCCAGCAGAGGGGGAGTTTATGGGATAGCTTGGTTCTGTGCTGCGATATTGTGTTATAATTTCCTTTCTGTTATAGTGAAGTGGACTTACCAGTTTTGGGATACAATTGCTGCTATGTCGAATTGGACTTATTGGTTTTGAGATTTGGTCCTCTGGTATCTGAATAAATGTTTTACTTCTGCCTTCTATATGGAGAGTCTCTTATATTCTGTAATACAGAACTATACAGGCATATTCATGGTTACCATCGAGATTGTGACACTTGCCTTACAGATACATACGAGAGCTGAGAGAGACCTTAGATTAGAACATAGAATGTCAGAGCTGGAAAAGACCTCAGAATATTGGGTGTCAGAGCTGGGAGAAGCATTAAAATATTTGTAGAATGTCAGAACTATTAGAGACCTTAGAACAGTAAGTACTAGAGCTAGAAAGGACCTTAGACTACAGGATGTCAAAACTGGAAGGGGCCTTGGAACAGAGTGTCTGAGCCAGAAGAGACCATAGAATGTTAGACCATCTGATGCAAGGGCCAGGAGGAAGCTTACAATGTAGAATTTTGGAGCTGGAAAGGATCTTGGAGGTCATCTTGGAGACTGACTCTGATTGGGGAAAATTGAGGATTTGTCTAAGGGCAGACAAAGACTTTGTCATCTATGGTATATTTTTTCTCAGATCAGCGTCTTGACTCAGAGGGAGTTGGGAAACAAAGTTTGTCTCAGCCCCGTCACTCAGTGCATTTCCCTTCAGACTGGTTCCCTATAATAAGAGCCAGGCTTTTGAACAGAAGAGATAAATGAATGCTTTTAAGAGATGATTTGAGGTACATCAGACAAGAGCGCAGAGCCTGTCTTAATCCCTGGACGGGCAAGAAGAGTCTCTCCCTTATCATTTGTCTAGAAGCCTGCAATTTCACTTATTCTCTTATTTGGATCATAAAGCCTTCCCTACTCCCCATCAGAATATCTTATAACCCTACAACTAGTTCATAGAGACAGAGGGCGATGGTGAGGGGCACCTTAAGTTATTATCATTCAGTGATCTAAGAGAGATTAGTTTCCTCCACAAAACAATACCCCCTCAAATGTGACAAGACAGTGGCCCAAGAGGTTTGCCCTCGTGGGGCCAGAAGCCCACATTTGTCCACATTTTTTGCATCTCAGAGTGAATTTGAACTTTCCATTTTTGCATATAAAACTGCAAACATCTATTATGACAGTTTTCCTCCATTACTTAACAATAACAATTCAAATTAACATGTTAATTCTGATTTTGTCTCTGTATTCTTTAAGAATTTTCTTCTGCTTTCTGCTATTCTTTTAATGGGGGTGTGTGGGGTATTCAAAGAGGATTAGCACCTCTGGTGTGAGGGCTTGCTGAGCCCTTTCCAAGGCTGCTCACCCACCTTTGGTGTCCACCTGTGGCTCCAAGAAGCTGCAGCATGCACAGTGGCCACACCCTGATAAATCGTCTCAGCAGACAGGCTAAACCAGGTTGAAGATAATCGATGGGCCTCAAACCTGTCAGTGATTTAGGTGGGTGTCTACCCCAAGCACGCGAAGACTTCCCCCCAGAAGAATGGGTGGATGAGGACAATTTGTTCCAAGGGCCACGAAGGCGGCTGAAGCAGGCACTGTGGAGCACTTAGAGCTTGGTCAGACATTGAAGACACCAAGGTCATCCACTGCCATAGCCAGCCATCTTGACTTTTGTTTTGCTGCTGGACTTCTATAATTCTGGAAGAGAGAGTAAGGCTGATGGCTTTGTACAACCCTGCCTCATTTAAATCCCATTCAAACACGTCAAGACATCACCTTGTGATGCCATTGGCCCTCTTTAAAAACAAAGGACAAACATTCTTTTAATTAGTTATTGATGTTTTCGTTTTTTTTTATTTCTTCCTTTTTTTAGTATTCCTATCACTCTTCTCCACTATTCCAAACCCCCTTCTTCCTTTCCCCAGAAAAAAGGCATCCCTTCTAACAAAAATAGTTACACAAAACAGATTCATACATTGACTGTGTTTTAAAAGGTTTGTCTCATTCTCTATGCCTATTCCTGCCTCTGTGGCAAGAGGTGGGAAGTATGATGCATCATCAGTCTTCTGGGGTCATCATTGGTCATTGCATTAATCAGCATTCTTAATTCTTTTGCAATTGTTTTCCTTAATAAGGTTTAGTCACTGTATAAATGGTTCACCTGGTTCTGCCCACTTCACTATGAATTAATTCATGCACGTCTTCTCACGTCTCCCACCCCACAGTCAGGACCTTTTAAAAATAGGCTTCATTGATATCGTACTCATTTCTGTGTGCCTATTCCCTGACTCCCATGAAGCTCTCTGTTGCAACAAAGCAAAACCAGCCCACATACTGCCCGTGTCTCATAGTGGATGCCATGTTCTATATTGGCACAGTGGGAAAAGCATGGATTCTGCAGTCAGAGGACCAGGTTCAAATCCTGCCTCTGAAGATTACTATCTACTTAACCTGGAGCAAATCACTTCAAACACATCCCCAGCCCACCACCTACCCCACCTTGGCCCTCGGGTTTCTTCACATGCAAAATGAGATAATTGGACTGTGTGGCCTCTGAAGTCTCCAGCTCTCAATATGCTCATGGTCCCTTGACTTCCTAACAAGGTTTCTTTCACATGAACTGTTATGTTCCATATCCTCCTGGACTTATGGAGTTGGTTTTTTAAAACAAAAATGTAGAATTTTGTCCTTGTCTCTTGACAGGTGAAAGATGAAATGACTGAGAAAAGAAAGGTTCAATTTCCCGAGAATATTGATTTATTAAGCAATGCATGTCAATTGCCCAACAAAGTGGGACTAGACCTCCTCAGCTAAGGCGTGGATACTGAATATAGCAGGAGACAGACTTTTATACGCTAGAAACAATTAATCAAATAAGGGCATTTAATTCAAAGGACACAATACAACATGCAATCTGATTTCTAATTAGATGAAAGATTAGGGATGTTCCAAGTTGGGAGAGGGAGAGTGAACAGATGAGATTTCCCTGGAATCAAAAAAGGAGATATCCCATTCCCCCCAAGTGTCTGTAAACAATCAAAGGAACATGGAAACAATAATTGATTGATCAGTGTGGGGCCAGTCTTCAGACATATGGATTGCTTGAGATGTACAATTGTGGGAAAACACCTTGCATCAATCTTTGCTTCTGATTGGGTTTCTAGACAGCTTAACCTAAGTCCTTAGTTAAGGGTCTCTAAGGAGCAGGGAAAGTCCAGCCACGCAGGGCTAGGTTCAAACAGTATGATAAGGTTTTCTCCCAATTCCTACAAGTGAAGAAAATTTTCTCAAAACATAGAAACTGGATAGAAACCCATAATTGAATAGAAAGGTAACTGAGCCGGCTCCAGAACTGAGTCATGAGATGGAGTCAGTGGAGTTCACTCAATTCCCACAAGTAACTACTTACTGTTCTAATCACCTCAATTCCCTCATCCTTTAAATACCACCATTTGACCCACTATCACAACCAATGACATTTTTGGACCCTAACTGATGCACTCTCTCTCCCTCTATCTTTGTGTCCCTTCCAAAATTTAAGACTGCCTTCTGTATACCTTAATCAAAGTCATTAATGGTGACATCAATAGAGTAGGGTCAAGGACAGGTCCTTGGGGATCTGCTCTTCATCCTTCCCTCCAGATTGACCTTTTAATACTTTGAGTCCAGTTATTCAAGTAGCTCTGAACTCACCTAACTGCCCTCTCGTCCAGCCCATTTATCTCCATCCTGTGCACAAAGAGATCATAAAAGACTTCTTTGCTGAAACCCAGGCTGAAATCTATGGACATTGTGTACATAGTATTTCCCTGGCTAATAACCCTGTCCAAAAAGAAAAAAGGAAAGGAAAGGAAAGGAAAATAAGTTATTCTGGCATGATCTGTACTTTTTCTAAGTATTCACAAAGTATCCCTTTAATAATACAGCTTAAAATTTTGCCAACAATCAAAGTCTGAAGAATCTCCTCTTTCCTTTTTTTGAAAAATCAGACAACATTTGCCTGTCATCAATCTCATGGCACCTCTCCCGCCTGCCAAGGGTTTTCAAAGATTTCAGACAGTAGCTAAGCAATCCTGTCCAATTCATTTAGTACCTTAGGGTGCTGTTCCTACAGGCCTGGCAATTTGAACTTGTTGAGAGAAGGCTAAGTGCTCGAATGAGAACACAATGGTAAACATTTTGTAAACTTTGAGAGTACTGCACAAATGCCAGTTCCTATTAGTATTCAGGGGTGGGGAACCTGTGGCCTCAAGGCCACTTGTAGCCTTCTAGGTCCTCAAGTGCAGCCCTTTGACTCAATCCAAACTGGCTGCACTTGAGGACCTAGAGAGCCACAAGTGGCCTTAAGGCTGCAGGTTCCCCACCCCTGGACAACTATTACTGTTATTATCACAGAGTCATAAGTTTAGAGCTTGGAAGAGACCTCCAAGGATATCGGCCCAATCCCCTCCACCATTTTATAGATGAGGAAGCTGCTTGTTCAGGATCACCCAGGTAAGCAGGAAGCACTATTTCTTGTCTTACCTTGGGTCTCAACTTTCTGTTATTCTCTTTTTTTTTTTGTTCAGTCATTCCATACAATTATCCTCCTGGGTAGAAATAATAAAAGAAAGAGAAGAGCTTGAGTGCCACCTTCTCTTCCTCACCCCCTCCACCATGAAAACAGCCAATCCCATCTTTCCCTTCCTTTCTTGCCCCAAATATAGCTAAAAGCCTTTGTTCCCGTATTTAGCATCCATTCCCTCAGCTCAATCTGAGCTTTCATATTTCTCACACTGTTCACACAGGCTGTGACAGGCATTTGTATTCATCTTCCATTATCTGCTCTTGTCTCTGTCTATCTCCTAAAACATCTTTAAATTCTGAGTCGGCTGACGAGTTCCCTGTATGTTTTAGTTTCCATCTCTTTAAACAGCTCAGAGAGATCTAGAGGGAACTTCAGAACCCATTTAGTCAAATCTCATCATTTTGTGGATGAGGCCTAGGAAGGGTAAGTAACCTGCCTGAGGTCAGGTATGTAACAAGTATCAGGGGTAGAATTTGAATGCAAGTCCTCTGACTCCAGAGTCAGTGTTCATTTCACCACACCACACTGCCTCCTTATTGGAATAATTTATCATTAGAATTGCCTTTTCCCTACCATCTTTCTTGGGCCAACTTTGTATTCAGTCATTTTTATCACGTCTGATTATTTGTGACCCCATTTAGGGTTTTCTTGGCAAAGATACTAGAGTGGTTTGCCATTTCCTTCTCCAGTTCATTTTACAGATAAGGAAACTGAGGCAAACAGGGTTCAGTGACTTGCCCAGGGTCACACAGCTAGTGTCTGAGCCTGGATTTGAACTCATGAAGATGAGTTGACTCCAGGCCTGGTGCTTTATGCATTGTGCCGCCACCTAGCTGCCCTTTGAGCTAACTTATGCTGTAAAAATTTAGGAGGCATAGTGGCCTCCTTGTGAACTCTTAAATACATCTTCTGCTAATCTTCTATCAGACCGTGCTTGGCTTTTCCTTCTCCTGGAATCCCAGATCTCCAGAATCCAAGTCCTGAGCTCTTCCCTCCAGCCTCTGCTGCTGTCTCCAATGTGTTGGGTCCTTTGGTTGTTGCTTTTCTCTTGGCCCTTGTTGCCTTGGTTCTGTCTCTGAGCCTGATACTGCCTGATTCATTTCATTTTTACCATCCCAACCTCCATCACCCCCTTGATTTAATAGGACTCATGATCATGACTCATATAGGGCAGCAGCAATCTGGGAATGGGGATCAGGTAACCAAATAGGAATTGCAAATGTGGATGCCTAGACCTAGTGGTAAGTAGACCTAGGAAACAAGTAGCAAGATCAAGAACACAGATGTTCTCACTAAGACAAGGTCAGATCACAAGGAAGTCATTCAAGAAGGACACATCTTTTATGATTCAAGTGGAACAAGGCAGAGCTGGAAAGGCAGATCCCCAGCATTAGAGGAGAGAGCTTCTAGACTTAAAAACTCACTTATACCTGGCAGGGTGTTTCCATTTCCCTTCCCATGATTTGCAGATTAATTCCTTTCTAATTTCAGTCTTAGACTTAGACTTTCCTACTCTTGGTGAGATTTCACTCCCTGCCCCCACCCCACTCTAGGAATAGCCAAGCATTCAGCATCAGAGTCAAGGGTGTGGTGACTGAATCACAGTGAAAGTCTATTGATCTGCCTCAGGTCCCCCATCAGGAAGATGGTAGGAGGAAGAAAAAACAAAACTTGTTTCAGGTTTCTTCACTGTACCAACAGTGACCTGTAAGGTGGAATAGAAATGATACCTCATAGGGCTGGTACATTGGAAAAACCAAAATCTAGAGTAATGGAACTTCATTGTTCAAATTTCGTCTTTGGTGTGAACTGATCCAACCATTCTAAAGAACAATTTAGAGCTACACCCAAAAGGATATAAAAGTTGTGCATACCATTTGACCCAGCAATACCACTACTAGGTCTGTATCTGAAAGAAATTTTTAAAAAGGCAGAAAAGGATTCATTTGTGCAAAAATACTTATAGCAGCTCTTTTTGTGGTGGCAAGGAATTTAAAATTGGGAGGGTGTCCATCAGTTAAGGAATGGCTGAACAAGTTGTGGTATATGGTTGTGATGGAATAGTATTGTGCTAAAAGAAATGACTAAAGGGATGGTTTCAGAAAAAAAAAACCTGGGAAGACCTATATGAACTGATACAAGGTGAAGTGAGCAGAACCAGGAGAATATTGTACACAGTAACAGCAATATTGTAACCATGATCAACTGTGAAAGACAGCTACTTGAATCATTACAATGATCTGCAACAGTTTCAAAAGACTCATGATGAAAAATGTTATCCATAGTCAGAGAGAGAACCAATAAACTTTGAGTGAAGATTGAAGCATATTTTTCATTTGTTTCATTTTTCTTGCTTTTCTTATTCCTTTTTTGCAACATGCCTAATATGGAAATATGTTTTGAATGACTTAGTATATATAATGTGTACCATATTGCTTGCCTTCTCAATGAATGGGGAAAGGGCTAGAGAGAGGGAGAGAATTTGAAACTCCAAATTTAAAAAATGAATATTAAAAAAAAATTTAAAGAAAAGTCAGAGAAACCAAAAAAAATCCATCTCAGATATTTTCAACTTGTGAACCATTGGGACTTATTGTCCTCATCTATGAAATCAGAGGGTTGGACTAGAATGGCCTCTGAGGCCCCTTCCAGGCCTAGATCTCCGATACTATGATACTAGTGGTGTGACCTTTGGTAAGCCCCTTAATATCTCTGGGTCTCAGTTTCCTCTTTTTGTCAAATGAGGAAATTGGTCTAGATGGTCTTTGAAGTTTACCCAGTTCTATCTCTGATAAAAGTGATTCTCTGATAAAAGAGCTCTACTGCTTCTCCCAGCTCTAACTAGGTGAATTCTGTGAGTGTCATTAGCCTGTTCCTACTCACACACATTGGGTCCAATACCAGAATGACTCTTCTAAAAATAAAACTTTGACCATTAACCCAGCAGCTGAGGAAATGCTACAGAACCTATTTTATTATTTCTCTATCCTGCAAGGATGGAGGGAGAAGAGGGAGAGAAAGGAAGGGCATTTATTTACTCAAATGGTACAGTCTGCTCCCCATGGCTCCCCACATCTACTTACTGCCACTCTGAGGAGCCAGAAGGGCAGGGGTCCACAGGCATCACATGCAAGGGAGGCTGAGTCGGAAGGCCTGCAGCCACTTCCAAATTCTCCCCAGCTTGGGTCTGAGCACCCTAGGTGCCATGGTACAGGTAAATCCTACCTTCGATCTTCAAAGACCCTTTAATCCCAATCTTCAGACCCCCTCAACTGCTCCATCTCCCCCAGGGGAGGTGCTTTTGGCTCCAGTAAACTATGGAAACAGAAAACTATAGAAATAGAAATGAAAAAAAAAAACACAACCTCAATTATGAACATTCATATAGCTCTTTACCTTTTATAAAGCGCATGGATGTCAGCATGATATCATGAAAAAAGCCTTGGATTTGGAGATGAAAGTTCTCCATTCGTTGAACGCTGGCTCTGCCCCTGACTGGCGGTGTGATGATCAGCAGGCCACTTAGCTTTAGGAGCCTTGTTTTCCTTGCTTCTCACCTCACAGGATGGTTGTGAGGCTCCAACCAGGAGGTGGATTCAAAGTTCTCAAAGTACATAAATTTCACTTATAATTCTTACTTGGTCCCCTATGACTGTCCTGTGAGACAAGCTGGGTAGTGATCTTCACCCCCATTTTAATGATAATGAAGAATAGCCTTCGATAAACTAAGTGATTTAACAATGATCATAACGGAGTGAATAACAGAGCCCAGGCCTGGAACCAGACTTATTTGACTTCTGAGGGAGAAGTTCCACTGCTCTGATACAGAGAGAACAGACAAGAAGCTTATGGTCTAGTTGGGGAGGTGACTCCTATGAAAGAGAAGTGGACAAGGCAAGGCTATATTTGATCAATGGACCTTTGCAATAGGTTCCAAATTAGTCCCTCTACTTTGAGTCTTTCCCTCTCTCATCCATCCTCCACACAGCTGCCAAAATCATCTTCCTAAATTACAAACCCGAGGTGGGGGGGGGAGGGGGCAGACATTTTAAAGCACCTACTATGTGCCAAGAACTGTAGTAAGCACTGGGGATGCAAAGAAAGAAAAAAGACAGTCCCTGCCCTCAGGGAGCTTACAACCTAATGGGGGAAACAAGATGCAAATAACCATGAAGATACAAACTACATACACAATAAAGTGGAAATAATCAACAGAGGTAAGGCCCTGAAATTAAGGGGGAATGAGGAAAGGTTTCATTAGTTGGTACTTGAAGAAATCCAGGAGGTGGAGATGAGGAGGAAGAATATGCCATACACTGGCAGAAAACCAGTAAATATGTTGGGAGTCAGGAGATGGAGCATCATGTTCTAGGAACCACAAAGAGACCAGTGTCACTAGATCACAAAATACAGGTATTGGGGGCATAAGGCATAAGAACACAGGAAAAAGGGGGAAGTTATAAAGTGTTTTGAGTCAGGGAGACCCAAATTGGAGTCCTCCTCCTGCCACATCATATTGGCTGGAGCACAGTACAGGTTACCTTATCTTTTAGTGCCCTAAACAACTCAAAGTCACAGCAGACTAGTGGCAACTTGCGTTTGGCATTGAAATTCATGACTTGGACCTTTCTCTACTGATGAAATTGTAGGTCCAGTTAAAAAAACAAACCTACAGGTCTAATCATGTCTCTCCCATACTCAAAAATCTCCCTATCGCCTCTAGGAAAAAATCCAAATTCCTCACCTTGGCATTTATAGGTCTGCACAGTCTGGCTTTGACCCACCTTTTCATAATTATTTTCATTCACTTTACATTCCAGGCAAACCAACCAACTTGCTGTTCTCCGCCACATTCCATCTCATGCCTTAGCACGGTCTGCCTCCTTCTATCTCAAAGTCCTCAGGTTCCTTTGAGGAAACAGGCAGATGGAGGTTAAATGACTTTTGGGGCCTCAAGGATTAAAGAAACATGGCTTAGTGGAGTGAGCACTAGATGTAGAATCGGGAAGCCTTGGGATTCAAAGTCTCTAATGCATCAGCTGTGCAAGTCACTTGACCTTTGCCTCAGTTTCCTTATCTGTAAAATGGAAATAAGACTAGTACCCACCTCCCCCGGGGTTGTTGTGAGGCTCAAAGCATGATTAAGACACTTAATCTCTGTGAGCTTCAATTTCCTCATTTGTAAAGCAGAGATAATAATAGATGTATTCCTCACTCACGAGATTGCAGCAAGGCTCAGAGGAGATGATTTATGTAGAGAGCCTTGCGAACCTCAAAGTGTTGGATTAAATGTCAGTTATTGAAATTATTATCATCTCACTTTTCTCATCTTTTGGATAGGGTCCAAATCAATCAGTCAATAAACAGTTATTAAGTGCCTACGATGTGCTAAGTAAGTGCTGGGGATACAAAAGGAGGCAAAAGACAGTCCCTATCTTCAAGAAGTTTACAATAGAATGGAAGAGAGCCATTAGAAATGGTCCTGAAACAAATCTATATTCTGCCGCTACTCTTTTATATTTAAATATTCTATGGAATATTGCACAGGTGGATTATTATGCGCTTTTGGTAGTTGAATAAAAGGACTAGGAAGTAGACTCATGTCCCATGGGATCCTGCCAGCATCCTTGGTACAACTCCAGAAGCAAACATGTCCACGAGGATGATGTGTACCTCATTCTGAACCACATGGTTTTGATCTCTTTGGCCAGGTCTCGAAACCTTGAAAATGTTTTGTTTCACATATCTTGGAGGTGGTGAGTATTTGAGACAGAGCAACCCTGAAAATTGAAAATGTTGCTAAGTTTCTATGAATCAATGTTATGTCCAGATGACTGTGGGCTCAATCTGCAATAGTGGTCCAATTCCAAAAGAGTTTATTGCTTGAGTTCTCTGGGATATTTTGAGGTCTGTATTTATAGTAGGGGGATTTGTCACCTGTCAGCTCCTGAAATATAGCGACCTTCTGATGTAGAATTCCAACCACCAGGTCGTATCTTCCTAGGTATTCAGCAGGTGCCAAACTTTTATAGCTTAGTCTAATGTGTCACAAATGCGCCGCCATTTCCCTGCATAATCTACACTGAATACTAAGCCTTAAGGATAACTCTTTTCCAATTTCTAGTGGCTACGACTTGGTCCCAACTTGCCATCGTGATCCCCTTCCCCCACCTTCCTTTCCTTTCCACGAGCAATTCCACATGATTCATTCATTTGTCCTTTTCCCACATACTGTTGACTGAGTCCATACAGGTGTTGCCTATCATTATTATCATTATTTTAATTATTATCCAAAGGTCACACTACTAGATACAGAGAAATAGTGGACTCACCGCTAGGTGGTGCAGTGGACAGAAAAACCTGAGTTCAAATTCCACCTCAGCCACATTTACTTGCTGCATAACCCCGGGCAAGTCTTTTAACCTCCCTCAGCCTCAGTCTTTTCATGTGTAAAATGGGTGTAATAATACCCCTTACCTCCCAAGGTTGTAATGAAGATCAAATGTGATATTTGCAAAGTGCTTCCCCCCCTTTTTTTTCAAATCTTAAAGTACTAAAACTATTAGTATGAAACCATAGCTTCAGAGTTGAAATAAGTTCTCTTTTTATTTAATCCATGGTCCTACTTCATTATCCTGGTGAATCTTAAAATGTTTTTAAGTATTATAATAATGATAATAATTAGCCAGACTTTGAAGGGCTTTTCCCTATTCTTCCACTCACCACTCTAGTCTGAGTCCTAGCATCTAAACTAAAGGGTACCTCTAGTCTCCACCCTCTATCCACCCTACCCCACCAATCCTTCCAGCATAATGCTGTCAAAGCAATTTTACTAGAATATTCCTTTTATCAAAATAGTTCAAGATCAAAGAATGGAAGGGGGTCAAATACGTGTAGGATATCCAGAAGCTATAGATTGCATATAATGAATACATTTTTTCAAAAAGAGGGCCAGAAAGTATAGAAAGACGGATCAAAAAAGATGAAAGAGCTGTATTTTACCAGACATGAAGTGAGTGGTTACAGAATCAGCTGTCTGTGTGCTGAGTAATCAGCGATGAGTTAGAGCAAGGTCAAAGGAAGTGCCAATTACAAGAAAGGATACACACAAGAAGATACAGTGTTTAATTATAGCAGCTCCAACCTAACTTACTTAAACAAGTTGTTGACTCTATAAATGTGAAATGAACAACATCAGGACATTGACTCAGACCTTCTTTGTTACAGAACCTTGACTCTTGCAAAGCAATCACCACATTGAGGTGGCAAAGGGAGCCCAGAATCTGCCTTCTCCAAAGAACACTCACGCCGATTGCTGAGTAGAGAGATGTGATAAGTAAGGGCAGCATCAGTTTGGAACACAAGCTCAACTGAAAAACGTTGCAGAGGAGGATGATAGAATATTATGACTAATGCCTCTTCCTACTGCAGTGAAAAAAATGGAGAAAATAAGTCTGCAAAGAGCTTGGTATGAGATCACACTAATCCAAATCATATGGAGAACATTTGTAGATGTGAAATGGAACCAATATGCTACCATGCTTACAATGATCTCATCAGTGAAGATAATGGAAATGCCACTTTAGACTCTGCCACCACTGTCCCTAGTGTACTATATAAAAAGGGCAATTGTCACTATGAACATGAGGTTCTGGTCCTAACCAAATACATACAAGAGGAACACATCCTGAAGGGAAAACCATTTTAAAGTTATTCGGTGTTTGACTGTCGAGATTTTAAACAGAGGGAGGTTCTTCTAAAAGAATGGAAAAGATGAGATCGAACTTCTCCCACCCGCATCTCCCTCAAAGAAACCAAAAGGACATCAATGGTCATTGACTACTGCTTGAGTTATCAGCACTAGAAAATTTTTGAGAATGGTCTAATACCCATTGAGAGCTTCTTTGACAAAATAATGGGAAAAGAATGAACACGTTTTTAGCTGATGATTTTCTATGGCAGATTCATCTTTACCATCGCACACCTGACTCAGAAGCATAGAGAGTATAAGATTCTATTGTATTTTATTTTTTTAATTTTTTTGCAAGGGGGAAGGCAGGGCAATTGGGGTTAAGTGACTTGCCCAAGGTCACACAGTTAGTAAGTGTCAAGTGTCTGAGTCCGAATTTGAACTCAGGTCCTCCTGACTCCGGGGCCAGTGCTCTACTCACTGCACCACCTAGCTGCCCCCTATTGTATCTTAAAAAGAAAAAAAATTTAAGTTGTTTGACTCAGCAGAACAAAGCATAGCCTCAAAATTTCTCCTCAAACAAAATGTCATCCATGCGTATGTTAAGATTCCATAGGATTCTTCTATCTTCTGACTCTTGATATCAAGCAAAGTGTAGAACATGGGAATAAATGGTTACCCAGCCTGACCGGCAATGTTGTTGAGAATGTACTTCACAGGATCTTGGCAGAAAGATTTAATTACTGACAATGAGAAGATTTTTTTTTTAAAAAACACTGATTCTTGGATGATATTTCCTAATTGTAATGAAGCCAAGGACACTGCTCACTGGATTATGGTACTATATATACCCTGCTAAAAAGCAAATATGCTTAGAGGTATTGACTGTTGGTTTGTAGCAGGCATTTGATTTCATCAGTATGGAGAGCTACTTATGAAGGACTTTTCCTACTAATGAAGATCCCACATTCTCTGAAAATAAAGAGCTTATAAGAGTTTCCTGAGAGACTAAGTGGTTTCTAGAGTCACATAACCAAGTATGTAACAGGGGCAAGATTTAGAACTGTCTTCCTATTTCTGAGATATCTATCATGCCCTATTGTTTCTCTCTATTTGTTGCTATGCTAATTTAACACCTTATCAACAACTTATTTTTATGAATGTAACTAATATGTAAGCATGGACATCAAGAGAAAGCACGGTATAGCGGACAGGGTGCTGAGCTTGGAGACTAAAAGGCTTGAGTTCAAATCATGCCTTGGACGTTAAGTTGTGACCTTAGGTAAAACATTTTATTTCTCTATCTCAGTTTCCTCTCTACAAAAATGAGAGGGCTGTTGTATATTTGGAGGGAATAGCAAATTGCACGTGGTAGATTTGCAGTTTCACGTACAAGCATATTTTTATTGTACTGTCTTATGGAGATGATTGTTTTGTTCTGTCAATTGAAAATAAAATAAATTTAAAAGAAAAAAGAAAAATAAATTAAATGAGAGGGTTGGAGTCAATGTCTTTGAGGTCCCTTCCAGCCCTAAATCTATGATCCGATGATATTTTGAGTTTGAAGAGATGAGGCATCATTTGGTTCAACTCCTGATTTACAAGTAAAAAAAAATTAAGCACAGAGTAGTTAAGAGATTTATCCCAAATCTGAACAGCCTTAGCTCAGGTGGTAGGGCCACTTGGTAGCTAGAACATCAGACTTACAGGTCAGGAGAGCTGAATTCTAGTGTGAGCTCCCTCACTACCCATTCTCTATAACTACTACTCTATGACTCAGTTTACCTCCAGAATCCTTTTCTACCACTCTATGACTCAGTTTACCTCCAGAATTCTTTTCTACTACTCTACCACTCATTTCTTATGATTTTTCCCAAGTCTCCGGCAGTCTCTGCATAGTCTCCCTGGAACAACAGCAAACTGCTGGGGCATTCTGAATGACAAACCTGGTTCTGTCTTTAAATCCCTCTACCTTGGGCACTGGAAAAAATCTGATTATGGTGCTGGGGATATAATCGGATCGTTGTCCACACATTTCAGTCATGGCTGATGCTTCATGACGTCATTTGGGGTTTTCTTGGCAAAAGCATTGGAGTGCTTTTGCCATTTCTTTCTCTAACTCATTTTACAGATGAGGATACTGACAAATAGGGTGAAGTGACTTGCCCAGGGTCACACAGCTAGTAAATGTCTGAGGCCAGATTTGAACTCAAATCCAGTCTTCCTTACACCAAGCCCAGTGCTCTATGCACTGTGTCATAAAGCAACCCAGGTAATTAGATAGTAGGATTTAAGTGTGAAAGAAGACCTTTACAGATTTAGTCCAAATCCATTCCTTTTAGAGGATCTAAGTAAGGCCCTGATAAGTCTTGGAAAAATTAACCAGGGGAAAAAAGAGTCCCAGACTTATCTGAAACATGGGAGAAAAATGAATTCAATATATGAATGGAAAGACTTGGTCTTATGGAAGTTTATCTGAAAACGATCTAGGGGTGGGGAAGATCAGGGTTGAGCTGACTACAAGCCCAGTGAACTTTAGTCAATTAAAACTGGTGGCAGGATGTGATATAAAAAAAGTCTATTCAGTATCCAGTTTTGAGTTAATGATGGAGCATTTCTTTTGATAGTAAAGTCCATTTGGCGCAAACACTTCCAATTTTACAAGATTGCTGAAGAAGCTTAGTGTCCAAATCATGGGCGGTAACCACCTCTCTATTCCCTACACTGGTCAAACTCCATCTGGAATAGAGTCCTAAACTCCCTGTTTTAAGAGGTACCTTGAAAAATTAGAGCAGGTCCAAAGGAGGGTGATTATGAGAGTGAGTTGAAAGAGCTGAGAATATTTAGCTTAAATAGGATTAACTATAAGAGTCCTAGATTCAGAGCTGGAAGAGATCTTAGAGGTTACCCAGTTCAACTCTACAATTTAAAATATACATGTATTGATAGCAGTTGTTGGAGTCATCTGTCAGTGACATTGGCCTCTGGCTGTTCCACAAACAAGACACTATGTCTAATGGTTTGGGGCATTTTCTTTGGCTGTTTCCATGCCTGGAAAGCTCTCCCTCTTCCCCTTGGACTACTGACCTTCCTGGCTTCCTTTAAGTCCCAACTAAAATCCCAGAAAGCCTTCGCCAGCCCTTCTTAATTCCCATGCCTTCCCTCTGTTAATTAGTTCCTATTTATCTTGCATATAGTTTGCTTTGTATATATTTGTTTGCCTGCTGTCTCTCCCTTTAGATTATAAGTTCCTTGAAGGCAGGGACTATCTTGCCTCTTTTTGTATCCCCAGCGTTTAGTGCAGGGCCTGGCACGTACTAGTCACTAAATAAATCTTTATTGATTAATTGATCATAGCAAAGAATCTTTAAAAGAGAGGGAAAATTGGTTTAAGCTAACCCAAATCGATCAAGTTCAACATTACATGTAAAGTTCTATACCTATAGTCCACCACCTCTGCAAAGAAAGGAAAGAGATGTACTCTCAGATCCTTTCTTTGATGTTGTTTGCCCTGCAATTTGAGAGCTTTGAGTTTCTTTTGCTTACTTTTCATTGCTTTACATTGTATTTATCATCCATATTGTTTTCCTGATTACACTCAATTTAGTTCCTATCTACTCATCAGTCTTCCCATATTTCTCGTTATTCTTCATATTATCTCTTAAGGCACAATAATATTCTATTAACAACTCCCTCATCTTACAGATGAGGAAACTGAGGCCAAAAGACAGTAAGTGATTTATCCATGTTAGTCTTTGAACTCAGATCTTTTAACTCCAAATCAATCACTCAGTTATGCCACTGAAAAGGATTGGGTGAAGGGAGGGAGGGGAAGAGTAAAGAGAAGTGTAATCCCTGGATGACCACCTGTCAGGAATGATTATGAAGGTGCTGGCAGTGGATGGGAGGTTGACCTGTAAGGATCCGTCCCTTCCAAATGTGATATTGCAGAATCTGAGCTATTTGGAGACGCTCATGGCAGAGCCAAGAGCTGCAGCACCTGACTCCTGGCTTCAAGTGTTAGCTTAGGGAAGAATATTGCCAGGCATCAGGTCCCATGACTTATCCTTGGTCTGAGGCTCCTCAGATGGTTTGGATTCATGAAATATCACATTTGAAAGGGAAGGTGGTGGGTTCAGACAGAGGGTAGGTCAGACCACCTGCTAGGGCATTCTTGCACTAGGAATTTGGAGGAGATGACCTTGGAGGTCCCTTCCAGCTCCCAGAGCTCAGAATTCCGAGGTTCTATGAGATTCCGAATGCCTCACTGGGCATTGCTCTGTGGGAGTAGGGATGGAAAGGTTCTCAGCATGCCCCAGGGAATGAATGTGGTGTGCCGAAAGTGGGCTAAAGGTTGTTGAAATAAGAGTTGGAGATGTGCCAGAGAAATGTTCCCTCCTCTGCAGTATTGCTGAAGGGAGCCCTTCCTACTTATGGCAATCCCCTGTAGATAAGCACCTGTAGGAAGGGGTTTAGGTAACTTTGTGCAGAAGGGAAAATAGCCACCCAATGGACTTTTAGGCATCCTGTGGGAAAAATACTTGGAAGAAGAGGAGCTATCCCTCACATAACACCACACAGAGAGATGCCTGCTTACTAGGCAGGGCAATCATGGGCAGATCATATCCCCTCTATGAAACTAAGTTTCTTCCTTCATAAATAAAAATGTAGGACTAGATGTTCTTTTCCCCCAAGTCCTTTGCTCTTTTCCTACTGACCCATGGGCACAAAACCTACCAGTATTTTGTAAACTCATCTGGATACCCACACACAGCAATTTCCGTAATCTCTGGATTTGTTCTGAGCAGTCTCAGAGTGACTCTCTCCCCAAGGAAGCCATGCTTAGATTTTCAGGAAATGAGGTGCCCCTTCCAAATTATATCATACTCGGTCAGTAAATGACCCAATTCACACAGCCTGCTTGGAGAATATACAAAACTCCTTGGTGATTCCACTCATTCATTAACTCAAAGATCCCTCTGAATTGGTCACAAAGCCAGACAACTAAATACTTAAAATCCAAGTTAGCTTTTAGGGGGCAGGTGAAATAGTTATCCATCTATGTAGTATGAGATGCTATGTGTCATAAGGAATGGAATGTTGGACTTGGAGTCAGTGAGATCCGGGTTTGAATTCTGCCTCAGACACTAGTTACGTGTCTATGGGCAAATCAACAGTCAATAAACGTTTATTAAGCTCCTACTATGTGCTAACTAAACCTCCCTGGGATGTTAGTTTCCTGACCCATAAAATGATGGAAATTGAACTAGATAGCATTTAAATCCCTTTCAGTTCTAGAGCTATGATCCTATTAACCTCTTAAAGTCCTAGATCCCTTATCTATTAAATTCAGAGTGACAATAACACTTACATTATATACTTCACAGGGGACAAGAAAGCACTTTGTAAATCTTAAAGTGCTTTTAATGTGAACATTTATTACTATCTTCCTTCTCCTCTTTATAATCATCATCACCATCATCATCTCAAGGGCTTAAGGGGAGGGCACCCTACTCCAAATTATCCCACCCACCATCCTATAATTCCACTATTTGAGAGTACTTCCTTTGTCTACCAGAACTACAAATAAACTAGATAGCTATAAGAGAGTTGACTAAGATACTGAGGTGTCTGAAAACAGTCTCATGTGAAATGTTAGAGGGCATTGGGATTATCTACTTAGAGAAGAGAAATTAAGGCGGGGGAGTCGTGATTACTACCTTCAAATATCTGAAGGTTTGTCCTACAGCAGAGAGAGCAGACTTGTTCTTTGCGGTTCTAGAAAGTAGAACTAGGACCAGTTCCATTTGGGAAATTAGAGCATATCTGAGTTCAATTAAAGTTAGAACTTCCTAACAATCAGAGCCATCCAAAATTGGATGAATAAGTTGAATCTTAAGATAGTGAGTTCCCCATTATAGGAGGTACCCAAGCCGAGACTGAATGACCACTTGTCAAGAATACTGTAGGGTGATTTATATGTATTATAAAAGAAGAATATAATAAAATAATAATATTACGTGAATTAATTTTTTATTTAATGTCATATAAATCAAGCTACAAAAGGAACATTTTAGAGCTAGAAAAAAATAATAGCCAAGTTCATCTGGAAGAACAAAAGGTCAAGATTATTAAGAGAAGTAATGAGAAAAGTGGGAAGAAGGTGAGGCTAGCAGTATCCACTCTCAAACTATACTACAAAGCAAAAACCATATAGAACTGTTCTCTTTTGTGGTGTCCGTTAAATTCAAAATAAAAAGAATTAAAAGCTAAAGAGTCAATTGTACATTTTTAATCCCTTCTCCCCAGAAGTGTGTAGGTAAATGTTTAACAATCTGCTCTCAAAAAAAGTACTCACAAAGTACTTTTAAGTTTAATCTGTATCATTAACATTTTCTCCATCACTTTCTTCAATCGAGACAATTAACAAAACAATAAACTGAATCCTTTGTTGATTTCCAAGGCTTAAACGCTCACACTGAAAATTGAACAATGAGCTCTCTCAAGCTAGACACCTGCCTCTTCCTTTCCCCAAACACTCCCAGCCCTTTTTCTTTTCAGGTGCCTTTTGGGTATTGTCTTCCCCTATTAAAACTTATGCTCTCTGAAAACAGAGATGTTCTCTTTTTTGCTTGAGTTTATATCCCCAGCACTTGGCACAGTGCCTGCCACTTAATAAGTGATTAATAAATGCTTGTTTCCTTCCTTGTTTCCTAGAGAGCCACTGGAGTTTATTAAGTAGGGAAATAGCATGGTCAAATCTTCCCTTAAAGAAAATGAATTCTATTTGGGGCACGATGAGTTTAAGATCTCTATGGCACACCCAAATGGAAATGTCTAAATAGACACTGTCAGATTGACGTTCAAGGGAGAGACAGGCTGGATATTTGGAAATCATCTGCAAAGAGATAATAACTAAGCCCATGGGACTTAATGGGTGTAGAAAGAGAAGAAAAACAGTCCAACATGGAGCCCAAGGGAACATCCACATTTAAGGGACATGATATGGATGATGAGCCAGCAAAAGTGACTGAGATGGAGCAGTTAGATAAGCTGAGAACTAAAAGAGAGGAGTGCCATGAAAATCAAAAGAAGAGAGACAATTCAGAAGAATGAATAGTCAAAGGTATCCGCTGTTGCAGATAATGACAATAATATTAATGGCTAATATTTGTATAGTGCCTTATGGGTCACAAAGCACTTCACATAGGTTAACTCATTTAATTTTCTCAGTAACCCTGTAAGATAGTTGCTATAATCATCTCCATTTTGCAAATGAGGAAACTGAGGCAATTTGTGACTTGCCCAGGGTCACACAACTAATAAGAGTCTAAGGCAGGGTTGGAGCTCAGATCTTCCTGACTTCAAGTTCAGCATTCTGTCCATCCACCCCCTACCTCCCATGTTCCCCTTCACTGTATAAGCTCCTTCACGCCTCTTCTAAGATAATTTACTCCATTCTACCTTTCCCTTCCACCCCTTCTCCCAGTCCATTCCTCTTCTCGCTCCTTTATTTCAATTTTTAGAGATCATCCCATCATATTCAACTCACACTTGTGCCCTCTGTCTGTGTATACTCCTTCTAACTCCCCTAATAATGATAAAGTTCGTAGGAGTTACAAATATAATCTTCCCACGTAGGGATGTAAACAGTTTAACCTTATTGAATCCCATATGTTTTCTCTTTCCTGCTTTTTTTCTGCTTCTCTAAGTCAAATTTTCTATTCAGCTTCTGTCTTTCCATCAAGAATGCTTGAAAATCCTCTATTTCATTAAATATACATTTTTCCTCCTGAAGGATTACACTAAATTCTTGATTCTTCATTGTAATCCAAGCTCCTTTGCTCTGTGGAATATCATATTTCAAGTTCTCTGATGGTTTAATGTAGAAGCTGCTAAATTTTGTGTTATCTTTTATCCTGACTGTGGCTCCATGATATTCAAATTGTTTATTTCTGGCTGTTTGCAATATTTTCTCCTTGACCTGGGAGCTCTGGAATTTAGCTATAATATTCCTTGGAGTTTTCATTTTGGGATATCTTTCAGGAGGTGATTGGTGGATTCTCTCAATGTCTATTTTACTCTCTGCTTCTAGGATATCAAGGAAGTTTTTCTTGATAATTTCTTTTTCTTTTCTTTTTTTCTTTTCTTTGGCTAAGCAATCAGGGTTGAGTGACTTGCCCATAGTCACATAGCTAGTAAGTGTTAAGTGTCTGAGGATGGATTTGAACTTATGTCCTCCTGACTCCAGAGCCAATGCTCTATCTACTGGGCCACCTAGCTTCCCCTCACTGCACCACCTAGCTGCCCCTGATAACTTCTTAAAAGATGTTGTCTAGCTTCTTTTTTTGACCATGGCTTTCTGGATCTAATAATTCTCAAATTATTTCTCCTCAATCTATTTTACAGGGTCAATTGTTTTTCCAACGAGATAGTTCACATTTTCTTCTATCTTTTTATTCTTTTGTTTTGTTTTATTTTTCTTGATGTTTTATGGAGTCATTAGCTTCCACTTGCCCAATTCTAATTTTTAAGGAATTATTTTCTTCGGTGAGCTTTTGTAGTCTCTGTTCTATTTGGCCAATTTTGCTTTTTAAGGAGTTCTCTTCAGTGGAGTGCCTCATTTACTATTCGACCTATCCTGTTTTTGTAAAATATTATTTTCTTCAGCATTTTTTGTGCCTCATTTACCATATTGTTGACTTTTTTTGTGAATGTCTTGCATTACTTTCGTTTTTCTTCCCAATTTTTCCTCTACCTCTCTTACTTGTTTTTTAAAATCCTTTTTTGTGCTTTTCCAGGAATTTTTTTAGGGGCCTGAGACCAATTCATATTTTTCTTTAAAGTTTTGCATGTAGCTGTTTTGACATCTTCTGAGTTTGTGTTTTCACCTTCCCTGTCACCATAGCAACTTTCTATGGTTAGGTTCTTTTTTGTTGTTTGCTCATTTTTTCCAACCTGTTTCTTGACTTTTAATTTTATGTTAAAGTTGGACTCTGCTCCCAGAGTAGAGGGGGCATTGTCCCAAGCTTCAGATCTTTTTTATGCTGATGTTTTCAGAGCTAGTTCTTGGGGCAGGGGGGATGAGGAGGAGGAGGTCTGTAAGTTTTCAGTTCTTCCAAGGTGGTATGATCTAAAGAGAGGTGTATTCTGGTCAGTTAGGCACCACAAGCACTCTATTCTACCTTGTAACTGTGATGAGGGTCCTTGCTCCTGCTAGTGCTCCTTCTCTCCCTGGGACTGTGATCCAGAACCAAGTATGGGCAATGTAAAAGAGTCCTGCTCCTAGTTCCAGCAAAGGGTTCCTTGTAATCTCCTGAGCAGTTGTCTATCACCTCTTATTAGCCCCTTATCACCTCTAGGTTGAGAATTCCAGTACATATACTGCCAGTGCTGATACCCTCCAAGGTCTGCTGCTTCACTGTTCTTCATTCTTACCCAGATGAGACAGACCTTTCCTGCTGACCTTCTAAGTTGTCTTGGGCTGGAAAATTGTTTCATTCTATCCTTTTGTTTGTTCTGCCACTTTAGAATTCATTTTGAGGCATTATTTTGAAGTTATTTGGAAGGAAATTTGGAAGAGCTCAGGTGAGTCCCTGCCTTTACTCCTCCATCATGTCTCTGCCTCTCCCTGATTAGCATTTATTAAGAACCTACTCTGTATCAAGCGCTGTGCTAAGCTTTGGAGATACAAAGAAAGGCAAAAACAAATAAAAAACTATTCCCTACTCTCAAGGAGCTCTAGGGGTCTAATGGGGAAAACAGCATAACAACTCTGTTATGGATAATCTTGGAAAAGACTTCTTGAAGAAGGTAGGATGTTAGCTGAGAAATGAAGGAAGCCAGGAAAGCCAGGAGGTGGAGAGGAGGAAGGAGAGGGGGATGGCCAGAGGAAATGCCCAGAGTCAGGAGACAGATTTTCTTGTGAGAGGAACAATAAGGAAGCTGATGTCACTGGGTTGCACAGTACATGGTGGAGAATAAAATATAAGAAGACTGGAAAGAAAGGAAGGGCCCAAATGATAAAGGGCTTTAAAAACCAAAAGAGATTTCATAATTGATTCTGGAGGAAATAGGGAGACACTTGAGTTTACTGAATACAAGTAGATGGTGGGGGGGATATGGTCAGACCTTTTGCTTTAGGAAGATCAGTTCTACAGCTGAGTGGAGGATGAAATGAAGTGAGGAAAACCCTGAGGCAGGAAAACCAACCAGGAAGTCTTGCAATAGTCCAGTTGTGAGGTGATGAGGGCCTGTGCCAGGGTGGGCACAGTGTAACAGGAGGAAAGAGGGAGAATTTGAGAGATGTCACAAAGGTGCAATTGAAGGAAGACTGAGAAAGACCCTAAGATTTGGCAGTTCAGAGACCATTGGGTACTTTGAAGTGGTGAGCTTCGGTTGAGTTGTTAAGCAGAAGCTGGACCTCAAAGGACTGAGAAGTGAGCAGAAGAGAGAAGTGTCACTAAGGAGAATAGACAGTTTTCTTTTTTTTTTCTAGGAGTTTGGTTGAAAAGGGAAAGAGAAATGGATGCAGAGTCATGGCTCAGGGAAGCGGTATGGTCTACTGAAGACTTTTTAAGCGTGAGTGGAAACACAGGGGCCTTTTTAGGTAGCAAGGAAGCAATCAATAGGTACAGAGACACTGAACATGATGGAGGCAATGATGGGAATTCCACTCTGCTGGAGAAGACAGGAGGGGATGGAATGAAGGATGCATGTAGAGAGGTTTGGCAAGGAGGACCACCTTATTATTAAAAGTTGGAAGAAAGGAGGAGAGAGTGTGGGGCAAGGGAGGGTAATGTCAAAGGGGTATAGAAAATGAAATGAAAGGTTATAGGAAGAGTTCATAGCAAAAGGCTTCTACTTTCTAAGTAGGAGGTGAGGTCTTTAGTTAAGAGCGTGGCAGATGGGTCATGTGGGAGGTTTGAAATCACATCCATGGGGAATGAGATTGAGAAGAAGTTAAGAAGTATTGCCTTGATCAAATGAGAGCCAACTAGAGCTTAGACAGCATGAATTTATAGTGTATCAAGTCAGCACAATCGTGCAATATCCTCCAACTTGGTTCGGCAGCATGAGTAGGAACAGAGGAGGCAAATGGCATGAGTAATCGAGAGCTGAGGTTTGGCAAGTCATGCATGGGCGGTGATAGAATCAGGGAGCAAAGGACTGGAGACCAGAGGACAGGGTGGAGCTGAACTTTTTAACTATAGGGTTGAGATTGGGAATGGATTCAAATGAAGTCAGAGCAGGGAGAATGACATGAGAAAGTACTGAGGAATGGAAGGCCTGGAGTTCATGATGAGGACAAAACACAGACTTAGGAGGACCAAGGCATAGGGAGAGATGGAATGATAGGAGGCTATAATCAGATAGAGGAATGTCAGAGCTTTCCATCATGAAGGAGAATTCTTAAGGGTGATGATGAGATCCAAGATGTGATCAACCTTGTATGTGGCTGAGATGAAGTGTTGGTGTAGGTCGTAGGATTTGATGAGACTGAGGAACTGAAAGGTAGGATATTTGAGGAAGCATCAACATGTATTCTGAAGTATAAGGGAAAGAGTTAGGTAAATGGAGAGAGAGAAAGAGAGAGACAGAGAGACAGAGACAGAGAGAGACACACAGAGACAGAGAGAGAGAGACACAGAGACAGAGACAGAGATAGAGACACACAGAGAGACAAAGAAAGACACAGAGAGACAGAGACAGACAGACAGAGCCTGTGCAGAGAGAGACTGGAGATTGGTGTCCAGAGATCACAATCAGGCAAAGGAACATAGACAGGAATAGAGTCCAAATCCAAGTGGTCTGTCCTGGACAAAGTGAGGGATAGGATGCAGGCTAGGCACAAGGAAATAGACAGGGAATGAAAATCTGACCAGAAGGCAGGAGATAGCAACAGAATCTGATAAGAATAGACTGCAAGATGCTTCCCCCCAACCCTGATCCTCACTTCTCCTGTTATCCTACTATAAGTCTGTATCACCCAGCAGGAAGAGAGAAGGAAGATTCCTGTGGTCCTTATGGCCATGGCCAGCCTGGTGAATGGCAGGAGTGTGATATGATGAATAATAGAATTAATCCTGAGGCACCTGAAGGTTGCCACAACTTTGCAAAGCAATTAGTGATTCAGAAAAGTAAGAAAAATAAGTATCTGCCCAAGCTTCTACATTTTCTGGGCTGTGGGATGCTCTCTTCCTTTGTGTCTTAATATTTGATGAGAAAGCAGGATCTTTGTTTCCTAAGGGTTTTGCCCCCCTTCAGAACAAAGGACAAGAGAAGCTAGGAAGGAGTAAAACCATGACCTTGGATAAGTCAAATGCCATGTCTCTCCCACCTAACTGGGCTGGCTGTTACCTCACCTGCCTTTCTTAGGAACAAGACCCCCCTTCCCTCCCACACCCCCTGCCAGATGCTCATTTGATACTGCTTTGCTGCTCTCCAGGAATTCCAGTCTAAGCACAGGCTGACTGTAAACAAGGACACCTAATTCCTCAATGGCACCAGGGAGACCCTTAGAAGGGCATGCAGAGCAAATAAAGGCTCACCAATGAGAAGACAGTATGGCACTCTGGAAAGAATGCCAGCTGTGGTGGCAGAAGACCTGGGTTCAAATTCCATCTCTCATAACCTGAGTAACTTTGGGGCCTTAGTTTCTTAATCTATAAAACAAGGAGGCTGGACTGGATGTCCTCTGACATTCCTTCCAGCTGTAGATTTATGATCCAGAGATCCAATTTCTGTGACTTCTTAAGGGAAGCCAAATTTTCCTTCCAGGACCAGTCCTTGACTTTGCCCAGGTCAGAGGACAAGCGTGGCAGGGATGAATGGCGTGCTTCTGGTGCCTTCCAGACTTTATTGGCAGCAGGTCATCTCAAGTGTCCCCGGATCTCCTAGCCTTCACTGTATTTATCGGCTCTTGGAGCTTTTTGTTTGTCCAGCTTGCACCCATAGACTTAGGTGGGCCATTGACAGACAGAGGAGGACCAACCTGTTACTGAAAGAAGGAAAGAGTGGAAGAGAGAGGGCATGAGAAAAAGGAAAGAAAAGTAGAAAAGGAAGAGAAGAAAATAATGATTGGGGTATAAAAGATTTAAATCTGGAAGGAATCTTAGAGATCATCTAATTTAAGGCTGTGTAAGGTGTGTGTGGTCCATGTAAGAAGTGTGTATGTTGACACAGATTGTCTGCATGCTGCTTTCAGGGAAGTATTGATAGATATCCCTGGAATCTTGCCCACTACTCTCTAAGGGAGACTGTGATTCTTGCCTAGAGAGGATCAGGGAAAGAGACCGAAAAATTGGCCACTTTGTTTTCCTCTGGGGGAGAGGGGGTTCTAGGCTAGAATTATACCTATCTTTCCCTTCCCTTTAAATATTGCTGGTCTAAGGATATGATGGTTTTAGGACAAAAAGCCACTAAGTTCACTAGCTATTATCCCTTAAAAGAAGAAAGGTAGCCCCAAGCTTAAACCTTTAGGCTGGACTCCTTCTCACCACAAGCTAGTTACACAAAAGATCATCACAAAGAATGAATAGGAAGGGACTTTGTAGCCCACCCTCCTCTTTTTCTAGAGGAGCCAATATACATAGGAGATCTTGAGAGAGGTATGACTTGCCCTAGATCATCAGATAACGTAATGTTAATGGAATAGGAATTTCTTCTCGGTCCATGTGCGTATGTGCCCAGCTGTGATACATCCTGAATCACATAGAGCCCACTGGGGGAGGGGCTTGCCTAAGGAGAAGCTTGCTTAGGGGAGGTTTGCTTGTAGGGACACTTTCACACCTTTTGGTACTAAGCTAATTAGTCACTGAGTCAGGAGGGTTGTGATGCCTTTTGGCTCTGAACCTATTAGCCAAAAGTGTGTGTGTATATATATATATATATATATATTCTGAGCTTGGTAGTTTGCTTTGGGGGTTCACCTTATGAGAAGGACCTTCTGATTCCCTGGACGGGACTCTGAGTAGCCATTTTCTTAAGAGTCCCCAGACTACCCAGATGTCTGTGCTCCCTCGATCCACTGATGTATGTAAAGTGTATAGCAATATTGCTTTGTTCAGGTAGCAAGAGCCCTGTCTGTTGATCTTTGTGTTGATTTCTCTGCTTGTATTTTCTCTGCTTATATTTTCACTGACGTTCAGGGTGCTGACCTTTCCCCTGAACTATTTAATGTAATTAAAAGTAGGATTGTCAACCCCTTTTTGAGCAGTCTTTCCTAGAAAAACAGATCAAAGAACCTGTCCTAGCAGGCCATCCTGGGTGTGCCGGGTTGCTTGCTACTACAGACGATAAGCCAATAGCCAAGATTCAAACTCAAGTTCCCTCGCCTAGACTCTAATTTTAGTGCTCTCCCCATTGCATCACTTGACCCAAGGTGACAATTGTCAGGGCATGGGAGGAAAGCTGGTACTTTCTCTGCTGGTCTTTTTGGAAAGCTGAAACTGAAGTGGCTGAAGCCACTTGATCTGAGCATAGGCACTGAGGCCTTCTAAAGTTTCTACCTGAGTGAAAGAAAAGTGTCACCCCATCTGTGAACCCTCCCCAGAAGCCCCCAGACCTCCCTTTCCACAGGGGTCTCACCCTTCTCTGAACACATTTAGCATTCACTACTTATCCCACTCCTCTTGGCACACAAGCATTGACACAGTGTTAAAAAAAGGAATGGCCTTGGAAAGCCACTCCAACTCTGTCTTTTTACAGAAGAGGAATGGATGGGGGCAGTTAGGTGGAGCAGTGGATAGAGTACTGGACCTGGAGTCAAGAGGACCCAAGTTCGAATCCAGCCTCAGACACTTACTGGCTGTGTAACCCTGGGCAAGTCACTTAACTCCTATTGCCTTGCAAAAAAGAGAGAAAGATGAGAATTCAATAGAAGGGAGATTTCAGCTTGAGCTCAGGAAGTTCCAGCGATCAGAGCTGCCCCACACAATAGGCTACCTGAGATGGTGATGAGCTCCCTGTCACTATAAATGGTCAAGTAGAGTATCAGATGATCCCAAGTTAGAAGGGAGCTTAGAGAAAATTCTTTTTAGAAGGGAGTAATTGATACTAGATGGTTACCTGTTGAGGAAGCCATGGAAGAGAGCTTGTATTTGATAGAAAAAAAAATGTACCAGAGGACATCTCAGGACCCTGCCCATTGGGAGCCTCCCTGGTTCTTTTTCTATGACACCGAGAATCAGAAAGTGAAGTGATTTGCCCATGGTCACACAGCCAAGCAACTTTCTGGGCTCAGTTACCTTTTCTTGTACATAGTTACATCTTCACCAAATTGTTGCTCTCCCAGACAGATGCTCCAGACAGCACTTTGTAATGGGAATGCACCCAGTTTACGTGAGCCGATCTCAGAGCTATTACCAGCTGTAGCTGAATTTTTTGCTTCTGAGATAAAGTACCACAAACTGTGCCAGGGCAAAAGACATGGAGAATGCCCTCAGTTGGACGTAGATGGGGGGTGGTGGAAGAGATTTGAGATCAGAATATGACAAGAGAGAAGCTCACTCTAGCCCAAAGCAGGAACCATAGAATACAGGATCATAGGTTTAGCACCCACTGGAAGGAACCTCAGGCACCTAAGAGTTCTGTTAGTCCAACCCCTTACTTGACAAAGAGGTTAAGTGATTTGTTCAAGATTACACAAGAAATAAGTGGTGGAGCCAGGATTCAAACCATGTCCCCTAACGTCAACCCCAAACTAAGACCTAACATAGCTGTAACATTTTTTCATTTATCAAAGTACTTTTACATATGTGATTCTACTCTAAACATTAGAATTATATTACCCTGTGAAATAAAGTAAAACAACTACTATTATCCTTCATTGTCAGTAGCCTCTAAATTTGGTACACTGGGACAAAGTCCCTATGGCCCCATCCTAGTTAAAGCTCTGACTATTATCAACTACCACCATTTGGCTAGGTGGCAGTGGTTATGTGGTATTGTGGCATTGTTCTCTGAAGCCATTGACTCATCTAGCTTTCTTGGATTGTCTGCTCTCAGGGTGCAAACAGTGAAATCATTGTCCTGAAGAATTTAGCAAGGACTTAGTATGAATGAAAGCTTAGCCAGCTCCTTCATAGCTGTCTTGGTTATTTTCCTTATCATCTTTAGCTTTCTTTTAAACTTGCCAGGCAGGGTGATGGAACCAAAAGTGCATTGACCTTAAGAATCAGGAGACCAGGGTTTAGTCTCACCTTCCACATTTACTGAAGTGACAGAGAAAGAACCTTTAAAAAAACCTTTTGTTTTCTGACTATTTTTTGTTCTGAACGTAACGAACACTAGATAAAACGAGCATTTCCATGTGCATAGGATAACAGAAAAAGAGGATTCTATGTGAAGTTTCAAATCTCTACAAGGAAAACCTTTTTTTAAAATTCTATCCCTCCCTTCCTTCTCCCCCTCCCTGAGACAGTAAGCAATCAGAAAAAGGTTATACAGGTGCAATTTCGGAAAACATTTCCCTATTAGTCATTTTGTACAAGAAGACTCGTGTAAGAGAAAAAAGAAAGAAAGTGAAAAATAGTATGCTTCAGTCTATATTCAAACAATATCAGCTATTTCTCTGGAGGCAGATAATATACTTCATCATTAGTCCTTTGGGATTGTCTTGGATCACTGTATTGCTGAGGATAGCTAAGTCATTCACAGTTCTTCACTATTGCTGTCACTGTGTACAACATTTTTCTGGTTCTGTTCGCTTCACTATGCATCAGTTCATATACGTTTTTTCAGGTTTTTCTGATATCATCTTGCTTGTTATTTCTTATAGCAAAATATTATTCCATCACAATCATATACCACAGCTTGTTTAGCCATTTCCCAATCGATGGGAATCCCTTTGATTTCCAATTCTTTGCCATCACAAAAAGAGTAGCTGTAAATATTTTTGTACAAACAGGCCCTTTCCCCTTATTTTTGGATGTCTTTGGGATATAGACCTAGCAGTGGTATTGCTGAGTCAAAGGGTATACACAGTTTTATAGCCCTTTGGGCATAGTTCCATTGCTCTCCAGAATGGTTGGATCAGTTCACAACTCTGCCAACAGTGCATTACTGTCCCAATTTTCCCACATCCAACATTTAAGGAAAAGCTTTCTAATAATCAAAGCTCTCCAGTAATGCAATGTACTGTCCTAGGAGGTTAATGAGTCCTTTATCCTTGGAGAAGTTCAAACAGAGGATCATAGAATGTTATCAATGAAAGGTACCTCAGAGATTCTGAAACAGTTAGTCCAACCCTTCTCATTTTACAGAGAAGAGGGGAAGTACAGGAGAATGCAAAGTCCCTTGAGGGAAGGGACTGTTTTTTTTGTTTTATTTTGTTTTATATTTCCAGTTTCTAGTGTAATGCCTGACCCATGACAGGCATTTTAAATATCTCTGTCCAACTGAGATGAAGGAAAAAGAGTCCCAGAGAAAGAAAAAGTCTTGTCCAACATCACAAAGGTCAATGAAGCAGAGTTAGAATCTGAACCTAGATCTCATGATCCTGTTATCTTTCCACTACATCACAGAGCTGGATGAACGATCACTGACCTGGGATATTTCAGGAGGGGCTCTTGCTTCAAATAGGGCTTGGAATAGTTGACCTCTGAAGGCCTTTCCACCTCTGGGTAGTGACTTGTGCATGGTATTAGGGGCTTAATAAAAAAATTGGTCAATTCTGACTCATCAGTCATTGCTTTTAGCTACACAGTTCCCACTCTCTAGTTAATGTGCATCCAGGCAAAGCCCAATATTTTAAATAAAATGAACAAGGAAAGTACAAACTGATTCGTACCATATGCTGATGTTTTTATTTCTAGTGAAATGGAAAGGGATTGTTTGCAGAATTTGCCAATACCCAGGCACTATCACTTTGGTAAATCTAATATTTCCTTCCTGGAAAAGGGTAAATGAAAACTGGCCTAGTGGAGAGAACCATCAAGCACGGTGTCCTTGGTGTCACTGAGAAAGAGCTTTTGAATAATCAAGTTGGACAATTTAAGCCCAGAAAAATAGACTAAGCATGCCATGTTCCAAAGTGAAATTGGTCACAGAAGCTGTGAAGATGATCTATGAGAGTGGTGGGATAGGGGAATGTTATATAGTGGGGGTCGCAACAGGGTATAGGGGTCTCCCCACTGGCCTTGGCATTGACTGACCTGGGGTATGAATCCCACCCCTGGGACTTATAATTTATGTGACCCTGGACAAGTCACCTGAATCAGTAAATATACATTTTTAAAGAGCCTACTACAATGCCAATGCTGTGCTAGGTACTGATAAGTATATGCAAGGTAAGAATGTACAAAGTTGATACAAAACAAAAATGAGGTGGGAGGAAGTACTGGCAGCTGGAGGTAATCAACAAAGGAGGTGGCTTTTGAGCTGAGCTTTTACGGAAACTAGAGATTTTAAGGGGCAAAGATGAGGAAGGAGTCTGTGCTATGTATGGGAGACAGCCAGTGCAAAGACACGAACAATTTTAGGATAAGAATGGAAACAGGAGAACAATAGGGAAGCAGCTTTGAATGGATGGAGAGATTAACCTCTCTGAGCCTCAGTTTCTTCATCTGTCAAAGGGGCATACAGAGTTGGGAAGAAAGTGCTCTGTAATAACAGCTGATGCCTCGTAAGCATTAGTGCATGATTCATAGATTGAGGTGACTAAGAGATGGGAAGTGGCAGCTTTTGGGGGCAGGGAGGGCAGAAGTGGTTTACTGGATCACAGGATTCAGAGCTGAAAGGGATTGTATCGATCAACAGCATTTATTAAGCACCTTCTGTGTGTGCTGGGCTCTGAGAGTGCAGATGCAATTAATGGAATAATTCCCACTTGCAAGGAGATTACATTCTAACATGAGGAGACAACAAAAACATACATAAGTCTGTTCAGAATGACTATAAAGAGAATTAATTCAAGTAGTTAAATATAAAGTAGTTCGAGACAGAGTGCACATAGGCGGTGATGTTTAAGGTATGTCTTGAAGAAAGGGAGGGACTCTATGAGGCAGAAGTGACGAGGGAGTCAGAGACGCGCTGGTAAATGTTTAACAACCAGCTCCCCCAAAAGAAAAAAAGTGCCCACAGGACACTTTTAAAATTTCATCTGCATGGTTAATATTTTGTCCATCTTGTTCTTCAGTCTGGACAATCAACAAAACAATAAATCAAGCCTCATTTGTGGCATTTTCAAGGTGTATTTGCTTCCAACTGAAAATTTAGTAATCAGCTCTCTGGATCCATTTTGGGCTGGTTTCAGCAGGGCTCTGGAGGGCATATATTCCAGGTATGGGGGACAGTCATTGCAAAGGCATGAAGATGGGGGATTCTTCTCAATTGACTAAGTTAGAAACTAGGTCCAGAGAGGATTACTTAAGGTCACATAACTAGCAAGTAGCAGAGAGGGGCATCTATGTTGTGAGGCCAGTGGAAATAGTTAATTTCCTGGAAAGTTTCCTGATCTGGCCCACAGTGACAGCTTCCTGGAACCTCTACCAACCAGCAGCTATGGACCACAACCTGGGATTGGCAGCTGCTTTTAGGTTAGAGTTAAATGCATTTAAAACAAAACAAAACTTCAAAGCCCTAAAAAAAATCCCTCTGCCTTGGAAATCCTGGTGGAGCCTGACATAGTTAAGAGCTCAGGACAGACACATGTCATTTTGTGTTTTTAACCCTCTTTATAAAGTGTGAAATTGCATCATCCTTTGGAAAATAATGCCCTCGGGGGGAAAGACTTCCAGTGTAATGAAGTGAGTCAGTCTTCATTGTAAAGGCCACAACCCTTTAAAGTATTAAAAAAAAAATTATCTCCCAACCACCCAATGTTGAGCTAACTGTTGAGGTTAGTGGCTCCAAGATTCTTAGCCTCCAGCATCCCTCTCCTAGAATGACCATTCAAAACCACTCTTCATCATACCCAGCGGATTCAGTGACCTCTGGCTTCTACCACATCATAGCACTGCTAATATAACAGTAGCTTGTTGTTAAGTTCAGTTAGTCAGTTGTGTTGCTTATGAGTCTCAAAGAAGCAGTGGACTTGGTGAAAGGCCTGGCTGGGAGTCAGCAATCCTGGGTTATAGTATTAATTCCATCTTTTTCCTATCTGTACGGCATTGGGCGATTGATTCCTTCCTCTGGGTCTCAGTTTCTCTATCTGAAAAATTAAGAGGGTTAGACTATGTGATCTCTAACTAAGACTCTGCAATTCTGACATTTTATGTTCTAAGATCTCTTCAAGTTCTGACAGTTATATTCTAAGGCCCCTTCAACTCTAACATTCTGTGTTTGAAGGTCCCTTCCAGATCTGACATTCTATATTCTAAAGTCCCTTTCAGCTCTAACACTCTGGAATCTAAGGTTCTTCCAGCTCTGATTTTCTATGTTCCAAAATCCCTTCTAGTTGGAACATTCTCCCAGCTCTAACATTCTATATTGTAAGGCATTTTCCAGTTTTGACATTCTATGTTCTAAGCTTCTTCCAACTCTAACATTCTATTTTTCTAAGACACCCTCAGCTTTGACATTGAGGTTCTAAGGTCTCTTCCCTTTCTATGTATTCTATGACACAATGATTCTTTGAAATGGAATCCTTCCTTTTGGACTTCCTCCTGTACCCTTCACCCTAAGTACTGCAGAGGAGTATAAAAGACCTACATCTCTGCCTTTAAGCAACTAATGGTTCTATAATATGTTGGGCCCTCTATTAGACTGTAATCTCCTTGAGGGCAGGATGTGATTTCTTCACCTTGGCATTTCTCCTCTATTTTCAGCCTGTAGTGGTGACTTAAGAAGTATTTGTTGAACAAAATTGGTAAACCATACAAAACAGGAACATAATGTCCCAGTTGCTCATATTTCTATCTATAGCTTACAAGATGTTGGCTTCCCAACAACCCTGGGAGGCGAGTTATGCAAGTGAGGAGAGTCCTCTCCATTTGCAAATGAGAGAGCTGAATTCAGAGTGGGACTTACCCAGGGTCACACAGACATAAAGTAGAAGAGGACAAAGAAACATTTGGTTTGGCTAGACTGTAAGATGCATACAGGTGAGAAATACAAGATAAGGCCAGTCAAGTACGGTGGCACCAGATTATGGAGGGCTTTTACTGATGGGAAGAGGAGTTTTAACTTTTCTTAAGAGGCAATAGGAAGCCACTAAAGATTTTCGAGCAGAGCAATATGACCACCGTAGATCTTTGCCTAAGAAAGATTGCTCTGGCCACACCTGGTGGGGAGGGAAAGTAGAAGTAAGATATCTGTTTGATAGCTGTTGTAATAGTTCAGATGAGTAGTAATGTGAGCCTGTATGAAGATCATTGGAATAAGAACAGAGAACAGTGATTATGGAACAAAAGCATGCTATGAAGGTACAATTGACAGAACTTGGTTATTGCTTGGATAAGAGAGATGATGTAGAAGGAAGAGTCAAAATTAACCCCAAAGTCATTAACATGAGAGACTGGTTGTTAATGGCGGTGCCGGAGATAGAAATAATGAAGACAGAAGAAGGAATAGGTTTATGGAGAAAGCTAATGAGTTCATTCTGGTACATGTTTGAAGTGTGAACCAAGCATCCAGAATTTCCGAGAAGGAAATATATTTTAGGCAACTGGAGCAACGGATGGAGTACTGAGACTTGAAACAAGAAGAACTGAGTTCAAATCCAGCCTCAGTCACTTATTAGCCATGTGATCCTAGGAAAGTCACTTAACCTCCATCAGCCTCATTTTCTTCAACTATAAAATGAGGATAACAAGAACACCATCTACATTCTAGTGGTTGTTGTGAGGATCAGATGAGATACAATTTATATAGTAACTGGTCTGTCTTTGAACCACCTCTGGACAGACCCACATGGATCAATACACAACCTGCATGGGCCAACAACTAGTCTAACCCTTTCATTTTTCAGAAAAGGAAGCTGAGGCCTACAGAAGCAGCCTAGCCAGGACCACTCAGGTGGTCAAGTGGAAGAACTGGGATTGGAACCTAGGTTCTCTCACTCCATCCCACAGGTTTCCTACTGCACCATGCATTTGTCAAAGTAGAGCCTCAACATACAAGAATTATTTATGGAGTAGGCGAAAATATCCCAAGAACCTCTCAGATTTCAAGATTTGTCTCGTCATGCTCTCCAGCTTTAAATTACTAATTAAATTCTATTTGGGAATAGCACCATGTTTAATGATGGCAAGATGCTCCCTGGCCCAAAGAGCCATCATTTTTAATACAAATGTCCTTCTGAAGAGGCCATATGGTTACAAGTCCCTTAACACCCCCAACTCTGAAGAATCAGTGGCAGATAACCCAAAGTACAATGGGGAGTCACTTGGATGGAACATGTTGGCTATAGAATGCTTCTGATACCCAATCAACAAGCATTTGTTAAGTGCCTACTATGTGCTGGGGAAAAAAGATAAAAATGAAATTATTTGTATTAGATCATGAGCTCCTTGAGGGCAGAGACTGTCTTTTGCCTCTTTTTGTATTCCTAGCAATTAGCACAGTGCCTGGCACATAGTAGGTACTTAACAAATGTTTATTGACCAATTGCTTTCAAGAAGCTTACATTCTATTGGAATGGGATGAAAGGGACACAACATATATAATTATATATATATATATATATGTATTACATACACACACACACACATACACACAAATATATTCAACATCTATGAGTTCATGGGTCCGTTGAGGTACTGAAGCACCTTTCTCTTTCCACATATATATGTGAACAAGATTCTGTTGTAGACAGCCTTAATCACTAGATAAAAAAGACAAGAATAAAGTGGTAATTAAGACAGAGCAACAAGGGTATGATCTTGGAGCAGCAAAATGTAGAGGGAAGCTGACATCGACAAGATCCCTTTTAGCTTGGTAAAACTATTTTCACACAAATGACTTCACTTGGTCCTTTCAACAGCCCTAGGAGGGAGACATTAGGAGGAGCCCAGAAGAGGAATCATTATTCCTATTCGACAAAGGAAGTGGCACAGTCGCTGAAGTCAAGCAGCTAGTGGTAGTGGTGTCAATATAGGGGCCCAGGTCTCCTGATTCCTGACATGCAGATCTGTCCATTTCTCTATGCTATCGAGAGATAATAAGAAAGAAGGCACCCATGTATAGGAGAAATTTCCAAATAACAGTGACAAGGACCATGTGGACTAGGGACACACTTTAAATTATTTTGAGTAATCCATGATGTATCTATTCATGGGATTTGGTTCTATTCAAACATATGCATGTGAGATACCCTGTCTGAGAAGAGCCTTGAGTCAAATGGTTTCTTAAAATCAATAAAGCATAAACACAAGAGGATATGATATTCTCTTTTAAAGCACATACAACTTCTGGAGAATATTTTCTAACAAAACCAACTTCTTTTTCCATATTTTTAACAATGATAGCTCCAATACAGTAGGCCTCTTTCCCAGAGATGTTATAGATTTGAGAAAACAAATATATGGTTCATTGATTCTTGATTATTTTCTAAATCACTTTTTTGCTCTAGTAAAAGCATTATTCATGATCTTTTCCATTCTTTTGGACTATTCCCTTTTTGAAATATCTCAAAAATAATTCTGGAATGCCTATAATACAGTATAATTTCCACAGAGATGTCTTCTTGTGGGTGTGGTTAATTCCTGACCTGCTTTGCCATTGCTTCCCCACTTAGGGGGAGAGTCCAAATGTGGTGGTTCTGTTAGCATTGCCAATGAGGACAAAACACTGTAAAAAATATTGCAGCTCTGTTCAATTTCATATCTGTTGATCGTCTTCATTCTCCTTTCATCAACCAATACTCTTGGGATAGTCTGACTTAGATGAATTTCATGCCAAACTCTTTTCTAGCTCTTTTTCTTCTTAATTACTTTTTCTTGCTTTCCTTGAAGGCATCCTTCTCTGCAGTTTGTGTGTGTGTGTGTGTGTGTGTGTGTGCGCGCGCGCTCTTTATATGAGCCTATATGTCAAACCAATGTTGCCTTTGGCTCACTTATCTCTCCATTTAGTAGGGAGATGAAAAATTTACTCACTGATGTAATTTCAGTCTCCCAGTTGTGGTTGTCATTTTTCATCAGTTAGACTCCTCTAGCACATGGCCATAATCAGAGTCAATGTCTTCACTTTTGTCCTTTTCCCATTTGCTAGAATCAGCAGCTTGTTTAAACAGTTCAGGCTGGAGCTGCCATGACTGCCCACAAAACCTTCTTTTCTTTGCCCTTTCTTTCTTTGGCGTTTCCATTGACCTTTTCCCCTTTACAACCCATGATGAGGCTATGTATAGAGAAACTTCTACAGCAGCTAATCCTTGTCTTTAGGATTCTTAGGAAATAATGAATTTCTTGTCTTTTCTCTTGCTATTGTCATGTTTTTCTTTGCTTTTCATTTGCAGAGCCTTCTGATTCTTCTTAAAGAAAAACTTCATAATATAAAGATGTCAATCTTCTGAGCAGTTGGTAAACATTTGGTTCCTTTCATTCTTTAATCCTTTCAAAATATTTTCCAGCATAGCTTTCACTTTTGTCTTCCATGTGCTCTTTGGAATTCAAAACACTCAGTGCCATGTTGACTTATTTGGGAATTCAAATTGCTGACTGCCATGGTGATTTATTTGAGAATTCAAATCACTGAGTACCAAGTCATATGTTGACTTATTTTGGGAAATCTTGCCAAAAGAACACACATATGCACACATACATGCACATGCTCACACAAGCACACGCAGTAGCCAATGTACCATGCTATTTCTTTATTTGTAACCCATTAATCCAAATGTATCTTACCTCCATACCAGACTGTAACCATCTCAAGAGCAGGGACTATGCCTTGTCCCTTTTTGTGTTTCTTACAGAGTAGCACGGTGCCTTCCTTACACATACTTACGGACTTAAATGGACTGTGATCTCATCAATGGGGGTACTCCCCTTTCCGCAACTGGTACAGACTCACAGTTTCTCATCTCGTGCACATCTTGACCATATCTTTGCATCAATTTTGCATAGAGAATTCACCCATCTCGATGGAAATCTTCCTCTGGGTTCTTTAACTCCCTCTCAGGAGGCCCAGTAGCACTAAGATTGCCCATTTATTTTCTCATTCTGGTGACATGACCAACTTGCCTGTATCTGGGCACATGCGTGTGATCGATGCTGTTTTTTCAAGTGATCCAAGTTATCACTAGCAACAGGCACATCCTCCTTTCAGCCACCACACATCTTTCTATTAACACATTATGGCCATTTAATAGATACCGAAATAAATTGAAAAATCCAGTTAGAGCTAACTCAGCCTAGGCTTTTGAAGCGCTTCCTTTGATCTCATGATGCGCATGTTTATCCCAGCCCCTTAGCACCTGTTTCTGATTCAGAACACAATCTTTCACTTCCCTGAAGAGCAAGGGGGAGGCCCAGCTGTCTTCTGTCTTTCAAAGCAGAGAATCCCCCAAACGGCCTCCAACAAAACTGGCTGGTGACTCAAACCACTCATTGTATTAATTGTTCTCTGATGAGTTGTCTGGTCTGGCTAGGGATGCTGATTGAAATGCCTGGAGAAGATAATGTAATAATTATATTCTCACATGTGAACAGAGTGTTATTGTCTACAGAGTGCTTTTCTATTCATCATCTCATTTGATCATCACAGTCGCTCGGGGAAAAGAAGGGATTCTTGTCATCCGCGTTTTACAGAAAGGAGAAACTGAGCCCTAGAGTTGATGTCTTGGAGCCGGCTCATACGAGGACTATTAAAATTTCAATGTGAGCATTTATACCTTAGAAAATAGCAAACACTACAAATCAAAGCCTGATTTAGTTTTGCTTATTGTCTAGACAAGAGAATGATAGAGAACATATTGATAATATGGATTAAACTTAAAAATATGTAGCATATTCTTGTTTTTGGAGAGCCAGTTGTTAAACATTTACCAGCACACCACCATGTCTGAGGCCTTCCAGCTAGTTCAAGGAGAGAATTTAGGACTATAGTCAGCAAACACTGTTGGCATATCATACCATAGATTTAGAACTGAAAAGGATGTTAGAGGTTGTCTCCTTGAGTACAACTTTTTCATTTTACGGGCGGAGAAACTGATCCCCAGAGATGCTAAGCAACTTGCCCAAGGTCACATAAAGGCAGAATGAGAATTGGAACTAGGCGGCTAGGTAGTGTACTGGAGACAGCTCTGGACTTAGAATCAGGAAGGCCTGAGTTCAAATTCTGCCCCAAACACTAGACAAGTCATATAAACTCTCCTGGCCTTGGTTTTCTCACCTATAAAATATGATTAATTACCTACCTTCTATATTTGTCATGGGAATCCAATGAGATTATATGTGTGTGCATATAAATATTATATAATGCATACATACATATTTATATATCACTTTGCAAAACTCAAAGTACTCTATAAATGCTGGCTACAAATTCAGGGTCTCTCACTCCAAGACCTCCTTCCATTATAGCATGCTAGAGGAATCAGGAGAGGAGGGCCTTAGAGACTGTCCATTGAGTCAGCCATCTGTCAAGATATCATGTGGGACCTTCCCTTGAGCACCAAGACACACTGGGATCCTCGCCCATGGAATCCATGTTTCTCTCCTAAATTGTCACCCAAAGACATATGCCTTCAGCCTGATGTCATCAAAGTCCTCTTTCCACATACACCAAAGAGAGGGTAAGAAATTGAAGCAAGAACTCCCTGCATCTCGTGTCCATATGGCAGTAATATAGTAGAGTTGCCCAAGTACTGTACAGCCATCACATATCTGTTACCTTGACACCTCTAGGAGATGGGGAAACATCACAGCCCCATTTTACTGGTGGGGAAACAGAAGCCAAGACATGACAAAACAATTCACCCCGCAAGCCAAATAGCAAAGGAATAAGTTAGTGCAGGACCGTATGGTACCCATGGACTCAGGGGTCGGGAAACCTGGGTCTAAGTCCCAGGTTTTGTCACTGATTCATCATATAGCCTTAGGCACACAATTTCTGGGTCTCAATTTACTCATCTGCAATTATGGTAGGTGGTTGGCCTAGATTATCTCTGCCAGTCTATAAGCCCCTAAAATGGAAGTATGAGCTCTGGTAAATTTCAAGATTACTGATTCATTATATGGCCTTAGATGCACAATTTCTGGATCTCAGTTTCCTCATCTGTAAAGTAGTAAGTAATTAGACAAGATTATCCCTAAGACACTTTCCAGCTCTGATATTCTAGAAATCCATAAGCCCCCATGCTAGAAGTAGGAGCTGTGATAAATTGTGAAATCTATCCCCATAGTGTGATACCTGAAATACTACATCATGCCATTACATCTATTGCTGAGCTTATCTCTCTCTCTTAGTACCCCTTGGGCCTAAGGCATGGGTAATTTTGGGAACTAAAAAATGACCAAGTCTCTTTACCTCATGATTTTTGACCCTGGGGTGTCCGCTAGAGCTTGGGGTTTGATGGATTCAAAATTGCCCCGAAGCTACAATTCATTCCCTTGGATACAAGCACAGTGGCTGGTACATTGTAACTCCTTAATAAATGCTTGTTGCTTTGGTGCCTTGGATGGGGTTGTTATTTGGTTTTTTAGGGGAAATGGTGTGTGTGTGTGTGTGTGTATGTGTGTGTGTGTGTGTGTGTGTGAGAGAGAGAGAGAGAGAGAGAGAAATATTTTACTTCAATAGTCTCTTTGTTAGTTCCAGGATCTGGCAAATGAAAATTATGACCATGGGATTGCTTAAGTACTGTCCGAGGGAGGGAAGTAAGGGAGTCCAAGGGCTGGCTGGAAGAAAGGCCCACTGGCTGGCGTTAGTACGCCATCATTATCCTGGTATCTGTCAATGTACTGACATAGACCAGAGTCCCTTGGGGAAGGACAGCTTGTTTTTAACACACTTGGGGTTGGGGGGTGGGGTGGGGAAAGGGAATAGATTCTCCAACAACATTTGTCTTTGTCACGCTCAGTCTCCTACAGCCCATTGAATTGCCAAGCTGGTGACTAAGGTAAAAACTGGCAGCCAGACTTTTGCTTGATCAGGACCCTCACCTTCCTGAACAAGAGCAGCATTGACTGCTTTGTGCAATGGAAAGGGAGCGCTTGCCTAAAAGAGCAGGGAACCCTGGGTTCTAGTCCTGGTTCCACCATCAGCCACTAAACAACCTTCTCCTCTCTAAGCTTCCACTAACTCACCCGTGAAAGAAGATGAGGCGACCTCTTAGTTTTCTTCAAGTTCTGTCATTCTATGGTCTAACATTCTTTGTTCTCAACTCTGATATTCTGGATTCTAAGTTCCCTCTCAATTCTGATATTCTGTTCCCTCCCAATTCTGATATTCTATGTTCTAAGCTCCCTCTCAGTTGTGTTCTAAGTTCCCTTCCAATTCTGATATTCTATGTTCTAAGTTAGTTCCCTCTCAACTTTGATAGTCTGTGTTCTAAGTCCCCCCCCAATCCTGATATTCTGTGTTCTAAGTTCCCTCCCAATTCTGATATTTTGTGTTCTAAGTTCCCTCCCAATCCTGATATTCTGTGTTCTAAGTTCCCTCTCAATCCTGATATTCTGTGTTCTAAGTTCCCTCCCAATCCTGATATTCTGTGTTCTAAGTTCCCTCTCAATCCTGATATTCTGTGTTCTAAGTTCCCTCCCAATTCTGATATTTTGTGTTCTAAGTTCCCTCCCAATTCTGATATTCTGTGTTCTAAGTTCCCTCTCAATCCTGATATTCTGTGTTCTAAGTTCCCTCCCAATTCTGATATTCTGTGTTCTAAGTTCCCTCTCAATTCTGATATTCTGTGTTCTAAGTTCTCTCTCAACTTTGAAAGTCTGTGTTCCAAGGTCCTTCTCAATTGTGGTATTCTGTATTCTAAGTTCCCTCTCAACTTTGATATTCTGTGTTCTAAGGTTCCTCTCAGCTCTAAAATTCTACATTCCCTTCCAGAACTAACACTGTATGTTCTAAGGACCATTTCAGCTCCAACGCTACATATTCCGAGGTCTCTTCCAGCTCTAGATTTCAACACTTTGCCTCAGTTGCTGTCTATTGCCTTGGAAACACCTTCAGTGCCCGGAGCCTCCTCACCCTGAAATATCCTCTTGCCATGAAAGTCCTCTTTTCCCATTGGTGACTTTTTCTTGGCATTCTCCATTTGGGGGAGGGGGGGTTAGGCTGGCCAACCTTCATTCCCCTCCCAGCTGCACTTCTGACTCTCTGGACTTCATCTCTCTGCCGTTGCATGCACACCTTTCTTTCCCCACCCTCACCCCTCCTTTCAGCTCCCAATTTTTTCTCATATTCCCCCACTTGAATATAAGCTCCTGGAGGACAGGCATTGTTTTTATTTTTGCTTGTATTTAGGTCCCTAACATGTAGACTATGTTCATATGACCTACTTGTGCCCGACCTGTGGAAGAGCCTGATTAGCCACAGTCAGACACACTGTAGCTTGACTCCAACATAGTGACGTCATTTTGGTCCTCTGAGAACAAAGGACAGCCACATCCCCAACACTCGGCACAGTGTTTAACCCATGGTAAGAACTAAGAAATGCTTGCTGCTTTCCTTGCCTTCCCTCTGACCACCCACGTTCTCAGGTCTCCTCCAGCTCTAAAATTTGGTGTTCTGTGTATACCTTTTACAAATTGCTTACCAAATCCACCTACTTTGTGCCTTCTGCAAGGAATTCCTCGACCCTGGGCAGCTTCCTTTGTCCTCTGTGTGCTAGACTCAAGTCTCTGGTCTCAACTCTGTCCTGCTCTCAGTAACATGACTTAACTTTCATGGGTGTTTTTCTGTTCCCCAAAGCCAGGCTTGGATTGGGTCTCCCAGAGGCTTTGGCAATCTTGCTTTGGTATCCACCCAAGGCTTAGTATTCTGAAACTGTCTCTCAGGGCTTCATCCAGCTGGAAGCTGGGGTGGGCCCAGGGAAGAGACAGGAGGGATCCCAAGGGGCTAATATGGATTGGCAAATCAGTTTACAGCTCTAGCTTATATAAGGAACATTGCCAATGGCCTGCGCTTCTTGCATGCAAACCCACTGGCTTGCTTCTCATCACACATGGGACAATGGACCATTTTCCTGTTCATTAAACAGTGAACAGCATCTGTAGTACACAGGGAAATGCTGAGGCCTGGGAGATACAAACAATAGGCCCCCATTCTGGCTCTACCACAAACTTGTCTGGTGACTTGGAGTAAATCGCTTCCTCTGTCTCAGTGTCTTCCGGAAAATGAGCAGCTTGGACTTGAATATCTTTCAGATCTCTTGAAGCTCTAACATAGCAGAGTTTTGTCTCACTTCCTTGCTCAAAACTTCAGTTCCCCCTTCCACCATTTTCTGTAGGATAAAATGGCTTAACCTGGCATTCAAGGCCCTCTGCCTCCTAACCACTCCATTCTTTTCCAGGCTTATTTCATACTACTACCCTTCACAAGCCCAATGTTCCAGACAAACTGAGTTACAAGCTGGGTCTTCCTTGGACTCTCTCTCCCACCTGAATGCACCCCCATAATCTGTCCCCTGCATTTCCTCCTCATTTCTACCTCCCAGGATTAAGGAATCAACAAGCATTCTTTATATTCTTAATATGTGCTAAGTGATAACAACACAAAGGAAGAGTCCCTGCCTTCAAGAAGCTTATAGTCGAATAGGGTGACAGTATATATAATACATGTATATGTGTGCGTGTATATATGTATACATGCATACATATATGTTTATTGTATACACACACACATATACACATATCCCTTCCTTCTGCCAAAGGCCAAGGGGTAAAGAACGGGCAATCTCAAAGTTCAAACTAACAGAGAAGGCTTATGTTTGTGTGCCTGTATGTGCATATACACACATGTATATCTGTATGTACATATGTGTTGCATGTGGATAGCCACACATACACTGTGTGTCCCAAAAGTCTTAGTGCTGTATATAAACCTTCTCTTCCTTCAAGGCTCAGCTCAGGAGCCATCTTCTCTGGGAAGCCTTTCCTAAAGCCCTCCAGCCCTCAGTACTTTCTCTGTGTCCTGTGTTTCTGTCTCTCTGTTTTTCTGTGTTTCTCTCTCCTCTGCTTTACTACTATCCTTATTTGCGCTGTATCCCCCAATAATAATGACTGATATGTATTTGCCACAGTCCAACACAGGCTCCTTGAGGTAAGTGGGATGGTTTCTCCAGCACTCAGCATGGAGCCCTGCACATTAGCGAACACTTGGTACATTTTATTTCCCTCCTCTCTTCCTCTCTCCTCCTCCTCCTCTCCCCCTGCTTCTTTCCTTTCCCCTCGCCTCCCCTCCCCTCCCCTCCCTTCCCTTCCCCTTCCCTCTCCTTCATTCTTCTTTACTCTCTGTCCAAAGGCCAAAAGTGTCATATGGTTGATGGGAGAGAAATGGGCAATCTCCAGGTTGAAACCAACTGGGTGGGTTTATTATGGCCATTTTCCACATGAGACGACTGAACTACTGAGAGGGTGGTGAGGGCTCGGAGCCAACAGGGGACCCATTCTGGTTCTCCTTTGCTCTCTCTCCTGGCTCCTTGAATTTCTAGTGCAGTTTAGTGTCTGGAGCTTCCCAGCATTAATGCCATGACTTGGGGGATCAATTTCCCCAGGCCTGGGGCCTGCCTTCCTGGCTATGAAAACAGTTCCTCAGTATCACAGCCTGGAAACAATGCAAATTATTGACATTAAAAATACCTCTCCCACTGGCTACCGCCAGCCTGGCTCTCCATGATGCAAGGGTGATGCAATGTTACATGGAATGTTAACAGGCAATGGACTCCAGGTCTGTACAGGACTAGGCTGTGGGTGGTGGGCTTAGTGGTCAGATCACAAGGAGGTCATGGGCTCATCCCCTATGGGGGTGGTTAGCTGTACTCTCTCCCACGGGCACAGACTAAGCTTTAACTCTCAGTCAACAACTTTCCTTCGGATTGAGCTGAAATTTGCCTCCCAGTAAATCCTTCACTAAATCTCCCAATTCTGTCTTCTGGGTGCCAGTGTAATCTCCCTTATACATAACAGTCAAAGACATGAAGACTGCCATGATGTCCTGCCAGGATAAACATCCCTGGCTTCTGCAACTGATCTTGGCACAGCATGGCTTCAAGGTCTCTCCTCCTCCTGGAACTCTGAACCCACCCCCACCCCAAAGCTTGTTAATTTTGACTTCTCTACCCCATTCACCCACCAGGACTACTGGTGTTGCTATTATGATGGTCTCTTCCACAGTGCTAGAATCTTGAGCTGTCTAGAACTAACATAGGGCCTTTACCAAACCTCACAAGCAACCCCCACCATGGACAAGAATCACACATGCCCCGTCTTGTAAACAAAGGCAGCCAGTGTGGCGTAGAGGGGAGAACGTGATCCCTGGAATAAGAAGATGTGAGCTAGGTCCTGGTTCTATCACTTCTTAGCTGGGAAACCTTGGGAAAGACCTTGACTTCTCTCTATTTCCTCGCCTGTATGTGTGTAACTGGCTTTGTAAGTGGAAAGCATTACTGAAATATCACCTATTATTGGAAGAAAAAACAATTAAGGAAAGCATTCTGCTTTTTGTTTTAAAAAGGTACCATAACAAAAATGGATGAACTTTGAATTGTGCCCTGAAGTAGGGATGGATTCACACCGTGCTATCTAAACTCTCCCTTCCCCACCCCTTGTGAGGAACAAGGTGAGTCTGGTACCATGGTGTGAGCCATTCTCCAACATTTCACTTGGTCTTTCACTCATTGATTCGGTGATGAGACATTGCCTCCACCAGAGCAGATCACAGACCATCCAAAAGCTGCTTCCTTTCTGGGACGTTGTGAGCTACCCAGGGCTCATCAGCACTGAACTCCAGCTACCAGAGCTACCTGGCCTGGGCCCTTCTGATGTGAGTGAGAACCCCATCCACCAGGCAGGAAGCTACAATAGAAAAAACAACCGGAAATTCTCTCCAACATCCCTGCAGCTATGAAGGAGATTTCATGGATGTGTGCATGCTGCCCCCTAACAAGATTTGTTCTGGTTAGAACAGCAATGATTTGCATCAGACAGGTTTTTTTTAACTTCTTTTTTTTTTTTGAGGCAGGGCAATCAGGGTTAAGCAATTTCCCCAAGTTCACACAGCTAGTAATTGTGTCAAGTGTCTGAGGCTGGATTTGAACTCAGGTCCTCCTGATTCCAGGGCCAGTGCTCTAGCTGCCCCGTTTTTTTTTAAACTTCTTTAACCTCATAATGGATAAAGCTCATGCTTTCCCAGGCAGTGAGGGTAGCTAGGTGACACAGAGGATAGAGAGCTGGGCCTGGAGGCCTGGACAGGAGCTCAAATCTAGCCTCAGGTACTCACTTAATCTTTGTCTCTGTTTCTTTCTCTGTGAAATGAAAATAATAATAACACCTGCTTCCCAGGGTCGTGAGGATTAATGAGATAGAATGTTTGAAAAGCACTAGGTAGATTTTAAGGGCAGCTAAGATAAAGTGCTGGGTCTGTAGTCAGAAGGACCTGAGTTCAAATCTCACCTTGGACACTTGACAGCTGTGTGATCCTGGGCAAGTCACTTCACCCTGGTTGCCTCAGTTTCTTCATCTGTAAAATGAGCCGGAGAAGGAAAGGGCGAACCACTCTCCCAAGAAACTCCCAAATGGGGTCACAAAGAGTTAGACATGACTAAAAATGACTGAACAACAAATGTAGGCTTCAAAGTGCTATACAGATGCAAGGTGTCATCATCATTATCATTATTATTTATGATACCTTTAAACCTTGACATATACTCAGGACTACGCTTTCTGATCTCCGGAGGATCTGGAGGAGGAGGGCCACCTCCCATTCGTGTCTCCTTTCTTTGTGGAATCTCAAAAGAAAGTTGGTCTCTTTCCCTTCATCCAGGCAGTGGCAGTAGCAGCAAAGGTGGACTGGCCAAAACGGATGAAGATTGGCCTATGTTGCCACTCCCCTGGAGCTTCAGTTGAGTAGTCCCTGGCCTGCCGCGGTGCTAGGTAAGGTTATCCAAGTATTCTACATTCATTATCCCATTCAGGCCCCACAACAAGCTTAGGACATGGGCATGCTCAGTAATAGTATCCCCAGTTTTATAGATGAGCCAAGGATGACCCAGAGATTTTAAGTGATTTATCTGAGAGCACTTAATTAGAAATGGTGGATATGTGAAATGCACTTAAGCCTCTCCTAACCATTTTTCCAGACTTATTATATGTTATTTCCCTTCGTATATGCTACGGTTTAGCCAAACTGGCCCGTGGCACTCCATCTCCCATCTCCCCTCCCAAGGGTCAAGCTGCCCTTCATGATTTGAATGCCCTCTCACCCCATTTGTCTCTCTTAGAAATCTAGTTCCTTGAAAATATCACCTCCTACATGAGGCCTCTTCTGATCCCCACCTACCCCACCCCCAGGTGCCAAAAATTACCTTAAATATACTGTACATACGCTTGCATGTGTGTGTTTTGTCTCCTCAGTAGAATGTAAGCTCCTCGAGGGCAAAGGCTGTTTCATTCTTACATTTACAGCTTCATTTCCCAGCTTAATAAATGTCTGCTGATTGGTTGCTCTCCGTGGCCAGCACTCTTTTCTCTACTTTCCCTCCCTCTCTTCTTCACCTCTCTAGGATGGCATCTCTGGCAATGACAGCCCAAACCATCATTTGGGTAAAATTAGAGAGACTTCAAGGGAAGAAAGATGTCCTGACCTCAGTAAGCCTAAGTTTCAAGGTGCACGTGGAGGACTTGGCATTGCTTCAGAGTTTGCACCTTGGCCCCAGTTTAAAGCATTTAGAGCTGGAAGGGACCCTGGAATCACCTAGTTTAACTACTTCATTTTACAAAGGATTAACCCAGATTAATGTCATTTTCTTTTTTGACTGAGTTACTGAACTGGTAGATCAAGGAGATGCTGTAGATAGAATTTCCTCAGATTTTAACAAAACATTTGATGTCTTTCCTGCTGTTATTATGGAAAATATGGAGAGAGGTGGGCTAGATGGTAGCCATTAATGGTTCAATAGCCCCTTGAAAGTGGGTCTTCAGTGAGGTACCCCAGATATCTGCGCTGGGTCTTACAAAGATTTAATAGTTTTATTTAACAGTTTTATCAGTGACCTGGATAAATTCATAAATGTCATGCTTATCAAGTTTGCTGATGACGCAGAACCAGCAAGGGTATATTAACTAGGCAGAGTCAGAATTCAAAGAGATCTTGATATGGTGGAACTTTGGACTAAATCAAGTAAGATGAAGCTAAATGGTGATACACGTGAAGTCAGATACTCGGGTTTTAAAAATCAACACCCCATGTCCAAGATGGGGGAATTGTGGGTAAGCAACAGGTCATTTGAAAATGATGAAGGGAATTGATAAATGGTCAAAGGATATATGAACAGGCAGTTTTAGGATGAAGAAATCAAAGCTATCTATAGTCATACGAAAAAATGCTCTAAATCACTAGTTATTAGAGAACTGCAAATTAAAACAACTCTGAAGTACCACCTCATACTTATTAGACTAGCTAATATGACAGAAAAGGAAAATGAGAAATGCTGGAGGGTATGAGGAGAAATTGGGACACTGATGCATTGTTGGTGGATCTGTAAACTAACTCAACCCTTCTGGAAAACAATTTGGAACTATACCCAAAGATCTATAAAACTGTGTATACCCCTTGACCTAGTAATACCACTATTAGAGCTGTATCCCAGAGAGATATTTTTTAAAGAGCAAAAGGACCCACATGTACAAAAATATTTATAGCAGCTCTTTTTATGGTGGAAAAGATTTGGAAATTGATGGAATGCCCATGAATTAGGGAATGGCTGAACAAGTTGTGGTATGTGATTGTGATGGAATACTATTGTGCTATAAGAAATGATGAGCAGAATGCTTTCAGAAAAACCTGGCAAGACTTTTATGAACTGATGCAAAGAGAAATGAGCAGAACCAGAAGAACATGGTACACAGTAACAGCAACTATACAGTAACAGTTCCTAACAGTAACTCTATGTGAATCAACTGTGAATGACCTAGCTATTCTGAGAAATACAATGATCTAAAACAATCTCAAAGGACTTGTAATGAAAAAATGCTATCCACTTCCAGAGAAAGAACTGATGGAGTCTGAATGCAGAGGAAACTTTTATTTTTTGCTTTCTTTTTCTTTCTTTTTTGTTTTTTTGCCTTGTATTTTCTTTCAAAACATGATTAATATGGAAATAAGTTTTGCATGACTACACATGTATAATCTATATCAAATTGTTTGCCTTTTCAAGGAGGGGAGGAAGGGAGAGAAATTGGAATTCAAAATTTTAAAAAATGAATGTTAAAAATTATTTTACATATAATTGGAAAAATAGCTAGGTATATAATATATAACATATTATATATGTGTGTAGGTATATGTCTATATATGTATGTGTGTATATATGCATATATATATATATAATATATATATATATAATGACGGAGGAGGGGAGAGAGAGGGAGTCAAGATGGCAGAATGATAGGAAGCAATGCAGCGAGCTTCTCTCCATAAACTCCTCCTAACATTTAGAAAATGCACCAGATCAAATCCTGACGCAGAAATCCAGAAAAAGTCACAGTGAGTCCTTGGTCTATCCCAGCTCACCACAGGGAGACAGGTAGGGAGATCTGAGACATTAGAGATGGGTCAGGACAGAAGCATGCTTCAAGCTGAGTGCTATAGCACCCAGGAAGGGATTGTGCACCAGGGCAAGAGTAGATCTCAGCCCATACAGGATACTTCCAGACCCACGCTGGGGCACTACAATGGGGATAGGTTCTGACCGGCAGCTTTGTCCACCACTACTTCATACTAGGTCACAGATTCATGGCAGAGTGAGAAAAGAACTTTCACATAGTGGTAGCATTCCTGGGTAGGGAGACTGAGTAGGCAGTGTACAGAAAGCAGCAGCATGGGCATGGCAGAAAACAGGATCTCACTCTCCATGTTTAGCCCATACTGCAAACGAGTAATGACAAGACCAAAGGTGAGCCTACAATTCTACCTCTCTGAGCCAACGGAGCTTTGCAGCTGACTGCAAGAAGTTGGGTTCAGCAGCATCTACTCTTGCTCAGACCCAAACCCAGGTCATGGACTCAAAGAACTCAGCCCAGAGGGGACTCAATCAGACTTTGCCTTGTATCAGGCTACTTTGGGAGTACTGAAAGCTTGCAGGTCCCCACACTGTCCCTGAGATCCTGGAATAACACAATACTCACTACCCCCAAGAAAGCAGTAATAGGACCAATCTGGCCCTTCCCTCCATAACATACAGTCTGAGTCAGGAAGCAGGCTGGAAGAATGAGGAAACAAAAGAAGAACCCCACTATGGCGGCAGGGATGCTCAAGACACAAACCCAGACAGGAATAACTCCAAAACATCTACAATATATGTCAGAGAAAAACACGGCCTGGGCACAGACTCAAGTAGAATTCTTGGAAGAGATGAAGCAAAAGTTTAAAATGTTTTTTTACAAATGGAACGAGAGCACTTGAGGAAAAAAGTTGGAAAAGAAATGAGAGCTATGGAAGAAAGAATTGGAAAAGGAATTAACAGCTTGGCACAAGAGGAACAAAATTTTGGCCAAGTAGCAAATTCTCTGAAAATCTGAATGGACCAAATTCAAGCCAATGACTCCATGAGGCAACAAGGAATAATAAAGCAAAGTCTGGAGGGACAAAAAGGTTGGGAAAAAAAGAAGAAAACATTAGGTATCTCAGCAAAAACAACTGACCTGGAAAACAGAATGAGGAGAAAAAAATTAACTATTATTGAGTTTCTGAATGCCATGACCAAAAATAAGAGGCTAGACATTATATTTCAAGACTCGTATAATAAAACCACCCAGATCTCTTAGAGCCAAAGGGCAAAACAGAAATAGAAAGAATCCACCAGTCACCTCGTGAAAGAAAACCCCAAATGGAAACTCCCAGGAACATGAGAGCTGAGATCCAGAGCTTCTAGGCCAAAGACAAAAATACTGTCAGCAGCCAGAAAGAAAGAATTTAAGTATCAAGAGGCACAATTAGTATCACCCACTATTTAGCACCCACTAATACAGAGGGGCCGAGCACGTGGCATGTATTCCAGAACACAAAAGGATATGGCCTTATGGTAATAATAACTAAAGCTAACCTTTATATAGTGCTTACTATGTGCCACACACTGTTGAACTGAGCACTTTACAATTATTATCTCATTTGGTGCTCACAACAGCCCTGGGAAATAGATGCTATGATTATGCTCATTTTATAGATCGGGACACTGAGGCAAGCAAAGGTGAAGTGACTCGTGCAGGATCACATGGCCAGTAAGTGTTTGAGACTGGATTTGAACTCAGGTCTTCCTGACTCCAAGTCTGGCACTCAATACACTGTGCCATCTAGCTGCCCTGAGGGGTTGCCCAGCAAAATTAGGTATAATGTCACAAGAGAGAAAAAAATGCATTTTTAATGAAATAAAGGAATTCCAAGCATTCCTGATGAGAAGAACAAAGCTACAGAGAAACTTTCAAGTTCAAGCACGGGAGCAGAGAGAAATAGAAAAGGAAAGTAGGAAGGAACAATGATGAAGGACAGGGATAAACAGGGATGAAATGCTTACATTCAGATATGGGAAGATGATACATGAGTGCCCTCTGAACCGTTGGCTCTTGGAGGGAATGTAAATAGACAAGGTCTGGGAGGGATTCTGTTCAGTCTTGTTGATCTTAGGAAAAGAATGAAAGAGAGAGGAAGAGGAATACACTGGGCTGGGGATGAGGAGGGGAAGAAGGAAGGGTCAGGGGAAATTATCTCACATAAGCAGCGTGCACAAGTAGCCATCTCTGCAAACAAGGAAGAGAGAGTGGGGGGGAAAGGCTGGTACTTGAACTTCACTCTCATCTGAAATGGCCAAAGAAGGGAAGATGCACACACACACACACACACAGAGTTGGGGGCAGAAAAAACATTGCACTCAACAGTGAAATAGGAGGGAAAGGGGAGAAGAGGGGACAGGGACTTAGAGGGAAGGATTAGCACTAGGCAAAACAAATTCCAAAGTTATAGAAAAATATTTATAACTCTTTTTGAGGTGGCAAAAATGGGAACCCCAGGGAGTACCTACAATTGGGGAATGGACAAACAGGTTCTGACCTATAAATGTTATGGAGTACTATTGTGCTGAAGTCTTATCTGTGTAATGGCCAACTAGGATTCCAGAAGAGTGATGATGAAACTCGCTGTCCACCTCCTGATATCGAGGTGAAGGACTCAGAATACAAAATAAGGCAAATATTTTTAGGTCATTGCTAATGGGAAAATTTGTTTTGATCGACTACACACATGTGTAGATACAATATATGTATACCTGCATATGTATATACTATATATATATATATGTATAGTATATACAATACGTTGATTATACATGTGTTTCCCTGTTTTCCTTGTGTTCTTACTGGAGTCACCTAACACCACTGAGAGGGGCATGTGTTCCTGGAACAGATCTCTCTGAATCCAGGATCCTTCCCTTGAACCTGAAGCCACAGGCCAGCCTCGGTTTAGACAGAAGAATCTAGGTGGACCGTGTGTGAAGATGGCACAGTTAATCATCATCACTTTACCTGCTGACATGTTTGTTGAATAAATGAATGAATGAGTGAATGAAGGAAGGAAGGAATGATGATGAGATGAATGAACAAATAAAGCAGACAAAGTTGGTCTGTGCCATCATCCCACTTCTCTACCTTCTGTTGTTCCCTAATACTAACCATAAGGACCAGTGCCAGCTGAAAAGAATAGAAGGCTTACTCTTCTTCCAGAAATATCTGCATTCTCCTAGGATTAATTAACAGGGAAATGGAAAAGCCTCCTGGACCCAAAGGGATGAGTCTGATGGTAGTAAAGATCTGTGGTCAGGGTGTCTGCCTCTTCTCAGATCTCCCTAGATCCTGTAAGGTGGCTGCCTGCCTCTGCCTGTAAGTAAGGCTGGCCCTGTTCACTATCCTTTACATTACCAAGTCTTCCCCTTTCTGTGGTATGGGAGACATGGAAGACACTGGCACAGGCCCACCCAGAATGGCATGTCTGCATCAAAGAAGGCGCTGTGCTCTATTAGCCAACCAGAATTGCGGTGGCTCAAAAGACAGGGAAAATGTGCAAATTTAGAGATATCTCTAAATGGTCACATGCATTATTTGTACCTGACTTGGGAGTAGAGCCTTCCAAGCTCATTTTGGTCTCATCAGCCACAGCTGGACACACTGCACATTGACCCCAACATAGAGATGTCATTCTGGTCCTCTTCGAGAACGAAGGATAGCAATCAATCTATTACCAAGTCATGCCTTTCCTGTAGTATGTTGTGCTATTCTTTTCTTCTTGGAAGGGAGTCTCAGGGAAGCAGGAAAGCAACCGGTACAAGCTTCCTACTCCCCAGTGCATGTACAAAAAAGTGCTCTAAAGCACATGCATACAAATACTGGCAAGGGCATGCGTGCATATAAAGACACTCACATCAATACATATATGTACCAACATTCATGGTTGTATACATATTTGTGTACGCACAGTGTGTGCCCAATGTGAATGCATCTATAGAAATAGATATTTAGATTGTGATATACAATGCCTGCATATGCCTGTGCAAAAGACATGTGTTTGTAGATATGCATTCAAACACACACATGAACACGCATGCACATTGTGTGTATACATGCACATGGGTTCACATAAAGCAGAGGCATTCATGCTCACACATATAGAATACCCCGAGCCTATATAGACATACACACATGTACAGAAACGTGCACAAACATACACACAGAAGGAGCCCTATTTGAAGCAGTGGGAACGATCCTCTAGAGTGTGAGTGGAGTTTGTTTTGGCTGGAGGATCTGTCCCCACTCAGATGCAAAGATTCTCTCTCGTGCCATCACTTTCCCTTTCGTCTTCATTGACAAAGCTGCATTTGTTTTCCCCAGGAATGACAGGGCTCCACTCCGGTAGAAGAAGCTCACAAGAGGCCTTCTTGGACATCACATGTCCCCAGTTACAACCTGGCAACCCGGAAAACACACAGGACGAGGAGTCAGGAGACCTGGAACCTGGTCCTGGCTCTGGCACTGATGAGTAGTGTAGGGCAAGTCCCTTAAATTTAATTCAACAAACATGTTTTGAGTTGGAAGAGAGAGACCTTGGAACATAGAAAGTCAAAGCCCTGTGCCAAGAGGCAGAAAAAAAGAAAAGACGGTACGGTTGCTGCCCTTGACGAGATCTTTCCTTCTCCCCTCAACTTTCCCATTGGAAAAATGAGGGTGGTTGGATTAGGCAGCATCTGACATCTTTCCCAGTTCCAATGTTCAACAGTGCAACACTCTTTGTATGGTCCCTACCAGCTCTGACATTCTAAGTTCCAAAGCCCTTTCTGGCTCTAAAACCTACATTCTGAGGTCCCTTCCAGTCCCTGCATTTATGTTCTAAGGTCTCTTCCAGCTCTGACACTCCATGTTCTAAGGTCCCATCTAGCTCTGACACTCCACATTCTAAACCCCCTTCCAGGTCGGTTGCTCCATGTTCTAAAATCCTTTTCAACATTAGTAGACTATGTTCCAGCTCAGTCACTCCATGTTTGAAGGCACCTCCCAACTCTGACGTTCTATGTTCTAGGGACCCTCCCCATTCTGACATTCTGTGAGTCTTTAGAATGCTTAGATAGGATTAAAACGGCTGTTGTCATTTGTCCTTTATTCTTGAAGAGGAGCACGATATCAGGAAGGTGATGTTATGACTTGCAAGTGAATTGGGTTTAAGTGAGGGAGGGCTGTGCAAAGTCACCAGCCTCACTTTCTCCTCTGGAGCCATCTGGGTCCAGTGGCAATATATAGATCAGGATACCTGGAGATGGCCCCCTGTATTATAGCACTTACAGGGGGAATGTGGACATGGTAAGACAGAGGTTTTATAAGGGACTGGTTTCTTGTATGTGAGGATCACTGCTGAATCCCAGCTCTTTCGGCACCTACATGGAAATACTACTGCAATGCCAAAGACCCTATCATATGTGAGACCCATGGGAGATACAAGGACAGGTGAGCCACAGTTGGAGACCCTTAGCCTTGGAAAGATCTTGAGAGTCCCTCTAATCCAAATAATTAAAATTTAAAATAAAATAAATAGCCCCACCAGTATAGAAATCCCCCCCTTCCCTTGCCCCACATGCCTGACAGGTTTATCCAGC